>NC_142435.1:6035000-6645000 GCF_059453495.1 Arachis ipaensis | reverse complement strand
TTTCTTTTCACTTTAGTTTTAATTTTTTTATTCCTTTTCAGGATTTTGTTTTCTTTTCAAACTTCATCCATTATAAATATTGAAATTAATTTGAAATTAAACTACTTGTTGTAAAATTTAATTTTATTGTTATTGTCATTGTAGTTGTTTTAATTAATTAATGCAAAAACGGTAATTATTAGAAGTAAAATATTTTGAAAATAATACAAAAAATTAAGATGTTAAATATTAAGAAATTTGAGCTACACATTTATTTATTTAATAACTTGTGAATCTATTATTACATTTGGGAATGATTGTTTATTCATAATTTGTTAAAAGAATAAAAAATCATAAAATATTATGTATCCATTAATTAATTTTTCTTAAAAATCATAAGTACTAGAGGAAACATCGTTAAAATCAACAGCAAAATGAACAGCGAAGGTGGTCACTATTAAGTTTGTCGGTTTTTCAAAATTCTAATAAAATCGACGGTTTGTCTAGCCGTCGATAATAATTTAATAAAATCGATAATATTTCTGTCTGTAATATGAGTTTGAGAATTTTACCTTCTTACTAAAATCGACAACGTTGCCGTCGATATTATTATATAAAATCGACGACATTTTTGTCAATATTTGATTCAATAAAATCGACAATATTTCTGTTCATAATGAGTTTGAGAATTTTACCTGCTTGATAAAATCAACAACATTTCCGTCGATATTATTATATAAAATCAATAACAGTTCTTCTCTAAGTCCTGCTTGATTCAATAAAATCAACATAACAGTCGTCGATTTTAATAGCTATGTTTTTTAATTATTTTTTATTTAAAAAATAATAAACTATTAATGCAAATAAACTTTTAAATATAGAAATAAGATTTATACAAAATATTAGATAACAAGACAAATAAAATTTTAAATATAAAAATAAAATTTATACTAAATATTAGATAATAAGTTTACAAACTTATCAAAATAATAAATAATTCTCTAACATAAAGGCTCAAAACAAGATAAATAACTAAATTTAGACTTGTATTCATTTAAATTGCAATCCACTACCAATACAAAATATTCAAAGTAAAGTAAATAACCTACTCATACTCGTCTAAATAATCATCCGAGTCATCAAGATCGTCAGAATTATCCTCCCTTTGAGAACTCTGTGGTTGTTCTGGTTGCTATTTAGTAAAGCATATTTAACACCAAATATCTTAGCTATATAAGAATTTCAAAGGTTAAGTGTTATTTATGAAAACATAGTAAAGTAGTAGTCAAAGCACCAAGAATTGCTGTGAGTTTTTTCTTACTTGTTTGGCCTTAAAAAATTTTCAGAACAGCAAATATCATAGTAAAGATTGTCTTTAAATATTACAGTCTCTTAATCAGAAGAAAACTTAATGTGTCTAATAATGAGATTGCTAGAGGCCAGGATAAGAAGCATGCAAATTGGAATCAAGTTATAAACACATCCTTCATGTATAATATGTTCTTATTCACTTCTTTGCTTACCTATATAGGATGCATGTTTCAGGACCATGCAAAAAAGAGAGTCATTATAAACATAGATGATTAATTGTAAAATTTGTACAAGACAAGTTCAAAAGTAATATAAGACAAGTTCTATCATGCATTTTTACTTTAATCAAATAACTTAAACAATGCATAAAATAAAAAAGAGGATTTTATAAGCAACTTAGCAAGCGTAACTTCGCTTTTGGAAAGGTGGTGCCATAGTTGTCAGAATCAGCCGGTTCAACCGGAAAATTGGTGAATCGGTAGTCTAGACAATTCGGTTAGAAGTTTAGACCATATATGTAATTAAATCGGTGAAAACTGGCCGGTTCATCACAAACCGGCCAAAACTGGTCGATTTAATGCAAATTCGTGAACCGGCTGGGTCCTACAGTGCTCCCACGCTTCCGCAGGTTCTTAGTGCTCCAACGTTGATTGAATATTGGATAATATAAAAAATGCATGCAAGGTGGTTCGAACTCATGCCATTTGGCAAAACAGGAGCAGCCACCAGGTTGTTAGTTTTTTTGTTAGTTATTATTCTAATTATTATAGATACTAGTGTGGTTCTTTTGTTAGTTATTATTCTAATTATTATATATACTAGTGTGTATCCCGCGCGATGCGTGGACCGTGTATCTAATCTATCTTATTATATTATTGTATGGTACATTTATAAAATGGGTAAAATATATTGAAATTACACTTGAATATTTTGTAATGCATTCGAATTTTAATATCAACAAAATGTTGGAATAAATTATTTTATTAACCCAGATCATCCATATTGAATCACCATAAAATATAACATAATGCGGAAGCGTATCTTTACTCATAAGAGTCAGAAATTGATGGAAGAATTTGGATCTTGTGGTTCTTTCGATCTTCCTCAACCAAAGCCTTCTGTATTCCTAGGTGGCTGAACTATAGCTCTTTTGATGGAGAAAGAGCAACAAAGGCGACTTTGGTATATTGGGAACCAAAACTCTAAAGACCTAATTATATTTGAGCATGGCACCCATTAAACCCTTAAACCCAAATAAAATAGTATATAAAGTCCAAAAGATAATATATCTAAAATCTAAAAGATAATTATCTAAGGAACAAAAGATAATATCTGGTTTTATTCTCATTTAATTCCAAATCAAAAGTAATAATGACTTATTCAATTTAACATTTATAACAATAAATGAGATCATCATTATATAAGTCATTTAATTTGAAATAGCATAATTTGTGATTATAATTAATATATGTATTGCCCACAAATAAATTAGAAAATTAAATAATTTCCTAACAATCCCCCACTTGGGCTATACATATATTCTTTCTTGACATAATCACATCTTATAAACTTTATGCGCGCATCTGAATGCTATTTCTCTCATTACTTTAACAATCTGGTTCGTCTCATACATTAGATATGGAACTACCGCAACTTTTATCACATTAAATGACGTGACTAAACCACGCCAATCACCATCCTAATATACTTAACGACATAGATCAAATTTGGATGAGTAATATGGAAATTACATTCCAAGTGATCTCATGCATGTCTATTTCCAGCTGGTCCAACTTTAAAACTTTATTGAGATCAAACACAATACAAATACTACAAAATGAACATTTCATATAACATGAAATAAACCATCAACTTAATTCTGCAGAAAAATAATTCAATAACTGTCATAGGACATATAGCATAAACTCCCACTAAACCAAGGCATCACAAATATTGACACCCATCTGAGCAGTGTGCTCATGAAAGACTTTAGGGATCAATCTCTTGGTTAATGGGTCTGCTAGCATATACTCTGTTCCTATATGTTCTATGAAAATTTGTTTTTCTTGAATTTTCTCCTTGACAACTAAGAGCTTGATGTCTGTATGCTTCGATTTTGCCAAGCTCTTATTGTTATTGGAGTATAGTACTGCTGACTTATTGTCACAAAATATCTTTAATGGTCTTTCAATGTCATATACTATATGAAGCTTAGTGATAAAGTTTCACAACCATATGCCATGAAATCGGAAACAGAGTACCCAATGATCTCCAAATTTTCTGATCTCCGATAAATAAGCATGTAATCATTTGTTCTCTTTAGATAACGCATTATGCGTTTAACAGCTATCCAATTATCCATGCCTGGATTGCTCAAGTATCTACCTAACACTCCCACTATAAGTGATATATCGGGACGTGTGCAGACTTGAGCATGCATTAAGCTCCCTAATGCTGATGTATAAGGTTTATCATGCATTGCTGTCCTCTCAAGATCATTTTAGGGCATTGTTTGAGACTGAACTTGTCTCCTTTAGCTACGGGTGTATCTATTGGTCTACAATTTTCTATTCCATATCTACTTAAAATCTTTTTGATATAGTTCTTTTGTGATAATTCAAGAATACCTTGAGAATGATCTCTTAGTATCTCGATTCCTAATACAAAAGAAGCATCACCAAGATCTTTCATTTCGAATTTGTTCGATAGAAATTTCTTAGTTTCATGCAACAAGCCTATATCGTTACTGGCAAGTAGAATGTCATCAACATATAAGACCAAAAAGATGTATTTACTCCCACTGAACTTGCGGTATACACATTTCTCTATAATATTTACTTCAAAACCATATAAGGTAATAACTTGATGAAACCATATTTACTTCTTGAGGTTGTTGAGCTTGCTGTATGGGTTGAGGTTGAGGAGGATTCTCATTATTTTTGCCTCTATTGTAGCAGTATCTTGAGCAACAACGATATTCTCATTGTTCTTTTGTACTATAACTGGATCTACAGTAGAATTCTCATTGTGCTCTTGTATTATAACTGTATCTTGAACAATAATGGGCACAAAGACTTAATCATTGTCAGTTATAGAATCCTCATCAAAAGCAATATTCCTAATATTTCCTTCCCCCCAAACTCAACATCCTCAAGAAATCTCGCATTTCCCGTTTCAAAAATAGACCTTGATGCAGGATTGTAAAACTTGTACCCCCGTGAGCGCTCAACGTAACCAACAAAGTAGCAACTAATTGTCCTTGAGTCCAATTTTCTTTCATGCGGCCTATAAGGTCGCACCTCAACTGGACATCCCCAAATATGCAAATGCTTTATACTGGGCCTTTTCCCAGTCCAAATTTCATATGGGGTTTTGTTAACTGCTTTGCTTGGCACCCTATTAAGGATGTACACTGTGGTCTTTAAGGCTTCTCCCCAAAGTGATTTAGGCAAGGAAGAATGACTAATCATACTTATCACCATGTCCTTAAGAGTTCGGTTCCTTCGCTCTGCAACACCATTCATTTTAGGTTTGCCTGACATGGTGTATTGCGGAACAATACCACACTCCTCTAGGAAAAGAGCAAAAGGCCTGGGACGTTGCTCACCTGAACCATCATATCTTCCGTAGTATTCACCACCACAATCAGATTTGACAGCTTTAATTTTCTTTCCAAGTTGAAGTTCAACTTCACCTTTGAAAGACTTAAAAACATCCAAGGCTTGAGGCTTTTCATGAATTAAATATAGATACCCGTAACGAGAGTAATCATCTATGAACGTAATAAAGTACCGTTGTCCTTTCCAAGAGACAGTAGGGAATGGGCCACATATATCGGTATGTATCAGTTCTAAGACATCTTTAGCTCTCTCGGCACCTAATTTTCTTTCGTTTGTCCTTTTCCCCTTTATACACTCAATGCAGACTTCAAAGTCCGCCAAATTTAGGGGTCCAAGAATTCCATCCGACACGAGCCTCTGAATTCTCTATTTAGAGATGTGACCTAGGCGCTTGTCCCATAATGATGCTGAATTCTCATTTAGTTTTTGTTTTGTACCTGTTTGTAGTATTTCATTATTATAGGAATTTAATTCAAGCCTATATAGATTATCCACCAAATGACCAGAGCAAATATTATTTGAATTTTAGAAGAGATTGACTTTATTGTCTCTGAACGAACAAAAATAACCTGATTTGTCCAAACAAGAAACAGAAACCAAATTTCGTCTAAATGACGGTACATAAAATGTCTCTAATAAATTCAAGTAAAATCTACTCGTGGAACATAATCTAAAGGTTCCTATAGCTTCGACTACAACTATATTGCCGTTTGCCACATAGATGTATCTTTCAGCATCACTTGGCGGTCGGCTCCACAGGCAACCCTGCATAGTAACACTTACATGAGTAGTAGCAGCAGAATGTACCCACCAAGTATCAACATGTACATAACTTAAACTAGCCTCAGAACAAACGAAAGTAAGAATTATACCCTTCTTTACACGCCATGTGGTATATTTGGTACAATCCTTCTTCATGTGTCCCACCTTCTTACAGAAGAAATAGGTTGAAACTTGATCCTGTTTCTTAGCATTTTTCTACTGAGAAGGCATATCCGCAGTGGTACTACGCTTTCTTTTATACTGAGAAGATGAAGCCATGTGAGCACTTTCAGTCTTATCTTGTTGTAGCCTCTCTTCTTCTTACACACAGTGAGATATAAGCTCATTTAAGGACCAAGTGTCCTTCAGAGTGTTATAACTCACTTTGAATTGCCCAAAGTGTGCAGGAAGGGAAATCAAAATGAAATGCACGAGTAAATCTTCAGACAACTCTAACTTTAGTGCTTTCAATTTTGAAGCAAGATGAGACATTTCCATAATGTACTCCCTTATGTTCCCTTTATCTTTATACCTCATGGAGACAAGTTTGCTCAAAAGACTACTTACCTCCGCCTTTTCATTCTTAGTAAAAAAATTTTCAACATCCTTTAGGAATTGAACCCCGAAACGCCTCAGGAATTGAGCGTTTCATGATCATAATGCTCATTCGATTGGATTTCTCCCACTTCTCTATTTTAACCTCATTGAGATTTTTCGGAGTGAAAGTGGGTTTCTCCTCTCGAAGAGCTATATCTAGATCCATACAACCGAGGACAATCTCCATGGTATCCTTCCAAACTTTAAAGTTTGAACCATTCAACATAGGAATACTACTAATTTGTGCAGAAACATTGGTAGCTAAAGCCATAGTTTCTGGATTAGAACAAATAAACATGCAGTAAACATTAGTTAAATAATGGGGAAAAAAATCCATATTGAGATATCTAAAACAACATTAATTTTCAATCTTTGGATAGAAAAATTAACTGTAAGTGATACTCTCATTGCAGTAATCAAATATTGTCAAAATTCCTGTCACACATGAAGCCTTTCTTTGGATCGACTTAATGCACACATGGAGACTTAAACTTCACAACCTATTTATTACCGCATATATTTTCTATTAATTGGCCAAACAATAACCTTCCTTTGGGCCGATTATTGACCGCATAATTAATAGAAAATAAACAAAAGTGTGCAATGCTTATTATTTGGCCAAACAATAAACTTTTTTTGGGCCGATTATTGTCCGCATAAATAATAAGCATTACTTTATTCTTAATTTGTTACCCAAACATGTATTTTCTATCAATATGTGTATGTAATTCGGCCAAATATAGACCTTCTTTTGGGCCGACCAATATTCGCATGAATTACATAACACCATATTCCTTATGTTTTGAATAAATCAATCTTCACAAAAGAGGCTACTTTGACAGCATAATGTCAATTTATTCCAAAACTAAATCTTTATAAAATTGATAGGCACAATAATCCAAATTGTTACTAGTTTCCTTATGTAACAATTAAATAATAATTTTATTATTCAAATATTATTAATATGTATACATAACTTGGCCAAATATAAATTTTCTTTTGGATGAATTAATTTTTATACCAAATTAATGACACACAATTAAATCCAGAAAAATTATAATTCAATAATGCTCGGTTAATTTAACAAAAGATAAAAACCGTATATAAATCATTAATTTACGAGCATCATTTTATATAAAAAAAATTAATCAAAACACGCTTAGCTTACATTATACGCACACAACAATATATATATATGGCCATATCAGTATGTATATAAGAGCACTATAACCCAAACCACAACTGTATATATTATATAGGGCAAAAAACTCAATTAAGCCAATGGGAGCACAAATTTACATGATTAAGCCAATCTGAAAGCGACTTCATTAATTAACCAAACCACATTTATATGTAATTCGAAAGAAGTAGATTCGAATTACATTTGTATATAATTCGAAGGAGCTCATTTCGAATTATTCACAAACACACGATGACACTAATTCGAGTCTTCTTGTTTCGAATTATGAAAAAGTATAATTCGAAGTAGGTTGTTTCGAACTACACTTGTGTATTATTCCTAAAGTAGTTCGAACCTAGTTGATTCAAATTACTAACATTTGGCATCTAGTTGTAATTCGAATGGGGTTGATTCGAATTACTAATACTTGTGCTTTTTGCTGTATTCCGTATGGATATTCAATAAAGATTACATTTAATAATACCCATAATAAATACAATCAAGAGTACATGCAATAATAAATTATAATATTATTTTTAGTAGGTTATAATTTTTTATTATTATAATAGATTATTTTTTCTAGTATCCTATTTTAGTATGTTATTATTTTTAGAATTATAATAGTAAAAAAAAATTATAACATACTAAAATAAGATTGATAAATACTCTATAAGTTTTGTTGAGAAAGAAAGGTACAATCTTGGAGTGCCCCAATTGTGAATTGTGACAAAATGTTTGTATTTTGGAGATATGAGTTAACTTGGTTTATGAATTTTTGGGTTTGGGATATTGATTTTTGGAATGAGAAACGGTCATAGTCAAATATGTTGCCATTTTGATTTGCAAGCATGTTTTTCCAATAAGAAGAGTCTATCTGCTAAGGACAAAAATGTCATTAACAAGAAGGAAAGAAAATTGGATACAAAAAGATTGATAAGAATGGAGAATTTCTTAAAAGTTATGTTGGGATCTTATTGAGAATGTGTGAGAAAAAAAAAATCAATATACAAGTATTCCTTTATATATAAGCCCAATATGTTAATAACAAATTTAAAAAAATAATAAAAAATAGGATACTAAAATATGTTAAAAAATATTATAACCTACTAAAATAAGATACTAAAAAAATATTATATAATATTAAAAATATACTAAAAAAATATAAAAAAATTATAACAAATTTAAAAAAATAATATTATAATTTATTATTGCATGTACTCTTGATTGTATTCATTATGGGTATTATTAAATATAATTTTTATTGAATATCCATACGAAATACAGTAAAAAGCACAAGTGTTAGTAATTCGAATCAACCCCATTCGAATTACAACTAGAGGCCAAATGTTAGTAATTTGAATCAACTAGGTTCGAACTACTTTGGGAGTAATGCACAAGTGTAGTTCGAAGCAACCTACTTCGAATTATACTTTTTCATAATTCGAAACAAGAAGACCCAAATTAGTGTCATCTTGTGTTTGTGAATAAATCGAAATGAGCTCCTTCGAATTATATACAAATGTAATTCGAATCTACCTCTTTCGAATTACATATAGATGTGGTTTGGTTGATTGATGAAGTCGTTTTCAGATTGGCTTAATCATGTAAATTTGTGCTCCCCTTGGTTTAATTGAGTTTTTTGCCCTCTTATATATATGCAACAATATTGACAGGACAGTGGAAGAATAGTGTTCATCCATTATATATATAATTTTGCGGTGCGATAATATTAACGTAAGCTACGCAACATTAACGTATACCGAATAAAATAATAATAAAATTAAATATTTTCGATGATCAAATTATGGATGGTTTTGATACCACTTGTTGGAATAAATTATTTTATTAACCCAGATCATCCATATTAAATCACCAAAAAATATAACATAATGCAGAAGCGTACCTTTTCTCATAAGAGTCAGAAATTGATGGAAGAATTTGGATTTTGTGGTTTTTTCGATCTTCCTCAACCAAAGTCTTCTGTATTCCTAGGTGGCTGAACTGTAACTCTTTTGATGGAGAAAGAGCAACAAAGGCGACTTTGGTATATTGGAAACCAAAACCCTAAAGACCTATTTATATTTGAGCATGGCACCCATTAAACCCTTAAGCCCAAATAAAATAGTATATAAAGTCCAAAAGATAATATATCTAAAATCTAAAAGATAATTATCTAAAGAACAAAAGATAATATCTGGTTTTATTCTCATTTAATTCCAAATCAAAAGTAATAATGATTATTCAATTTAACATTTATAACAATAAATGAGATCATCATTATATAAGTCATTTAATTTGAAATAACATAATTTGTAATTATAATTAATATATGTATTGCCCACAAGTAAATTAGAAAATTAAATAATTTCCTAACAATCTCCCACTTGGGCTATACATATATTCTTTCTTGACATAATCACATCTTATAAACATTATGCGCGCATCTGAATGCTATTTCTCTCATTACTTTAACAATCTGGTTCGTCTCATACATTAGATATGGAACTACCGCAACTTTTATCACATTAAATGACGTGACTAAACCACGCCAATCACCATCCTAATATACTTAACGACATAGATCAAATTTGGATGAGTAATATGGAAATTACATGCCAAGTGATCTCATGCATGTCTATTTCCAGCTGGTCCAACTTTAAAACTTTATTGAGATCAAACACAATACAAATACTACAAAATGAACATTTCATATAACATGAAATAAACCATCAACTTAATTCTGCAGAAAAATAATTCAATAACTGTCATAGGACATATAGCATAAACTCCCACTAAACCAAGGCATCACAAATATTGAAACCCATCTGAGCAGTGTGCTCATGAAAGACTTTAGGGATCAATCCCTTGGTTAATGGGTCTGCTAGCATATACTCTGTTCCTATATGTTCTATGAAAATTTGTTTTTCTTGAATTTTCTCCTTGACAACTAAGAGCTTGATGTCTGTATGCTTCGATTTTGCCAAGCTCTTATTGTTATTGGAGTATAGTACTGCTGACTTATTGTCACAAAATATCTTTAATGGTCTTTCAATGTCATCTACTATATGAAGCTTAGTGACAAAGTTTCACAACCATATGCCATGAAATCGGAAATAGAGTACCTAATGATCTCCAAATTTTCTGATCTCCGATAAATAAGCATGTAATCATTTGTTCTCTTTAGATAACGCATTATGCGTTTAACAGCTATCCAATTATCCATGCCTGGATTGCTCAAGTATCTACCTAACACTCCCACTATAAGTGATATATCGGGACGTGTGCAGACTTGAGCATGCATTAAGCTCCCTAATGCTGATGTATAAGGTTTATCATGCATTGCTGTCCTCTCAAGATCATTTTAGGGCATTGTTTGAGACTGAACTTGTCTCCTTTAGCTACGGGTGTATCTATTGGTCTACAATTTTCTATTCCATATCTACTTAAAATCTTTTTGATATAGTTCTTTTGTGATAATTCAAGAATACCTTGAGAATGATCTCTTAGTATCTCGATTCCTAATACAAAAGAAGCATCACCAAGATCTTTCATTTCGAATTTGTTCGATAGAAATTTCTTAGTTTCATGCAACAAGCCTATATCGTTACTGGCAAGTAGAATGTCATCAACATATAAGACCAAAAAGATGTATTTACTCCCACTGAACTTGCGGTATACACATTTCTCTATAATATTTACTTCAAAACCATATAAGGTAATAACTTGATGAAACCATATTTACTTCTTGAGGTTGTTGAGCTTGCTGTATGGGTTGAGGTTGAGGAGGATTCTCATTATTTTTGCCTCTATTGTAGCAGTATCTTGAGCAACAACGATATTCTCATTGTTCTTTTGTACTATAACTGGATCTACAGTAGAATTCTCATTGTGCTCTTGTATTATAACTGTATCTTGAACAATAATGGGCACAAAGACTTAATCATTGTCAGTTATAGAATCCTCATCAAAAGCAATATTCCTAATATTTCCTTCCCCCCCAAACTCAACATCCTCAAGAAATCTCGCATTTCCCATTTCAAAAATAGACCTTGATGCAGGATTGTAAAACTTGTACCCCCGTGAGCGCTCAACGTAACCAACAAAGTAGCAACTAATTGTCCTTGAGTCCAATTTTCTTTCATGCGGCCTATAAGGTCGCACCTCAACTGGACATCCCCAAATATGCAAATGCTTTATACTGGGCATTTTCCCAGTCCAAATTTCATATGGGGTTTTGTTAACTGCTTTGCTTGGCACCCTATTAAGGATGTACACTGTGGTCTTTAAGGCTTCTCCCCAAAGTGATTTAGGCAAGGAAGAATGACTAATCATACTTATCACCATGTCCTTAAGAGTTCGGTTCCTTCGCTCTGCAACACCATTCATTCTAGGTTTGCCTGACGTGGTGTATTGCGGAACAATACCACACTCCTCTAGGAAAAGAGCAAAAGGCCTGGGACGTTGCTCACCTGAACCATCATATCTTCCGTAGTATTCACCACCACAATCAGATTTGACAGCTTTAATTTTCTTTCCAAGTTGAAGTTCAACTTCACCTTTGAAAGACTTGAAAACATCCAAGGCTTGAGGCTTTTCATGAATTAAATATAGATACTCGTAACGAGAGTAATCATCTATGAACATAATAAAGTACCGTTGTCCATTCCAAGAGACAGTAGGGAATGGGCCACATATATCGGTATGTATCAGTTCTAAGACATCTTTAGCTCTCTCGGCACCTAATTTTCTTTCGTTTGTCCTTTTCCCCTTTATACACTCAATGCAGACTTCAAAGTCCGCCAAATTTAGGGGTCCAAGAATTCCATCCGACACGAGCCTCTGAATTCTCTGTTTAGAGATGTGACCTAGGCGCTTGTCCCATAATGATGCTGAATTCTCATTTAGTGTTTGTTTTGTACCTGTTTGCAGTATTTCATTATTATAGGAATTTAATTCAAGCCTATATAGATTATCCACCAAATGACCAGAGCAAATATTATTTGAATTTTAGAAGAAATTGACTTTATTGTCTCTGAACGAACAAAAATAACCTGATTTGTCCAAACAAGAAACAAAAACTAAATTTCGTCTAAATGACGGTACATAAAATATCTCTAATAAATTCAAGTAAAATCCACTCGTGGAACATAATCTAAAGGTTCCTATAGCTTCGACTGCAACTATATTGTCGTTTGCCACATAGATGTATCTTTCAGCATCACTTGGCGGTCGGCTCCACAGGCAACCCTGCATAGTAACACTTACATGAGTAGTAGCAGCAGAATCTACCCACTAAGTATCAACAGGTTCATAACTTAAACTAGCCTCAGAACAAACGAAAGTAAGAATTATACCCTTCTTTACACGCCATGTGGTATATTTGGTACAATCCTTCTTCATGTGTCCCACCTTCTTACAGAAGAAATAGGTTGAAACTTGATCCTGTTTCTTAGCATTTTTCTACTGAGAAGGCACATCCGCAGTGGTACTACGCTTTCTTTTATACTGAGAAGATGAAGCCATGTGAGCACTTTCAGTCTTATCTTGTTGTAGCCTCTCTTCTTCTTACACACAGTGAGATATAAGCTCATTTAAGGACCAAGTGTCCTTCAGAGTGTTATAACTCACTTTGAATTGCCCAAAGTGAGCAGGAAGGGAAATCAAAATGAAATGCACGAGTAAATCTTCAGACAACTCTAACTTTAGTGCTTTCAATTTTGAAGCAAGATGAGACATTTCCATAATGTACTCCCTTATGTTCCCTTTATCTTTATACCTCATGGAGACAAGTTTGCTCAAAAGACTACTTACCTCCGCCTTTTCATTCTTAGTAAAAAAATTTTCAACATCCTTTAGGAATTGAACCCCGAAACGCCTCAGGAATTGAGCGTTTCATGATCATAATGCTCATTCGATTGGATTTCTCCCACTTCTCTATTTTAACCTCATTGAGATTTTTCGGAGTGAAAGTGGGTTTCTCCTCTCGAAGAGCTATATCTAGATCCATACAACCGAGGACAATCTCCATGGTATCCTTCCAAACTTTAAAGTTTGAACCATTCAGCATAGGAATACTGCTAATTTGTGCAGAAACATTGGTAGCTAAAGCCATAGTTTCTGGATTAGAACAAATAAACATGCAGTAAATATTAGTTAAATAATAGGGAAAAAAAATCCATATTGAGATATCTAAAACAACATTAATTTTCAATCTTTGGATAGAAAAATTAACTGTAAGTGATACTCTCATTGCAGTAATCAAATATTGTCAAAATTCCTGTCACACATGAAGCCTTTCTTTGGATCGACTTAATGCACACATGGAGACTTAAACTTCGCAACCTATTTATTACCGCATATATTTTCTATTAATTGGCCAAACAATAACCTTCCTTTGGGCGGATTATTGACCGCATAATTAATAGAAAATAAACAAAAGTGTGCAATGGTTATTATTTGGCCAAACAATAAACTTTTTTTGGGCCGATTATTGTCCGCATAAATAATAAGCATTACTTTATTCTTAATTTGTTACCCGAACATGTATTTTCTATCAATATGTGTATGTAATTCGGCCAAATATAGACCTTCTTTTGGGCCGACCAATATTCGCATGAATTACATAACACCATATTCCTTATGTTTTGAATAAATCAATCTTCACAAAAGAGGTTACTTTGACAGCATAATGTCAATTTATTCCAAAATTAAATCTTTATAAAATTGATAGGCACAATAATCCAAATTGTTACTAGTTTCCTTATGTAACAATTAAATAATAATTTTATTATTCAAATATTATTAATATGTATACATAACTTGGCCAAATATAAATTTTCTTTTGGATGAATTAATTTTTATACCAAATTAATGACACACAATTAAATCCAGAAAAATAATAATTCAATAATACTCGGTTAATTTAACAAAAGATAAAAACCGTATATAAATCATTAATTTACGAGCATCATTTTATATAAAAAAAATTAATCAAAACACGCTTAGCTTACATTATACGCACACAACAATAAATATATATATATATATATATATATATATATATATATATATATATATATATATATATATATATATATATGGCCATATCAGTATGTATATAAGAGCACTATAACCCAAATCACAACTGTATATATTATATAGGGCAAAAAACTCAATTAAGCCAACGGGAGCACAAATTTATATGATTAAGCCAATCTGAAAGCGACTTCATTAATTAACCAAACCACATCTATATGTAATTCGAAAGAAGTAGATTTGAATTACATTTGTATATAATTCGAAGGAGCTCATTTCGAATTATTCACAAACACACGATGACACTAATTCGAGTCTTCTTGTTTCGAATTATGAAAAAGTATAATTCGAAGTAGGTTGTTTCGAACTACACTTGTGTATTATTCCCAAAGTAGTTCGAACCTAGTTGATTCGAATTTCTAACATTTGGCATCTAGTTGTAATTCGAATGGGGTTGATTCGAATTACTAATACTTGTGCTTTTTACTGTATTCCGTATGGATATTCAATAAAGATTACATTTAATAATACCCATAATGAATACAAGCAAGAGTACATGCAATAATAAATTATAATATTATTTTTAGTAGGTTATAAATTTTTATTATTATAATAGATTATTTTTTCTAGTATCCTATTTTAGTATGTTATTATTTTTAGAATTATAATAGTAAAAAAAATTATAACATACTAAAATAAGATTGATAAATACTCTATAAGTTTTGTTGAGAAAGAAAGGTGCAATCTTGGAGTGCCCCAATTGTGGATTGTGACAAAATGTTTATATTTTGGAGATATGAGTTAACTTGGTTTATGAATTTTTGGGTTTGGGATATTAATTTTTGGAATGAGAAACGGTCATAGTCAAATATGTTGCCATTTTGATTTGCAAGCATGTTTTTCCAATAAGAAGAGTCTATCTGCTAAGGACAAAGATGTCATTAACAAGAAGGAAAGAAAATTGGATACAAAAAGATTGATAAGAATGGAGAATTTCTTAAAAGCTATGTTGGGATCTTATTGAGAATGTGTGAGAAAAAAAAATCAATATACAATTATTCCTTTATATATAAGCCCAATATGTTAATAACAAATTTAAAAAAATAATAAAAAAATAGGATACTAAAATATGTTAAAAAATATAAAAAAATTATAACAAATTTAAAAAAATAATATTATAATTTATTATTGCATGTACTCTTGATTGTTATGGGTATTATTAAATATAATCTTTATTGAATATCCATACGGAATACAGTAAAAAGTACAAGTGTTAGTAATTCGAATCAACCCCATTCGAATTACAACTAGAGGCCAAATGTTAGTAATTCGAATCAACTAGGTTCGAACTACTTTGGGAATAATGCACAAGTGTAGTTCGAAGCAACCTACTTCGAATTATACTTTTTCATAATTCGAAACAAGAAGACTCGAATTAGTGTCATCTTGTGTTTGTGAATAAATCGAAATGAGCTCCTTCGAATTATATACAAATGTAATTCGAATCTACCTCTTTCGAATTACATATAGATGTGGTTTGGTTGATTGATGAAGTCGTTTTCAAATTGGCTTAATCATGTAAATTTGTGCTCCCCTTGGTTTAATTGAGTTTTTTGCCCTCTTATATATATGCAACAATATTGACAGGACGGTGGAAGAATAGTGTTCATTCATTATATATATAATTTTGCGGTGCGATAATTTTAACGTAAGCTACGCAACATTAACGTATACCGAATAAAATAATAATAAAATTAAATATTTTCGATGATCAAATTATGGATGGTTTTGATACCACTTGTTGGAATAAATTATTTTATTAACCCAGATCATCCATATTAAATCACCAAAAAATATAACATAATGCGGAAGCGTACCTTTTCTCATAAGAGTCAGAAATTGATGGAAGAATTTGGATTTTGTGGTTTTTTCGATCTTCCTCAACTAAAGCCTTCTGTATTCCTAGGTGGCTGAGTTGTAACTCTTTTGATGGAGAAAGAGCAACAAAGGCGGCTTTGGTATATTGAGACCGAAACCCTAAAGGCCTATTTATATTTGAGCATGACACCCATTAAACTCTTAAGCCCAAATAAAATAGTATCTAAAGTCCAAAAGATAATATATCTAAAATCTAAAAGATAATTATCTAAGGAACAAAAGATAATATCTGGTTTTATTCTCATTTAATTCCAAATCAAAAGTAATAATGACTTATTCAATTTAACATTTATAACAATAAATTAGATCATCATTATATAAGTCATTTAATTTAAAATAGCATAATTTATGATTATAATTAATATATGTATTGCACACAAATAAATTAGAAAATTAAATAATTTTCTAACACAAAAAATATTCTTAAATAATTAAAAAATATAATAAAAATAATTAAAAATAATATTATTTATTTTGATCTCTTCATTTTTTATTTTATCTTTTAAATTTATTTTTGGATATTGATAAAAAAATTACCAAAAAAAATATACACATAAAATTATAAAATCTTAGGGATAAAAATATATCTTTTTTTTAGTTATGCTTGCAAAAAAGCGTATCAATATTTATTCTCTAAAATATGTTTTAAAAATACATATTTAATGTTAGTAATTTTTGTTGTTTTTTTTAATTATGAAAAATTTTTTTGTTGATAATAAAATTTAAACGTATTTTTATCAACGATAAAATTATTAAGATACATTTTTGATGGTTTACTCTTAAAAAAATTTGTAATATATTTTTTTAAAGGGCTAATTTACGAAGTATACATGTAATATGTTAAAAAATAAACCTGTTTGTTATATCGATATAATTTGTTAAAACATAAATTCTATGTTTGATTAATTGAAGTAGAATTATTTAACACCTTTCTATCTCTGAAAAATAAAATATAAAAAAAAGACAAAATAAGAATTAGCATAATTGTAAATGGAAAACTGATTAATTTTAGTATTATTTTTTTTTATCTGTATAATTTTATTTGTTAAAGTTAAGTTGCATAATTTTTTTTGTTGTCTAATTAATGACAATTTATCAAATTAAAATCAACTTAGAGTAATACATATCATAAAATCATAAAATAAATATTAAGTACCGGATCAAATATTCCCGCGTATCATTATAATACAAAAGAATAAACAAATAATTAAATACTTAGCTATTTAAATAATTATAACAATTTCATTGGAATGTTTTAGTGGAATCTAAGACTGCATTAATAAATTTTGTTATTTAAATTTTACTTACAAATTTAACTTCTTTATTACTTTTGTTTATAGCATTGGGACCTCCTGAAGGAGCCACATGCCATGTGATGTGTCGATTTCTCACATTGTCTCTCAACACTTGTCTCCACATCAAAGAGACATTTTTAGTATTTTTTCACTCGTCTAACCTTTATAAATTCAGCAACTGAAAGCAAAAAATAGTAAACGTTAATTATTTATCATCAAGTGAGTTGTAGAACTTTTTTTTAGTGTTCTTCTTTGTGAAACTTGTTTTTAGTGTTCTTCTTTAATAGGCTTGTTTTTAAAGAGGAAAAAGTTCAAGCTTCCATGTTTACGTTGAGTGGTGGATAACTTTACTATTTTAATATATCAAAAGTTAGTTTTTCAAAAACGGAAGGTCTGAATTTAAATTATACTCACCAACACCAACCACTCATGAACCATGACTCATCCTACATCTACCAACGACATTATTTTTAGATCCATCCATAACAAATAAATTGTGAAAACAGATCTGAAATGATCCTAAAAAACAAACCACTTATACAACACCAAAAAGATATTAGATCATGTAAGCATGAACTCTTCCACTCTACTTGATGGATCTTAGCATTAATTGGTCCCAGGTGAGCCCAATCATGTCTTAGCGATTATTTCTATCTGATTCCTTGTTAATTAAGATCATATTTTCGTTGTATTGGAATATTCTTTGTTAATTAATCTCACTTCAATGATTGTCTTTTATTCATCTACTAACATGCATATCTTGTTAACATTTTTCTTTTTTTCTGGGGTCTTATAGGGTTATTATTTTGCTTCATTTCGGGAGTAAACTTGAGTGGATCAAATTACGAAAGCACCTGTTATTCATCGAGTTAAACCTCAAAATGGTCTCTCAGATTGGCGTCGTGCACTAAAATCGTCTCTGAGATTCTAATTGTACCAATTACGTCCCTGAGATTGAAAAAATGCACCATATTAATCCCTGACCTATTTTCCATTAACGACGTGATGACATGGCATGATGACGTGGACTGTAAGTGACACATGTCACTTCATGATCTGGCCATGTGTAATGGTATGATGATGTGGTGACTAGTGACACGTGGTATGCTGACGTGGATGGTTGTGCCATGTGTCACAAAGTTATTTGGCCACGTGTCCGTTTGTGCCACGTGTCGCAACAGTATTCGTCCACATGTCATCCATTATGTCATCGTTGTATATACACCAAATGAGTCCCTCACTTTACATTAAGTGACTCATTTTAGTCCCTGAAATTAAATGTCGTGCACCAAACTAGTTCCTTCACCAATTTTTTCTCATTTGTTTTAAATTTAAAATTTTAATATCTTGGATACACTAATTTCAATTCTATTTTTTCATATATTGTTTAAATACAAGTGCTTTCATACAAATTTTTAAGATTTTAGTTTTAATTATATAATTTTTTTAATAATTTAACATTAGTAAATTTTGTAATATATAAGTATGTTATCATAAAAAAATAATTATATAATTGATTAGACACATTTTTTTTATAAAAAAATATGTGTTTTTAACAATAAATTAATAATTAAAATAAATATTTTTTTCTTATAAAATACACGTTTTCGTTATGTGTAAATGAGCTAGATTGAAGGCACTTCAAGCACCCTCACTACCATATTTGACCTTTGCAGTCTAGACGAAAGAGGTCGGAGATGGTAATAAGGGAAGCTTGAAATGCCTTCACGTCAACTCCAAGACGGCGGTTATTAGGGATATCCGCAAGAAAAAAATATTTTAAAAAAGTACTGAAAGAGGTCGGAGATGGTAGTGAAGGTGCTTGAAAAGCCTTCACGTCAATTCTAAGTCAGCGGCTAGGGTATTCGCAAGAGAAAAAATATTTTATAAAAATACTTTTATTTGAAGAATATGTGAAAAAATAGAATTAAAATTAATGCATTAAAAAATATTGAGAATTTTGAATTTATAGAAAAAAATGAGAAAAAATTGGTGAAGAGACTAGTTTGGTGCACGATATTTAATTTCAGGGACTAAAATGAGTCACTTAATGCAAAGTGAGGGACTAATTTGGTATATATACAACAATGACATAATAGATGACAGGTGGACGAATTCTGTTGCGACACGTGGCACAACCATCCACGTCAGCATGCCACGTGTCACTGGTCACCACATCATCATACCATTACACGTGGCCAAATCATGAAGTGACATGTGTCACTTACAGTCCACGTCATCATGCCATGTCATCACGTCGTTAACGAAAAATAGGTCAGAGACTAATATGGTGCATTTTTTTCAATCTCAGGGATCTCAGGAACGTAATTGGTGCAATTGGAATCTCAGGAACGATTTTAGTGCACGACACCAATCTCAGAGACCATTTTGGGGTTTAACTCGTTATTCATCACTTGTCCGAAAGCATTTTGGGAGTCATGACAGTTCGAGCATTCAGAAAGCATAAAAGATTTACCAGAGAGAACATGTACATAAAAGGGTGAATGCTAATTTAAGCATGGATTTCCACAACTATATTTCCAATGAGTGGTTGCGCTTACGCTTTTAGAATTGCTTGGAAGTTTGGTTTTCTACATTTCCGCCATGTTCATGATCCTCTTACCAAGCAAGATCATAAAGCTAGATAAGCGAAAACCTCTGAAAGCCTAAATTTTAGTTTTATATTCTTGTTGTTACTGCATTCACTTTGTTCACATTCCCCATTTATTGGTTTCAGGATTAAAGCTGGAAACGGACCGAATACTCAAGCTGGTCCCAGAGTGGCCTAAAAGCGTAAGTTTCTATAATTTGATAAATATACCACGATATACAGGCCATTAGAATTACTATAAGTTTTCTGATCTGATAGTTCCAATGTATAATAGGTTCAAGACAACAGCTTCTTAATTGAACCACTGGTTGGCAAGATATTTGAAAATCTATCAAATGCAATCGTTGTGAAACTCTTGATTTATATATGTTAAGACCTAGCAAATGTTGCTGATCTAGTATTGCATCATGTTATGTTGCATGTTAGAGAACAGAGTTAGTATATCTATATCTATAATATCTTATCTTTTTATCTAGGCAATGGAATAGTTGCACGCATATATTTATATCTATAATATCTATTTTTTCATTAATTTCTCTTCAAGGTTCACAGAGACAAATACACAAACTTCTAATGAGCAAATAGTTTATTCTTTACCTAGCAATTGTAAAAGGTGTTTTTTGAACTTATTTACTCTTTGTTTTATCTTTTATATTATCTACGTACTATCAATTAGCAACATTGTAGAAAAATAGATAATGTATTTACCTCTTGGACAACACCACCATAAAACTTTTGTTGAAACTTTTGTTTGAAGGCACTAAAGACTTTTGACGCTAATGGAGCAGATGCAATCATAATAGCCTGGATTTTAAGCTTGGTAAGATCAAATTTCAAACTCAAGAAGTTTCAAATTCTATAGTTTACAGAAATTAAAAATGAAAAAAATCATGCATTATACAATAGCCAAAAACTTGTTTAACAAAAAATGGAATTGCATAATTCAACTTAAAACAATTACCTTATCATAGTTTGTTGTATCTTGGCAAGAAGAGGGTTATAGTACTCTTTCAATAAGCTTCCTATGAGGCTGTCATCAACGGCCAAGACATGAAATTATCTACATAGATGATAGAGTGCTGTGGATATTTCCATTTTCTTATTCTTCTTGGTTTTTCATATAATTGAGGCCTCAAAATATTTGTATAAAAGACAAAAAATTACAAAATAAAGGATAATTTAGTAATAGTTTTGAAAAGATAACCACCACCCTGATAACAATCAAAAGATTTATTAAAACTGCACTCATAAGAAACTAAAACTTGATATTAAGTAATGAAAGAAAACAATATATTAGATAAATTCTCTATTATCTATGCAATCTAATAATTCAATGGGCACATGTAAATAGATGCACTTTCAAATGCAGATCAAGAAAAAGTCTATTCAATCATTATGGCATCACATAATAAGTTTGAATGATTTCTAATGAACATGAGCAAAAACATAATAAGACACCATGCCTTCTTCTGTATTAAACTTGCAACCTAGGTTGTTTGAATGTTGAAATTTGTATATGCTATATAAAATTAATTAAGCATATGCTATAGCTAATTGGTACAAACCTCAGTTGTAGCATTTGGAAGAAATTTAAAGCTGTTGTCAGGCTCAAAATTTATGCTTTTCCCTGGCAGCTTTGACATTATAGTATAATAGCTCAAAATTTATAGTATAATAGCTCAAAATTTATGCTTTTCCCTAGCAGCTTTGACACTATAGTGTAATAGTTATCGAAAGAACCTATAATTTCATAATACCTTGAAAAAAAGAACAAAAATGAACGCCTGCAAAGATGCAACCGAATAAAACAATAGAAGCTGGAATTAACAATAGAAGCTGGAATTTACTTTATGTAGACAAATTAATCAAAACAAACTACAAAATCAACAAATCCCATGTTGTAAGACATGCTACCTATACATGTAAGATCTCTGGGAGGGCAATCAACTTGACACTAATGTAAGAATTCAATATAGATGCAAAAATATGGTGGTTGTTTAAAGAAATTAAACCTTAGCGAGCTTCTCAAAGGTGTTGTTGGTGCGGGGGAGTCTAGTCGCTTCGTCGGCATATCCGCGACGGCCATAATCCAGAACGATCATACCTGTGGAGTACCCGCGAATGGATCGAGCCTCGGTTTTTGGTGTTCCGGTGCTGGAACGCTTGCCAAAACCATCACACCTTTCTCCAGCGGTTGACATCCATAATCCAGGACGATCATACCTGTGGAGTACCCGCGAATGGATCGAGCCTCGGTTTCTGGTGTTCCGGTGCTGGAACGCTTGCCGAAACCATCACACCTTTCTCCGGCGGTTCCTTTGCTTGCATCTCGAACCCTAACGACATTTTCTGTAATTTTATTAAAAAGAAAAAAGGAAAAAATTTTCTACTTTTAAAATAGAAAAATGACCTCTCCAAAAAATATGGATGGTATATGGATTTGTCCTGAACTTGTTGTCAACTGCTCCTTCTTCATTGATGGAAGCAACCCCCTAAATCCTACCACTGTTCTTTTTACTTGAAGCTGTATCAATAGCTACCGTTACGTCACCTCTAACTTATTGTTCTTCATCTCTGCTACTCGTCGGAAACAGATTCAGAGCCCATGCCGTGTCTTCTTTGTTCTTTGCCAGACGCTCTCGTAACTGCAGCACTGACCACCGCCATTCTCTATCTTCTCTGTCAGTTATTGCTTTCATCACCGGCAAGCTCCTTCTTCTTCCTCGCAGCGTGGTGTTTTCTTTCTTCACACTGATGTTTTCTTCTTCTCTGGTGTTTTATTTTTTCACACTCATGTTTTCTTCTTCTCTGTAACATTATGTCTTTCTTTCTCTCTTCCCCTACCGTTCTGTCTTTCTCTTTCCCTCACACCGTAAACCATATACCTCTATTTTGAATTTGAATTTTAGCAAAAATCCTGCCCAATGCTTTTTTTATTCACTCTCTCACGGAACTTTGGTTTTTTTCTTTTTTTTTATTTGGTTTTTCCTGCCACGTGTCGCTCAATGAAATCAAACACTTTTCGAGTAATCAACCCACTACTAGTCTCCTTTTTTTTTTTGGTGACTTAAAAGAAAATAAACAAAAACTAAGAAAGAAAAAAAACAAAAAACTGCTTAAGAAAGGCAGTCCCGCTGAATACTACTCTTAAACTCCTTCCAAGGCAATGGAAGCTCCACTTGGGGAGAAATAGTCCTCATCGCAGTCTTTGCCATGATGTTTGCTACTGTATTTGCATCTCTCAAGATCAACCGAAGATCAGCACGCCATTTTCAAGACATGGTATCTCGGATTTTTAACACCAAAGGATCAATAAACCCAGAGCAATTTTGTAAATTATTGACAATAATAAAAGCTTCCACACAGTCTGTCTCACATATAATGTCTCTTTGTCCCGAGTCCCATGCTAAAAGAAAGCCTCTCCAAATAGCGAACAACTCTTCTTGCAAAATGCTACGACTCTCAATTGTTCCCAAACAGCCTCGTTGCCACCTTCCCTTCCAATCTCTACTAACACAAGCAAAACCAACTCGAGCACCACTGCTAGGATAGCTAGCATCACAATTAATCTTAAAGGTACCCACTAAGGGGGGAATCCAAGAGCCACTAATGGTTGAGGGGATAGATAGTCGTTGCAACTCAAAAATATTTCGGAGCTCTTTTTCTAAGGACAAAGCCATACCAATCACCTTGTCTGTGGTCCAATGCTCGTGAGGATGAAAGATCTCGTTATTTCTCGAACACCAAATCCACCAGAGACCAGAAAAGAATCTAAAGGGACGCTGTTTGCTATTATGTAAGAACCAACTCATCAAATCCACTGGTTGATCGGAGATCCCTAAAGCTTGCCAAACAAGTTGGGCTTTTGGACAATCCCAAATACAATGTAAAACCGATTCCTGACCTGAGAAACATCGTGGACAGCTATCCGTGTGCGAAATGCCCCTCCTAAAATGAAATACAGCAGTAGGAAGAGCCTCCCGAAGACATAGCCAGGCCAAAAATTTGTGCTTTTCCGGAACATGTTGATGCCAAAGCCAAAGCCAATTACCCCTATCCTCCCAACTAAACATCTTACTGAGCCACAAATAACCACTATGAGCATCATAAACCTTTGAGGCCGCACCAGTCCAACACCAACCGACCTCTGAACCAGCTTGAACATCTGGGTTGTAAGAGTTAATGTTGCTCTGCAGAGACTGATTCAGAGGAGAATAGATATTCTCAAGGTTCCACTGTCCAGATGACCAAAGGTCCAAGATCCTGAGATCCGAATCAGAAATGTGAACATAATCCATCTCCTGACACAGTCGCCCCTCTCTTCTCCATTTAGAAAACCAAAAGTTCTGTTCCAAATCCCAATGCACCAACTAAAACCTTCCTTCAGGATATTCCAAGCTCAACATATACTCTTCCAAACATAAGATCCCCTTCCTCGAGATCGACTAAAACAATCATCCTTAGAAGAATGGTATTTCTCCGTCAACAGTTGAACCCATAGCTTGTCGGGATGGTAAAAAAGTTGCCAAAATAGTTTTTCAAGAAGAGCAATATTGGCACAAAAAGGATCTCTAATTCCCAGACCTCCAAACTTCTTAGGAGTGACCAATACTTTCCAGTTAACTAGATTCAGGCCTCTACCATCAGCTTGATCCTTCCATAGAAAGTTTCGCATCATGGATTCTATCTTATTAGTTACCCCTTTAGGGAAGAGAGATACTTGCATGCGATAAGTAGGAATCGCAGTCACTACCGAGATGAGCAAACAGAGTCTGTCTGCCTTATTAAGCAATCTCCCTTTCCAGCTGGCTAGCCTTCCCCGAATCTTCTCCAAAACATCGTTGAAACTTGCCCAAGTTTTGGACGAATCTGATGGAGGAGACTCCAGTGAAAATCTCTTTTCTTGTCGCTGAAACATTCTTGGAGCATAGCGCTTTAGATTTTTCCACATTAACCTTCATCCCAGAGGCTCTGCAGAAATTTTCCAAAGCTACCATTACAGTTTGAACTTGCTGTTTTTCAGCTTTACAGAAAAGAAGCAAATCATCGGCAAACATCAAATGAGAAATTCTTGGACCCCCTCTAGAAACCGCAACCGGCTTCCACAAGCCCTTATCAACTTGTTGATTAATAGAACAGGACAATCTCTCCATACACAACACAAACAGATACAGTGATATAGGATCTCCTTGCCTAAGACCCCTGCTCGGAGTAAAGCTATTTAATCTATCCCCATTCCAGAGGATAGACAGTGAGGAAGCAATGACACAACGCATAATCAGATTGACTGTCGGAGGAGGAAAGCCAAAACTCACCAGGGTTTGTTTCAGAAATCCCCAATCCACTCTATCGTATGCTTTCTCCAAATCAATCTTAAAGGCCAGAGTGCCTTTCTTTGACTTTGTCTTCTTCATGAAATGGAGAACCTCTTGTGCTACAATGATGTTGTCTGGGGTTCCTCTCCCCGGGATAAACCCTCCTTGAAGGGGCCCAATAATCTCTTTGAGATGGGGACGAAGTCTATTGATCAGGACCTTCGTTATAACTTTGTAAACCACATTACATAGACTAATTGGTCGGAAATCCTTCATGGAAACCGGGTTTTCTACCTTCGGAATAAGAACCACAAGAGTTTCCATCATCCTTGGATCCATATCCAAACCAGAGAACGCATGACGAACCATAGTTCAAACATCAAAACCAACAATCTTCCAGTATTCTTTAAAGAAGAAAGCCTGAAACCCATCAGGGCCCGGCGCCTTAAAAGAATGCATACTAAAAACAGCCGACTTAACTTCTTCCAGAGTAACTGGCGCTGTGAGGCTACAACAGGCTTCATCATTCAGGGAAGGCAGCGGCACATCACCAAGACAACCTAAGTCTACATCCTCCGACTGGCAGAATAGGCGTTTATAGAAGGATTCAGCTTCCCTTCTAAGGAGAGGAGATTATATATATCTACACAATTAAATTATTCTATATTTATTTAATTTTATTTTATTTTTATACTTTTTTTTTAGTTTACAATTTTTCAGAATTTATACAATTATTAAAATAAATATAAAATATTTTAAATATTTACATAAAATTTTATTTTGATGTATTAACCGTATAAAATATTTTAAATTCACTTATTTTTTCTTTTCATAATTATATAATATCTATTAATATTATTTTTTAATAATTATTTATAGTATATAATAGTATAATAAATATAAATTAATTAATAAATTATTAAAATTTAAAAATAATAGTTATTTTAATATAAAAATAAAATAAAATATTTATGATAGAGTAAAATTAACAAAATACTTATCGTTTCTGTTCCATATTATTTTAAAATAGTTAGATATTCTTAAAATGTTAGTGAAAATATGTATTTTAAATTTTAATTTTAAATTTTTGACTTTTTTTTATTTATATGGGACCGGATTAACCGATTCGGTGATCCACGGTTGAATCAATAATCCAATAACCCATTAACTTGACCGATTCGATCACTGGTTCGATTCTGACAACTATGGGTGGTGCCTCCTGCAGTGTGAGGAAAAATAATAAAACAAAGTTTATGTGAAAGCTGATTACCACTACCAAACCTCTAATCATCCAATCCAAGCTCCTCTGTTTTTCTCTGTTATACCTCTTCACAACTCTTTCTCGCTCTCTACACCATTCTCTCTCAATCCAAATGCATATTCAGATCTTCACCTTTGGATCCAATTTATTAATTTTAGTTAGTCTATTTATTTATTAATTTATTTATTAATTTATTCATTGTAAGTGTAATCTATTTATTTATTAATTTATTCATTGTCTATTAGTTGCAATGTTAGCTAAGTCCATCTAAATCCTTTTTTTTCCTACTTTCCCTCAAACTATGCTGAAGGGACAAAAGAAAAGGTATGCTTCTCTAGTGTCGTGTTTTTAGGCCTCTCCTTAATTATCTAACTCTTTTAACATTTTTGTGTGACTCATTATTACAATCTGGTGGGTGGATCTAAACTTTTTAAGCACCTTTTTTTTATATTATCAACCTCTTTGAAACACAAATTAACATATATACTTCGTCGACTCTATTGATGATTTGATAATTAAAAATATCAATCTTCTCTTACCCTTCCTCCTATGGGGAGCACAAGTATGCTGTCTCAACCACATGTTCTACGTGCACTTCTCCTATTTTCTTTTCAGGTGCTCTACGTCAATTCCTCTGTTCTGTGTGATTCTCTCCCAATGTAGAGAATACTGAATTTGTGTTGTTGTGATAAAGCTGAAGAATTTCCACTAATGGATTGTGATTATCGGATTCAGATTACTTGGATGTTGTGAAAGAGATCAAGATTTTGATCAAGGACTCTTCATCAGCTGAGGAGTCGAATGCTCTGCGCTACATGCAGGGGAATGCAGAGAGTTTTGGTGGGAACTTGAGCACCAAGGTGAGGTTCTCTTATTTCGATCATCAAATTGATAACACTCAAGTACCCTGTGGATTTCTCAAGAAATTTCCAATCAGTGATTCTGGTGAGTTCCGAATTTTCAATTAATTTAAGTGACAATACACAACTCATGCCTGTAAACAATCTGTATCTCAGTCAAAGGACTACTTAAGAGGCTTAGAGGACAAAATAAACACAATTCTATAGGAATCAGTATACTGAGAAATACACATGATGATGCCCAAATCAGAGCACAAATTTACATGAGAATTCCCATTTTCTGAACCAACTAGTGTTTCTTTCCAAATGTCAACATTTAAAGCAGAAGATAAAATTCCATAATATTTGTCAGTCACAAAGAGAAACGAGTCTTGACAAGGGTCTGTACCTTGCATCTCCCAGTTAGATTTGAAAGAAATTTGTGAGTATAACTAGTTCCAATTGAAGCTTAGTGGAAATACGAAGCCCAATCATTTTCACTCTAAGTTTGGCTAAGAGATGACAGAGAAAATTTCTCCCTCAAGATGGAAACATGTATTACCAACAAGTAATTTGGATACCTGTTGCAGTATCATTATCATCATAAGTTCATGACCAATCCAAACGACAAAAGGAAGCATAGTTAGAAACTATAAAGCTCAGAAAGAGGATTAAGCAACTAAATATTTATTATAAAATTTTAATTCTTTGCTGATTTACCAGAATATACAGCATAAAAAATATATACTGCACTTCTGTTTGGCCTATGAATTTTCTTCGGCTGCTTCACATCATATCAAATATCATACATACAAAGAAGCAACGATCATTATCATCTAACAATTATCGGCTATCAACTTCACGAGTTCAACTCTATATATGTCGTAAGGTATTTAATTTCCTTAGCAGCAAAGTGTATCAGATCGTTCTCTATAACTAATTACTCACCCTTGCATTGGCTTCTTCAATTTCTTCCACACAATGCTTTCATTTCTGTATTATCTTCTTCTTCTTGCAATTCCTCTAATGGCAGTAGTGTTATTTCATCACTTAAAGAAACAATAACACAGAAGAACCACTCTACCACCAGCATGCTTAGTTATTAGTGCTTTTCAAATAACTTCTGAATAGACCATAACTAAACAGGATTTATTTACTACCAATGCTAAATCAAGTGGTTCTAATCTTCTAGCAAAATACTACAATTTATGGAGCTGCCAACTCATTCATTATAAGTTGAGAACTGCAACCTGGAACCATTGACTACTCATATTACCATTTTGCCAAGCATGTTAGATCCAAACAAGTGAAACAATCATTCATCCGTTCAAATCATCGCACAAAAGAAATAAAATAAAATCAATCATTCTATCTAGCTCAGCTCAGCATATGCAAGTATGTAAGCCCACATTCAAATTTTAGCAATGAATAACATAGCTATAGAAAATCAATAACAGGAATATAGGCCATAAACCCTAACCAAAGAAGAAAGAGGAGAAACTGACCTCGTTGGAGTTCTACCTCGCCTTGGATTCGTTGTCACGCTTTTCTCGTGCGATTAGCTACCGCGCCGGACTACTGAGTAGTGGGTGCGACAGAGGCACTGGCCACTGGGTAGGGTTTATGGTGTGCTCGTGGTCACCGCTTCTTGGTTTGAGTGGGTGTTGAGGGAGAGTGTGTGTGTTGAGGGGGTGTTTGAGGAGCAACGGCGGTGCAACCGTCACGGAGCGACGACGGCAGCGGAGAATAACGTGGGTTGGTGATGAAAGGGGGAATTTGGGGTAAAACTAGAGAATTGTGTTTCTGAACTTTGACGCGGGAAGTGGGCGCAGGTAAATGTTTTTAGCCAAAAAATCGACACACTTTTGTCGATTTTAATTTTAAAAAAAATTGACTAAAATAAGAGTATTTTTGACTCTTGGTTCGTCAATAATGCGACAATGGTTAGATGAAAGTTAATGCATTATAAAATTATCGACGAACTAGCCGTCGATTTTAATATTTTATTTTGAGTAAAAGACAAATAGGTCTTTGACCTTTTTAAATGCGGACATTTTCGTTTCTCAAGACTGAAAAATACAATTAAATTCCTCACCTTTTAAAACGGCTGACAATTATACTCCTCTGTTTAGTTGGGGCTGAAAATGGCAACGGAGGATGCTGATGGTACGCGGAATCGTGATTACACTTTAACTATGTAAAATTCATTGCTCTTTCTTTCCCTGGCAATGGCACCAAAAACATGATGCCAATACCATGGTTCACAACTCCGTGTAACTGACCAGCAAGTGCACTGGGTCGTCCAAGTAATAAACCTTACGTGAGTAAGGGTCGATCCCACGGAGATTGTTGGTATGAAGCAAGCTATGGTCACCTTGTAAATCTTAGTCAGGTGGATATAAAATGGTTATGGAGTTTTCGAATATAATTAATAAATAAACAGAAAATAAGGATAGAAATACTTATGTAAATCATTAGTGAGAATTTCAGATAAGCGCATAGAGATGCTTTCGTTCCTCTAAACATCTGCTTTCCTGCTGTCTTCATCCAATCAGGCTTACTCCTTTCCATGGCTGGCTTTATGCAAGGGCATCACCGTTGTCAATGGTTACTTCCCCTCCTCTTGTGAAAATGGTCCAAATGCTCTGTCACAGCACGGCTAATCATCTGAGGTTCCCGATCATGCTGGAATAAGATTCACCCTCCTTTTGCGTCTGTCACTACGCCCAGCAATCGCGAGTTTGAAGCTCGTCACAGTCATTCAATCCCAGAGTCCTACTCGGAATACCACAGACAAGGTTTAGACTTTCCGGACTCTCATGAATGCCGCCATCAATCTAGCTTATACCACGAAGATTCCGATTAAGAGATCCAAGAGATACTCATTCAGTCGAAGGTAGAACGGAAGTGGTTGTCAGGCACGCGTTCATAGGGAATGATGATGATTGTCACGTTCATCACATTCAGGTTGAAGAGCGAATGAATATCTTAGAAGCGAAATAAGATGAATTGAATAGAAAAACAGTAGTACTTTGCATTAATCTTTGAGGAACAGCAGAGCTCCACACCTTAATCTTTGGAGTGTAGAAACTCTACCGTTGAAAATACATAAGTGAAGAAGGTTCAGGCATGGCCGAGAGGCCAGCCCTCAAACGTGATCTAAGATAGCATACAACTGATCAAAGATATCAAATACAATAGTAGAATGTCCTATTTATAATAAACTAGCTACTAGGGTTTACAGAAGTAAGTAATTGATGCATAAATCCACTTCCGGGGCCCACTTTGGTGTGTGCTTGGGCTGAGCTTGAGTGTTGCACGTGTAGAGGTCCTTCTTGGAGTTGAACGCCAGCATTTGTGCCAGTTTGGGCGTTCAACTCTGGTTTTGGATCCTTTTCTGGCGCTGGACGCCAGAATTGGGCAGAGAGCTGGCGTTGAACGCCAGTTTGCGTCATCTATTCTTTACCAAAGTATGGACTATTATATATTTCTGGAAAGCCCTGGATGTATACTTTCCAACGCAATTGGAAGCGCGCCATTTTGAGTTCTGTAGCTCCAGAAAATCCATTTTGAGTGCAGGAAGGTCAGAATCCAACAGCATTAGCAGTCCTTCTTCAACCTCTGAATTTGATTTTTGTTAAAGTCCCTCAATTTCAGCTAGAAAATACTTGAAATCACAGAAAAATACACAAACTCATAGTAAAGTCCAGAAATGTGAATTTAACATAAAAACTAATGAAAACATCCCTAAAAGTAACTAGATTCTACTAAAAACATACTAAAAACAATGCCAAAAAGCGTATAAATTATCCGCTCATCACAACACCAAACTTAAATCGTTGCTTGTCCCCAAGCAACTGAAAATCAAATAGGAAAAAAAGAAGAGAATATACTATAAATTCCAAACTATCAATGAAACATAGCTCCAATCAAATGAGCGGAACTTATAGCTTTTTGCCTCTTGAATAGTTTTGGCATCTCACTTTATCCATTGAGGTTCAGAATGATTGGCATCTATAGGAACTCAGAGTTCAGATAGTGTTATTGATTCTCCTAGTTCAGTATGATGATTCTTGAACACAGCTATTTTATGAGTCTTGGCCGTGGCCCTAAGCACTTTGTTTTCCAATATTACCACCGGATACATAAATGCCACAGACACATAATTGGGTGAACCTTTTCAGATTGTGACTCAGCTTTGCTAAAGTCTCCAATTAGAGGTGTCCAGGGTTCTTAAGCACACTCTTTTTTTTTTGCTTTGGACCTTGACTTTAACCGCTCAGTCTCAAGTTTTCACTTGACACCTTCACGCCACAAGCACATGGTTAGGGACAGCTTGGTTTAGCCGCTTAGACCAGGATTTTATTCCTTTAGGCCCTCCTATCCACTGATGCTCAAAGCCTTGAGATCCTTTTTATTTGCCCTTGCCTTTTGGTTTTAAGGGTTATTGGATTTTTGCTCTTGCCTCTTGGTTTTAAGAGCTTTGGCTTTTTCTGCTTGCTTTTTTTTTTCTATTTTTTTTTTTGCCATTTTTTTTCTGCAAGCTTTGTTCTTTGCTGCTTTTTCTTGCTTCAAGAATCATTTTTATGATTTTTCAGATTATCAAATAACATGTCTCCTTGTCATCATTCTTTCAAGAGCCAACATATTTAACATTCTTAAACAACAACTTCAAAAGACATATGCACTGTTCAAGCATTCATTCAGAAAACAAGAAGCATTGTCACCACATCAATATAATTAAACTAAGTTCAAGGATAAATTCGAAACTCATGTACTTCTTGTTCTTTTGAATTAAAACATTTTTCATTTAAGAGAGGTGATGGATTCATAGGGCATTCATAACTTTAAGACAAAGTTACTAAATACTAATGATCATATAATGAAGACACAAACATGGATAAGCACTTAACATAGAAAACGAAAAACAGAGAAAGTAAGAATAAGGAATGAATCCACCTTAGTGATGGTGGCATTTCCTTCTTGAGGAACCAATGATGTCCTTGAGCTCTTCTATGTCTCTTCCTTGTCTTTGTTGCTCCTCCCTCATTGCTTTTTGATCTTCTCTAATTTCATGAAGGATGATGGAGTGCTCTTGATGTTCCACCCTTAATTGTCCCATGTTGGAACTCAATTCTCCTAGGGAGGTGTTGATTTGCTCCCAAAAATTCTGTGGAGGAAAGTGCATCCCTTGAGGTATCTCAGGGATTTCTTGATGATGAGCTTCTTCATGTGCCTGTTGAGATCCATGAATGTGCTCTCTTATTTGCTCCATCTTTTTCTTAGTGATGGGCTTGTGAGATGAATCTTTCCATCTCCCATGGCTCAGAGGTGGAAGCAATTGTCTCCCCTTTCCTCTTTCTTGAGGTTTCTCTGGCCTTAGGTGCCATTAATGGTTATGGAAAAACAAAAAGCTTATGCTTTTACCACACCAAACTTAGAATTTTGCTCGCCCTCGAGCAAGAGAAGAAAGAATAGATGAAGAAGAAGAAGAAAATATGGAGGAGATGAAGGAATGTGTGTATGGATGTGAGTGGTGAATGGAAAACAGAAGGGATGACCATGAATGGAGAGAGGGAGGGTGAGGTGGGTGGGGATCCTGTGGGATTCACAGATCCTGAGATGATCCTGTGGTGTCCACAGATCCTGAGGTGTCAAGGATTTGCATCCCTGCACCAAATTAGGCATGTAAAATGCCCTTGCACGCAACTCTGGGCGTTCAGCGCCAGGTTGGTGCCCATTTTGGGCGTTCAACGCCCATTTGTTGCCCATTTCTGGCGTTGAACACCAGAACCATGCTTGTTCTGGGCGTTCAGCGCCAGCTCTTCTCCAGGGTGCAATTCTGGCGTTCAGCGCCCAGATGCTGCCCATTTTGGGCGTTCAGCGCCCAGCTACTGCCCATTTTGGGCGTTCAGCGCCAGAACCATGCTCTGTTCTGGCGTTGAACGCCAGACAGGTGCTTCCTCCAGGGTGTGATTTTTTTTCTGCTGTTTTTGATTCCATTTTCAATTTTTATATTTATTTTGTGACTCCACATAATCATGAACCTATAAAGACATATAACTAAGAAAAATATAGTTAGATAAATAAAAATTGGGTTGCCTCCCAACAAGCGCTTCTTTAATGTCAATAGCTTGACAGTGGGCTCTCATGGAGCCTCACAGATGTGCAGAGCTTTGTTGAGACCTCCCAACACCAAACTTAGAGTTTGGTTGTGGCCTCCCAACACCAAACTTAGAGTTTGACTGTGGGGGATTTGGTTGACTCTGCTTTGAGAGAAGCTTTCTATGCTTCCTCTCCATGGATGCAGAGAGAGATCCTTGAGTTGCAAACACAAGGTTGTCCCCATTCAATTGAAGGATCAATTCTCCTCTGTCCACATCAATCACAGCTCTTGCTGTGGCTAGGAAAGGTCTTCCTAGAATGATGGATTCATCCTCTTCCTTTCCAGTATCCAAGACTATGAAATCAATAGGGATGTAAAGGCCTTCAACCTTTACTAACACATCCTCTACTTGTCCATAAGCCTGTTTTCTTGAGTTGTCTGCCATCTCTAATGAGATTTTAGCAGCTTGCACCTCATAGATTCCCAGTTTCTCCATTACAGAGAGGGGCATGAGGTTTATCCCTGAACCAAGGTCACACAGAGCCTTAAAGATCATGGTGCCTATAGTACAAGGTATTATGAACTTTCCAGGATCCTGTCTCTTCTGAGGCAATGTCAGTTGATCCAGATCACTTAGTTCATTGGTGAACAAGGGAGGTTCATCTTCCCAAGTTTCAATGCCAAATAATTTGGTATTCAGCTTCATGATTGCACCAAGGAACTTGCCAGTTTGCTCTTCAGTAACATCCTCATTCTCTTCAGAAGATGAATACTCATCAGAGCTCATGAAGGGCATAAGGAGGTTTAATGGAATCTCTATGGTCTCTAGCTGAGCCTCAGATTCCTTTGGTTCCTCAGAGGGAAACTCCTTATTGATCACTGGATATCCCAGGAGGTCTTCCTCCTTGGGATTCACGTCCTCTCCTTCCCTTACAGGTTCGGCCATGGTGATTAATTCAATGGCCTTGCACTCTCCTTTTGGATTTTCTTCTGTATTGCTTGGGAGAGTACTAGGAGGGATTTCAGTGATCCTTTTACTCAGCTGGCCCACTTGTGCTTCCAAATTTCTAATGGAAGACCTTGTTTCATTCATAAAACTTACAGTGGCCTTGGATAGATCAGAGACTAAGTTTGCTAAATTAGAGGTATTTTGTTCAGAGTTCTATGTCTGTTGCTGAGTAGATGATGGAAAAGGTTTATTATTGTTAAACCTGTTTCTTCCACCCTTATTAAAGCTTTGTTGAGGCTTTTGCTGATCCTTCCATGAGAAATTTGGATGATTTCTCCATGATGAGTTATAGGTGTTTCCATAAGGTTCACCTAAGTAATTTACCTCTGCTATTGCAGGGTTTTCAGGATCATAGGCCTCTTCTTCAGAAGATGCCTCTTGAGTACTGTTGGATGCAGCTTGCATTCCATTCAGACTCTAAAAAATCATATTGACTTGCTGAGTCAATATTTTATTCTGAGCCAATATGGCATTCAGAGTATCAATTTCAAGAACTCCCTTCCTCTGAGGCGTCCCATTACTTACAGGATTCCTCTCGGAAGTGTACATGAACTGGTTATTAGCAAGCATGTCAATGAGTTCTTAAGCTTCTGCAGGCGTTTTCTTTAGGTGAATGGATCCACCTGCAGAAGTATCCAATGACATCTTAGCTAAGTCAGATAGACCATCATAGAATATGTTCAGGATGGTCCATTCTGAAAGCATGTCAGAAGGACACTTTTTGGTCAGTCCTTTGTATCTCTCCCAAGCTTCATAGAGGGATTCACCTTCCTTCTGTCTGAAGGTTTGAACAACCACTCTAAGCTTACTCAGCTTTTGAGGAGGAAAGAACTTGGCTAAGAAAGCCTTGACCAGCTTATCCCAAGAGTTCAGGCTGTCTTTAGGTTGAGAATCCAACCATGTTCTAGCTTTGTCTCTTACAGCAAAAGGGAAAAGCATGAGCCTGTAGACTTCAGGATCTACTCCATTAGTCTTAATAGTATCACATATCTGCAAGAATTCAGTTAAGAATTGAAAAGGATCTTCAGATGGAAGTCCATGAAACTTGCAGTTTTGCTGCATAAGAGAAAATAGCTGAGGTTTCAGCTCAAAATTGTTTGCTCCAATGGTGGGGATGGAGATGCTTCTTCCATGTAAATTGGAATTAGGTGCAGTAAAGTCACCAAGCATTCTCCTTGCATTGTTGTTGGGTTCGGCTGCCATCTCCTTTACTTGTTCAAAATTTTCAATCAAGTTGTCTCTAGATTGTTGTAATTTAGCTTCTCTTAGTTTCCTCTTCAGAGTCCTTTCAGATTCTGGATCAGCTTCAACAAGAATGCCTTTTTCTTTGTTCCTGCTCATAAGAAAGAGAAGAGAACAAGAAAAGAAGAGGAATCCTCTATGTCACAGTAAAGAGGTTCCTTATTGTTAGTAGAAGAAGAAAAGGAATAGGGGTGAAGAAGAATGAAGAATCCAAACACAAAGGTGATGATAGGAGCAGAGATGTGAGATGAAGAGAAGTGTTAGTAGATGAATAGATAAATAGAAGGGGATGAGGGAGAAGAATTTTCGAAAAATATTTTTGAAAAAGAGTCAGTGATTTTCGAAAATGATTTTTGAAAAAGGTTTGAAATTTTCGAAAAATTAAAATTTAAAAATTAAAATAATTAGTTAATTAAAAAGAAATTTTGAAAAAGATGGAGATATTTTCGAAAATTAGAGAGAGAGAGTTAGTTAGGTAGTTTTGAAAAAGATAGGAAACAAACAAAAAGTTGGTTAGTTAGTTGAAACAATTTTGAAAATCAATTTGAAAAGATAAGAAGATAGGAAGTTAGAAAAGATATTTTGAAATCAAATTTTTGAAAAAGATAAGATAAGGAGATATTTTTGAAAAGATATGATTGAAATTAGTTTTGAAAAAGATTTGATTTTTAAAATCACAATTAATGACTTGATTCACAAGAAATCACAAGATATGATTCTAGAACTCAAAGTTTGAATCTTTCTTAACAAGCAAGTAACAAACTTGAAATTTTTGAATCAAAACATTAATTGTTATTGTTATTTTCGAAAATTTGATGAAAAATTAAGAAAAATATTTTTGAAAAATATTTTTGAAATTTTCGAAAATAACTAAGAAAAATGAAAAAGATTTGATTTTTGAAAAAGATTTTGAAAAAGATAGGATTTTTAAAATGAAAATTTGATTTGACTCATAAAAACAACTTGATTTTAAAAAATTTTTGAAAAAGTCATCTCAAATTTTCGAATTTATGAGAGAAAAGAGGGAAAGATATTTTTTTTATTTTTGAATTTTTATGCTGAGAGAGAAAAACACTAAAAATGCTCAATGCATGGAGATTTTAGATCAAAACAATGAATGCATGCAAGAATGCTATGAATGTCAAGATGAACACCAAGAACACTATGAATGTCAAGATGAACACCAAGAACATATTTTTGAAAAATTTTTAATGCAAAGAAAACATGCAGGACACCAAACTTAGAAATCTTTAATGCTTAGGCACTAAGAATTCAAGAATGCATATGAAAAACACCATACAACACAAAACAAAAAATCATCAAGATCAAACAAGAAGACTTACTAAGAACAACTTGAAGATCATGAAGAACACTATGAATGCATGAATTTTCGAAAAATGCAAGATGAATATGCAATTGACACCAAACTTTTAATTTGACTCAAGACTCAAACAAGAAACATGAAATATTTTTTATTTTTATGATTTTATGAATTTTTTTTTTTGTATTTTTTTTAAATTTTTTCGAAAATCATTTTGAAGAAGAAAAATAAGGATTCCAAAATTTTTAATATGAATTCCAGGAATCTTATGCTCTTTAGTCTAAAGCTCCAATCAAAGGGTCAGGCATGGCTTAATAGCCAGCCAAGCTTTAGTATGTAACTCAGACATGACACGTCTAACATGCCCTACAGTCGTATTAGACATGGCTTTACAGCCAGCCATGCTTCATGAAACACTAGAATCCATTCTTAAAAATTCTGAAGAAAAATATATTTTTGAAAACATTTTTTTTAAAATTTTTTCGAAAGCAAGGGAGAAATTTTTGAAAGATTTTTGAAATTTTTTTTTTTGAAAATAAAACAAAAAGAAAATTACCTAATCTGAGCAACAAGATGAACCGTCAGTTGTCCAAACTCGAACAATCCCCGGCAACGGCGCCAAAAATATTATGCCAATACCATGGTTCACAACTCCGTGTAACTGACCAGCAAGTGCACTGGGTCGTCCAAGTAATAAACCTTACGTGAGTAAGGGTCGATCCCACAGAGATTGTTGGTATGAAGCAAGCTATGGTCACCTTGTAAATCTCAGTCAGGCGGATATAAAATAGTTATGGAGTTTTCGAATATAATTAATAAAAAGTAAAGATAGAGATACTTATGTAATTCATTGGTGAGAATTTCAGATAAGTGTATAGAGATGCGTGTGTTCCTCTGAATCTCTGCTTTCCTGCTATCTTCATCCAATCAGTCTTACTCCTTTCCATGGCTGGCTTTATGCAAGGGCATCACCGTTGTCAGTGGCTACATCCCTTCCTCTCAGTGAAAATGGTCAACGCACCCTGTCACGGCACGGCTATTCATCTGTCGGTTCTCGATCATGCTGGAATAGGATTCACCCTCCTTTTGCGTCTGTCACTAACGCCCAACAATCGCGAGTTTGAAGCTCGTCACAGTCATTCAATCATTGAATCCTACTCGGAATACCACGGACAAGGTTTAGACTTTCTGGATTCTCTTGAATGCTGCCATCATTCTAGCTTACACCACGAAGATTCTGATTAAGAGATCTAAGAGATACTCATTCAGTCAAAGGTAGAACGGAAGTGGTTATCAGGCACGCGTTCATAGGGAATGATGATGATTGTCACGTTCATCACATTCAGGTTGAAGTGCGAATGAATATCTTAGAAGCGAAATAAGATGGATTGAATAGAAAAACAGTAGTACTTTGCATTAATCTTTGAGGAACAGCAGAGCTCCACACCTTAATCTATGGAGTGTAGAAACTCTACCGTTGAAAATACATAAGTGAAAAAAGTTCAGGCATGGCCGAGAGGCCAGCCCTCAAACGTGATCTAAGATAGCATACAACTGATCAAAGATATCAAATACAATAGTAGAATGTCCTATTTATAATAAACTAGCTACTAGGGTTTACAGAAGTAAGTAATTGATGCATAAATCCACTTTCGGGGCCCACTTTAGTGTGTGCTTGGGCTGAGCTTGAGTGTTGCACGTGTAGAGGTCCTTCTTGGAGTTGAACGCCAGCATTTGTGCCAGTTTGGGCGTTCAACTCTGGTTTTGGATCCTTTTCTGGCGCTGGACGCCAGAATTGGGCAAAGAGCTGGCGTTGAACGCCAGTTTGCGTCATCTATTCTTTACCAAAGTATGGACTATTATATATTTCTGGAAAGCCCTGGATGTCTACCTTCCAACGCAATTGGAATCGCGCCATTTTGAGTTCTGTAGCTCCAGAAAATCCATTTTGAGTGCAGGGAGGTCAGAATCCAACAGCATCAGCAGTCCTTCTTCAACCTCTGAATCTGATTTTTGCTCAAGTCCCTCAATTTCAGCCAGAAAATACCTGAAATCACAGAAAAACACACAAACTCATAGTAAAGTCCAGAAATGTGAATTTAACATAAAAACTAATGAAAACATCCCTAAAAGTAACTAGATTCTACTAAAAACATACTAAAAACAATGCCAAAAAGCGTATAAATTATCCGCTCATCAGCTGACCTGAAGGGGTAGAGAATGACGTGTCCGTTTTACTTGATGATGTGGACGGGAACAAATTATTAGTGGATAAATTCGTCCTTTAAGTCCAAAATGACGCTGTAAGCTTGACTGAGCCCTATTTCATCAAAATGCATGGTGGAACCCATGGCCGCTGATGGTGCGATCGTCCATGACGAGTGAGGGGGGTTCTTCATGCACAAGACCTGGAGGGAGATCTTCATGCGCTGTTGCAGGAGGATGGGATCGAGATGGGATTGCACCAAAGTGCTTATACGGCGTATATGCCATTCTTTACAAGTCAAGAACAGCAACTAATCCCAATAGAATGTTTCTCAGGTGTCCATTCTTCAAGGTAAGTGACTATTTTGTCAATAGTTGGATGCAAGGTTCTGAAAACTGAACCGGTCATCGAACCGCTCTAGCTACTGGTTTACTGGTTCATAGGTTCAACCGGTTGAATCGTGGTTGAACCGTAAAAACCGTTTTATAATAAAATAATAAATAAAATGTAAATAAACAAAGTGATACTACATAGTGGTACTACATTTATATCGGCCTTCTTGGTAGTAAGACATACATGAACTTCAAATCTCTCTGCATGGTGGTACTACATAGTTTTACATAATCATTTTGACTCTCATACAATGAAATCTTGGACTAGGATGAGTTATTAATGAAGGTAAAATTGACACAAAGAAAGTGTGCTGTACCTTTGATTTCTTTGATCTGCTTTGTTTTTATTTTCTTAATCGAATGATTGTCTTAAACCAATGGCTTGAACCCATTCTTGATGTGAACTAAGTAACTTCTTTCAAATGGACATAACCCTGGTAGTAATTTTAGTTGAAAATATGATCTACCTACCATACAGAACAACAAAAAAAGCAATAACAAAAATGCTGACTAAAAATAAAAATACATATTAAGAACTTATTAATGAAAGTATGAAACCAAATACATGTTGATCCAACAAACTAAACCAAACTAAAAGGAGAAAAACTATGAAGAAAAAGATACAAACTAAACTAAACAAAAAGGAGAGAGAACAAACAATACATACACAAACACACAAAAATCAATTAAATCTAAAATTTTCAGCTCACAAACAGTAATAATGTTCTCATAATTCTTCAACCAATAATACTCAGAATTGAATTTAATTGATAATACCTGCTTCTTTTCTATTTTTTTGATTTTTTTATTCCTGAGAAGCAAGAAATTAGGGTTAGTATCAAAATCCAACATTAAAACTAAAGGAAATAACATTAACTTGCAATCGATTTACCAGGACATGGACAGCAACTCGCACAGACTTGAAAGGTCTGCTTTTTATATCTGCTTCCTATTGAAACTACCGAGATTTATAATGGAAGAAATATTATTAAACAGCAAGTTTATTTCTAACCTGTTGAATTACTCAAAAAAATCACACAGTACAGAAATTTTCATTCAAAAATAGTACACAAACACAGCAGAGCATCCGGTGCTAATCAAGAATCAAATAATCATTCAACTAAAACACAAAACATTCAATAATCATTCAATAATTTCTGAACAGAGCATTAAAAAACCGAATTTAGGGGAGGGTTTGGTGCAAAAAAAGCTTTTTTTCCTCAATTTTTCGAAGTATTTTTTTAATCCAGCAACAAGTAAGAACAACAAAGTTCACAGCTTAACTAACAATAATTATTTAACAAAGTTCACAGTTCAGTTCACAGAAAAATAAAAAAAAAATCACAGTTCACAGTAACCTTTGAACGGGTTTGAACAGAACTTAACTAATAATAATTATAAAAAATTATTCAATTATAGTTTAAAAAAAATTACCTAGAAGCTAAAAGCCTTGAACAGAGCATGCAAGAGGGAGAGACCGAGACAAGGAGCAACTTCGAACAGGCTTTCAAAAGGGACAGTGGCTACGGTGGAACAGAGCTGCCGCCGCTGGAACCGTGGCTGCGCGATGGAGGCTTCCACGTTTGCAAGGGAGCAGCGCGATGGAGGGGTCGGAAGGTTGCGATGGCTGCTGCGCGATGGAGGGGAAGTGAGGGAGAAGGTGGTGGCTGTTTGAAGTTGGAAGTTCCGACGGCGGCGATAGCAGGCGGTGGCTGGATGGAAGTGAGGGAGGACCAAGAGCTCGATGAGAGGAGCTCTGGACTGAGTCTGAGTGTGAGAGAGGCAGAGTTACGATTTTGGAATCTGGAGTTGGGTTAGGGCTGGAGTAGTGGAGTTTTCAAATGACGGCATTTGGATCCGAATTCAAAAAACCGGCCGGGTCACGGTTCGGTTCAATCGACTGGTTTCTGGCCGGTTCGACTTTTCAATAGATTTTTAAAATCAGCGGTTTTAACATTTAACCGATCCATTTTTAGTAACGGTTTACGGTTCGACCGGTTCGATCGTTCGGTCTGAACCAATTTTCAGAACTTTGGTTGGATGAGACTGTAATGTGTATAATTGGGTGATTCTCTGAAAATTTTCTCCAGGTTAAAGAGCAGTACTGCCGGTACTTTGTCTGACTTGATGAACACCTGAAAAAAATTAGGGCCATGAAGTCTCAAGCATTGAGTGTTGTGGATGATGTTGGGGGAGTAGACGTTGAAGATCAACTGCTTCAAAGTCAGGAATTGGGAAAGAAAATGGAAGAGTTGGAGAGGAAACTGTTATGTATTGAGAAGAAAAAAAAATATGAGTTTGTGGCATATTACATTGATTAGTGTAGTTATTATTATTGTTGCTGTATGTTTCTTAAAGTGCTGAAGATGATTTGATGTACATGGTGATGTTGTAATGAAAATTGCCATTGCTAGCTATTTAATAGGAAGTCTATGTTGGACTAAATCCAATTTTGTATGAAGTTTGAACAAGTAAAAAAAACTGCAAATCGTCTATTATATAAGGTAGTAATTCTGCATAGATTATAACCAAAATAGAAACAACAATGTATCTGGCTTAATCCCAAACATATCAGTATAAGTTTTCCACAAAATAACAAAATATCTGGTTGGCATGTAAACAAGTTTGCCAAACTATGATAAGTAGACAGTATTGTTCAATTCATATTAATGACTAGGACAAAAAATAGAAATTCATTCAGTTGTGTTCAGTTTTTCTGATTGTTGGATCCAGGAGTTGGGATGAACATGAAAATTCCTGTGGTTCCATTGCCAGCTTCTTTCAAGGTCTCCTTTGATGGTGCCCCACTAGTGTTGGTGCTTTGAGTCTGGGGATGGATTTGGTAGTGGATTTGAAGGTGGATTTGCACTTGTTCGGAGCCTGACAATTGTTTGCTTGGGTTTGAATTTAGAGGCAGTAGCTGGGATTTTGGGTTGCCCCATTCTTGGCAGCTAGGATGGAGGCTTGAATGGAGTTTTGACTAGAGCAGATGGTATTGTTGCTGAAGCTACTTGAGTAGTGAGTGGTGCAGCAACTGGTGCAGACCCTGATGCTGCTGCCTGATTTTTTGTGTTGGTTAGTAGTCCAGCACCATTATGCAAAAGTAACCAAAATATTCAATTGTTCAAATTCAGGGACAAGAATAAAGTGATTGGCATTATGAGTGTATTGTTTAGGGGGGTCTTACTGGAGACTTTTCTTGCACAGCACTAGTGTCAGCAAAATTTTCACCCTGTGTCTGGTTTTGATCCTATGCAACATAGATCCAGCAAGGTAACCAAATAGACAAATTAGTCCTTAAGAAAGAGATATAATGACATCATAACCACTGACAAAATTTAAAATGTACAAATGTATCCTAATGCATAACAGGAATAACTTACCTCTGGTTGAGGGGCTGATTGTGAAAGGGAAAGCAGCACCAAGGCTTGTGTATTTTCAACGGTCTTCTTAGCTTTTTTCCTTTTTGGTTTCCAGTTTGGGTTACTTGGTGCTCCCTTATAGGTCTTATAGTTATGGCCTTTCTCATTGTACTTGCTACACGTAACTTGAAAGCTTCTCTTAAGCTTGTCCCCTTGAATATGAGCCTCAGCAGGGTCCTTGTTGCGATTGTGTACCTTTGGCCTCCCAATAGGTCGCGTGATGGGTGGTGGAGCAGGCCTGAGCTGCTCAGTGGCAGTCCAAAATTCCTCACTAGGAACTGGTTTTATGCAATGTGCATATGTCTTATGAATGGATTCCATACACACCAGGGATGCACATAATCATCTGGTTGGTCATACCTCTTTCTGATTGCAGCAACAGCGTGAATGCATGGCATGCTTGAATCCAAAACAATTCACATATTACCTAGCGTTATATAAGAACAGATATAAAGAAAATCTTTCAAAATAAACCATGTACCGGTCAGTTGCCAAACATTGCATGAACATGTGTGTTTGATCAAATCCACATTCACTTTGGTCTTCTTTCTGCTAACTTCAAATCTTTTTCTTTCCTTATCTCCAACCCACTCAGCAATCCACCTGTTGCTGGGTTTTATCCACCTCTGTAACCTTTTCTCCTGGACTGGTGCAAGCTTTCCACTATGGTGCTCTAACAGCCTAATATACTTGGTCATTCTCCTCATTAGGTAGCACCTAATTTCTTCACACATAGTCAACACTGGCTTCATTCTCTACTTAACCACTTTTGCATTAAATACTTCGCACATGTTATTAGTTAGGTTATCCACCTTGGGTCCATGGCTGAAAAAAGCCTTAACCCAAGTGGTTGGTTCAAACTTCATCAGATACTCCCATGCCGCCTAATTCACCCCCTTCAGCTTCTCCATGGTCTCTTTGAACTCTGGTTCCGTTGTGCACCTAGCACACTCCCATATTATGTCTCTAATGTGCATATCTTTGAACTATTTATGAAATTCTTTCACATGTGTATGACACAGTTCCGATGATGTGCTCTCGGCATTACCTCCTTTAAGGCTGATAGCAGACACTACAAACACATAATGTTGCAAACACATAATATTGCAAAGCATAAATGCAGTAATTTAATATGCTACACTAATATGCTAACATAATTTACCGAACAAAATAAATCATTAAAAGTCTAACCTTTTGTTGGTCGGACATAAAGTTCCAACCAAATTGACTGGCATCACCCAGATCTTCCTGAAGCAGTATGAGGAACCATTTCTATGATTCCTTCATCTCCGATCTTGCAACTCCATATGCCACTACATAGAATTGGTTATTCGTATCATGTGCCACTGCTGACAGTAGTTGGCCTTCGTGGTATGTCTTCAGAAAAGCTCCATCTAGATGGATGAAAGGCCTAAATCCAGTCTTAAAGCCTTGCTTACAACCCTCAAAGCAGATATATATTTTGTCAAAGACAAGGAGGGATTGAGGGATAGGTTTCACATCAACTCTTGCAGTCGAGCCGGGATTACTCTTAAAGATCTCCATGCCATAGTCTCTGAGCTTCCCATACTGTTCCTTTTCATTTTCCATTATCCTCTCTTTGGCCTCTTTCACTGCCCTGTAAACCATCTTTGGATGCACCACCAGGTTAAACTCTTCTCTAAGAAAGTCAATTTCCTCATTAGTTGTCATATGAGGTTGACTTGCCATTCTCTTCTTCACTTTTTTGCTGATCTAGTGTTGATCAGCAACATTACTACCCAAATCTTTAGCACATGTATGCTCTGCCTTGTAACTCTTTACCTGGAAACATAACAATGTTTTGTTGTACGATAGATATGCCAGCCATGGACAGTCTTCACCCCTGCAGCCAACCTTCACCCTTTTCTTATCATTTTTTATCCACACGAGTTCCCTCCTTTCAGAAATAAATATATCTCTTACCACTTCTTTGAACCTATCAATGGTTGCAAACTTGGTTCCAATCTCAAATCTACCCTCTCCAAACCCATACTCATTATTAAAAATTAGAAATTCATGATTCTCTCTCTCATCCTCTGAAGACATTGGTGTGTGAAGATCCTCTGATTCATACTCATAAATGGGATCATCATCATCTGAAATCTCTTCACTCACATAGAGTCCAATTGGAGGCCTATCAGTGGGTTGCACAGTAGGCACAGCTTCTTCAGCATGTACAACAGGCCTACTTCTTTGGGGCTTTACATCAGGCCCATTTCTTTTGGGCTTGGCAGCGGGTCTGGTCCTTTTGGGCTTTACAGTAGGCCCAGTTCCTTTAGGTTTCGCAATTGGGTTGCTTCCTTTCCTTTCACTCCTACTTGCACTCCTTGGTCCAGCTCTTTTTTTACTTTCACTTGACTCTGCCCCTGTCCCTTCCTTGACATTGACATCACTCTGTGGCAGGACCTTCTCCTTTCCTTTCAGAGTTCTTTTTCTCTTCATACCATCTTTTCCTTATCACCGCTAGAATAATCATCATCAGACACAGTTCAGAGATAGCTGGGGAAGGTTTATACAGTTCGTCCTTCCCACTATCATCCCCATCATCTTCTTTGGATGGCGATGACTGAAGCTCCCTCATGATGCTATCAACATCAATGTGATCATCAAATTCTTTTGCCCCTATTTCTGCATCAGCATCTTCTTCTACTATTTGTGGCTCATCCACGGGGTGGTCGAAATAAATGTAAAATTCACCGGTGCTTGAATTCCTCAGCTTGTTCTCTCGCATGTCATTTATTTCTGCATCCCCTCTCAGAATGTACAGTCCAGACTCAATGTCACTGCTTGTTGGATCATACCAATAAACTGCCCTGTATGATGCATAGCCCAAACCCTTGAACAATGTCACTAAGTTCCCAAAATTCACGAAGTCCAAGTACATCTTCGGAAAATTTTCAACTTTCCCACAATATACTCAAGATTTCCACCAGGTCCTCTACCAAAATGGCCTCCGTGATGAAAAACAGGTATCACATATATATCATCCATCTGTATTATCCACAACAACATAAATCAGACATTAAACCCTAGATCAAGTGCCTCAAATTTAGAAACCAGTAAACTTCACATAGCTTTTTTCTCATTCTTCTACCAGAAATAAAACATGCAATCACCCCTAAACCCAACCCCATGCATTATATTGTCACAAACATTTGAACAACAACACAGGTATACATGCGACTATTACTCTTACCTCTGTAGAAGATGGCTGCTTCTTGCCAGGCGAAGCTTGCTATTCCCTTTGCCAGCCACGACGTCTACTAAGCACACCACCACCTTCAACTGAAGGAAGAAATTTTTTTAGGGAAAAAGAAACTATTGGGCTTCTGGTAGGGTTTTCTGTAATATCTGGAGAGATTTTTGGGTGTTATGGGGATTACAAAAGGTAAAATAAGGTGGGGGATGCTTACGGCGTCGTTTTGGACTTAAAGGACGAATTTGTCCACTAATAATTTGTCCCCGTCTACATCATCAGATAAAACGGACACGTCATTCTCTACCCCTCCAAGTCAGCATCCTCCGTTGCCGTTTTCAGCGCAACTGGACGGAGGGGTATAATTGTCAACCGTTTTAAAAGGTGAGGGATTTAATTGTATTTTTCAATCCTGAGGAACAAAAATGTCCGCGTTTAAAAAGGTCAGGGACCTATTTGTCTTTTACTCTTTTATTTTTAATTATTTTTTTAGCAATATCGACAGTAAACCGTCGATAAATATCGACAGCAGAAATAACCGTCAATTTTTAGTGTAGAAAAAAACACTTTTTCTTGTAGTGAAAATTATAGTTTGTTAACATTAATTTAATTTTTATTATTGTCTTCAATATTTTTACTTTTATTGAGTACTATTTTTGCATTGGCTAAAATTATTACAACAATAACAATAAAAATGAATCCTACAAGAAGATTAATTTTAAATTAACTTCAATATTTGTATGGGATAAATTTTGAAAAAGAATCAAACCCTGAAAAAGAAAAAATAAATATTAGAATTAAAGTGAAAAGAAATATACATATAATTGTATTTAAAAAAAAAAGCTGTTGTCATTGGGTTACAAAAATATTAATAACAAAGTTATAACTGATACGTAGTTTAGGTTGGTAGCCCAATAAAAAAAATTAATTCTATAATTAAAATTTAATTACAAAACAAATTATTAATATTTTTTAATTCATGTTAGTCATCTTATTCTTAAGATGGCATCGAGGATTAGAAAAGGTTAGACACAAGCAAAGGTAACAGAGAGGGAAGCAGGGAAAGATTTTCAATGTATTTTCTTCTTTATTCTTTGTTTACAATCACTCTCTTAATATAGAATTCTAGGAAACTAAATACAGAAAGTATTCTAAATAAATATAATTGATTTTCCTTGATTATCTTTGATATCCTGTGATTTGTTACTCTAATTATAATATTCTAACAAATATTCTAACACTCCCCCTCAAGGTGAGCAGTGGGATCACCAATGCTTAGCTTGCTAAGGACACGGGTAAATGCTCTGCCTACAATGGCTTTGGTGAGGATGTCTGCCAACTGGTCTTCTGACCTTACAAACGGAAGCTCAACACTGCCATCCTCAATCTTCTCCTTAATGAAGTGTCTATCAACTTCAACGTGCTTAGTTCTGTCATGTTGCACAGGATTCTCTGAGATACTGATTGCTGCCTTATTATCACACTTTAATTGACTTAGTAGTTGTGGTGGAAAATCAATCTCGATCATCAGTTTTTTGATCCATAAAACTTCAGTTATACCTTTGGCAATTTCCCAAAATTCAGCTTCAGCACTGGAAAGAGCAACCACTTTCTGCTTCTTACTCCTCCATGTCACCAGGTTACCTCCTACAAGAGAAAAATAGCCCGATGTAGATCTTCTGTCATTTGGATTACCAGCCCAATCAACATCAGTGTAAGCCTCAATGTTTAAGTGCCCATTCTTTTAGAACATGATCCCATTTCCTGGTGTCCCCTTCAAGTACCGAACAATTCTCATGGCAGCTTCCATATGATCCTCTTGAGGTTGGTGCATAAACTGACTTATCACCCCCACTGCATATGCTATGTCTGGTCAAGTGTGTGACAGATAAATCAATTTCCCAACTAACCATTGGTACCTCTCTTTATCTGCTAGATTAGCTCCTTCCTCAAACTTTAAACCGTGGTTAACTTGCATAGGAGTATCTGCTGGCTTACAATCGACCATCCCTATTTTTGCAAGTAAATTCATGATGTACTTTCTCTGAGAAATAAAGATCCCTTTGTTGGAGCGAAGAACCTCTATTCCCAAGAAGTACTTTAGTCCTCCTAAATCCTTCATCTCAAATTCTCTGAACAAGTTATTCCTCAGTTTTGCAATTACTTTCAAATCACTTCCGGTTATGATCATGTTATCCACATATATTATTAGGCACGTGATCATATCTCCTTTTCTTTTCAAGAATAAACTATGGTCAGAGTTGCTTTGTTTGTACCCGTACCTTTTCATGGCCACTGTAAACCTTCCGAACCAAGCACGTGGAGACTGCTTAAGCCCATAAAGTGCTTTCTTCAATCTGCAAACTTCATTTCTTTGGAAATCTTAAGAGAACCCTGAAGGAGCTTCCATGTATACTTCTTCTTTCAGATCCCCATGTAAAAAAGTATTTTTGACATCAAACTGATGGAGTAGCCAGTTTTCATTTGCTGCTATTGAAAATAGTACTTTGATGGTGTCAATCTTTGCAACTGGTGAGAAAGTTTCTGAGTAGTCAATGCCATATGTCTGTGTATAGCCTTTTGCCACCAACCTTGCCTTATATCGCTCAATGGTGCCATCTGCTTTGTGTTTGATGGTGAAGACCCATCGACACCCGACTGGTTTCTTCCCTGCTGGTAAAATGCACCTCTCCCAAGTTTCATTTTTTACAAGAGCCTCCATCTCTGTTTTCATAGCTTTTCACCATTCACCCTTCTTATTGGCTTCCTGAGCTGTTCTGAGAATGTCTTCAGCTAGAAGGGAGGTAAGGAAAGCTCTTGCAATGTCTACCACTCCTTCTCTGGTTGTCTTTATAGGATATTTTAAATTTCGAGGAACATGTTCTGGAGAATATCGGACAGGTGGTACCCCTCTGTTTCTTCGCGGCGGAAGTGTGAAAGGTTCTGGTTCCGATTCTAACCTGTCATTGTTAGTGACTTCATTCATAACAGGAGAAGACTCAGCAAAGTGAAGGTCACTTACCTCTTGTTGGACATTCTCAGAAGGATGCTCATTGGTTGTGTTGGTCTCTTCTTCGTTAACAGAGGCATGCTCGTTGGCTCCATCTACTTGCTCTTTTGGAGCAGTTTCTTGGCAACTCAGGTTAACCAACCAACTTGGTGGTTCACTACTAGTTTTCTCCCCCTGAACATCAAGTTGGCTGCTAAAGAAATATTCAGATTCCAAAAAATCACAATCCATAGTTACATGTACATGATGAGTGATTGGGTTATAACATCGATACCCCTTTTGATGCGTAGCATACCCAACAAAGACACATTTCTCAGCACATGGGTCAAATTTGGTTCGGTTAGCTCTGGGTATATGGACGAACACAAAGCACCCAAAAACTCGTGGTGGTAACATTTGGACAGGAGGGATGTCAGATTGAGTAGCTATGATCTGTAGGGGTGTTTTGTGATTGAGGGTCTGAGAGGGTAGCTTGTTCAGAAGATAGGCTGAGGTAGCAACAGCTTCAGGCCACAAACGTGTCGGAACCTTTGCATCAAAAATCATGGCCAGAGTCATCTCTAGTAACTTACGATTTTTCTGTTCTGCCACACCATTCTGTTGGGGTGTGTTTGGACAGGAAGTTTGATGAATTAAGCCTTTTTCTCTAAAAAACTCTTGCATCAATTTGTTCACAAATTCACCACCATTATCTGATCTAAGTACTTGAATTTTTTTTATCAAACTGAGTGAGAATCATTTGATAGAATGCATAGAACTTGTCGGGTACTTCAGATTTATGTTTTAGAAAATATACCCACGTCATGCGAGAAAAATCATCCACAAATAACACAAAATACTGAAATTGATTATTATGAGAATTAGGAGCTGGACCCCACACATCAGAGTGCACTAATGAAAAAACAGAATTGACTCTAGTGTTGCTAGAAAAAAAAAGTAACTCTATGATTCTTTGCCTGAATGCAAGTTTAACATTTGATGGGCTCAGTGTTACCAGTAAATAAACTAGGGAATAAAATCTTAAGGTACCCAAAGGAAGGATGTCCCAAGCGTCTGTGCCATAACCAGAGTTGCCTTGTAACCGTTCCGTGAGCAAGCATGGCATGTCCCTTGTGAACAACCTCATTAACGTAATAAAGACCTCCATGTTCAGTACCACGCCCAATGATCTCCTTCGTAAGAATGTCCTGTAAAAGGCAAAAAGTAGAGAACATGAGAACCACACAATTTAGTTCCTTTGTAACGTGGCTTACAGAAAGTAACTTTGATGACAGTGCAGGGACATAGAGACAATTTTTTAATTTTAATTTTTTTGAAAAACTAATGGAGCCTTTTCCTTGAACCGCAATTAATTCTCCACTAGCTGTTTCAATATGAGTTTTAACAGGTGTGGAGAGGCTGTCAAAATCATGAGGATCATGGGTCATGGTGTCAGTGGCCCCACAATAAAAAATCCACTGATAAGATTTTTTTGGGCTGGTATATTTTTCTCATTGGGATATTTTAAAATATTTTGGGCTTTCGGCTGGGTCATAGGGAGAAGGAATTTGGGCTTCCTTTTTTTAGTGGGCCATTTTGCTCAGGAGACCCATTAGGGTTCCCATTCTCTTCTGAACTTCCATTTCCTTCTCCCTTATGCGCCACCTCCTCTCTTCTTTTACCTCCATGAGCGGCCGCGGCTTTTCCATGAACAACTGCTGATTTTGTTTCTTCCTCTCTTCCTGCGTCACCACCGCTGCTGCTGGCGGTCTTCGGAGTGCCCACTATGGTGGCGGCTTTGCAATTTTTTTGTTTGGGATCTTCCCACCATTCGGGATAACCCATGATTTTGAAGCAAGTCTTCTTGGTGTGTTTTTTCATTCCGCAATGAGTACAATGGAGGTGGCTTTTGTCTTCTTTGTCTCGCTGTGATGAACGCCGTCCGGCAGTTTCTGAGCGATTCCATCCCTGTCCCTGTGGTCTGTTTCTTGCGATTAGGCCGATTCCGACCTTCCCTAATAATGTGTCCCCTCTGCTGCTGGTGGTAGGCTTCAAAATATGGAGTCGGGCCGCCTCTCTTCTGACGGCAGCATAGGCAGACTCCACTGAAGGGGTCTTCTCCTGCATCAAAAGATCTCTTCTAATGGCTTCAAATTTTTCATCTATTCCTGTTAGGAATTGATATAGTCTCTGTTCTTGTTTAATTTTGTTGAAAATTGCAATATCATCCGAGCACTTCATAGGATTCGGTTGTTTTCTGTCAATAGCCATCCATATAGCCTGTAATTTATTCCAGAATTCCTCTAGGGTATCCTGTCCCTGTTTTTGTGTGTTTACTTTTCGGTGTAAATCGTAGATTTGTACTGAGTCTGTGCTGCTCCCATAGGTTGTAGCCAATCCCTCCCATAAAGCCTTTGCGGTTGGGAATTGGGAGACATTGTTCATCAAACTCGTCTCAATATTTTGAATTATCCAGGTAAAGACAGCTTGATCTGCCTGTTCCCATTTTTCATATTCTGGTTCTCTCTCTTCTGGTGCAGGGGGAATACCTGTCAGATGGCTTTTCTTTCCTCTGCTACCGACAACTTTCTTCATAAGTGTTGCCCACAATGGATAATTGTCTCCATTTAATTTAAAACTAATTGACAAATTGTCAGGATTGGCTTGTGTTTGCTGAATTTGTAGGCCATTACGAAGCATATTTACAATTTGCAAAGTTAGCTCATCAGTAATGATTGAGGAGTTACTCTGGTTTTGGTTTTGGTTCATGTTGTTGCTAATTTCATCCCCTGAATATGACATTTTTTTTTTTGGGTTTTTTTTTTTTTGTGTTTAGGGTATTGGAACAATGATGTTGGTTTCTGGGTTCCCAGGATCTAACATCGCTCTGATACCATCTTAAGATAGTATCGAGGATTAGGAAAGGTTAGACACAAGCAAAGGTAACAGAGAGGGAAGCAGGGAAAGGTTTTTAATGTATTTTCTTCTTTATTCTTTGTTTACAATCACTCTCTTAATATAGAATTCTAGAAAACTAAATACAAAAAGTATCCTAAATAAATATAATTGATTTTTCTTGATTATCTCTGATATCCTATTATTTGTTACTCTAATTATAATATTCTAACAAATATTCTAACACTTATTTCATTTAAGAATTACACAAATTTCATAGTGCCAAATCTTAGTACAAAAATAATGCCACAAATCTATATTTATAGATAGAACATTCTACTATACAAATTAAAATTATATAGAGAGAATATAAATTTTTTTATAATTATTTTTTATTATTTTATTATTATTCAAAATATAAATTCTAACTTTTTTAATTTTTCTTTCATCCTATAAAAAAAATTATAAATTTATATTTTTATCATATAATTTAGTTTATAGATATTTTTTACAATCTATTCCCTAAAATCTCCCTGTAAATAAACCATTTACCATAGCAACTTGCATAAAAGTATGAGATTCTCTGAGCACATAGATTATATGATGCGAAGTAGAGTGGACCCATTGCATGTGGGTGTAAGTGTGTAACATGAGCTAAGGCCATCGTTTTTTTTTTTTTGTGTTTTTTATTTTTGAATTTCTTACTTTAAAATATAATTATTTTTATATTTTTTATTAATTTAATTTTTTTTTAAAATATAACATTATACCATAATAACATAAATTCTTACACAAAAAAATATAAAGATATAATTATTTATATTTTTTATTAATAAATAAAAAAATAATAGCATAATAGGAAATATAAAATAGAAGGACAAGCCCATAAATAAAGTATACTATATCCTTGAGAAGTTAATTAGTTAATACTTGGAAGAATCCAATGAAGGCGTGAATTGAATGGATCCACAATGCGTCAAGTTCATTTCTGGAATAATGCATGGGACCTCTGTATGATGTATCGTACCATTATCATAACAATCCAACCTATAGGGCTTGTTTGCTCCCCAATCACCAGACGCTACATGATGATGATCATCGATCGATCATAAAAGAGTGATTAACGGATGTTTAGGTGAAGAAGCGACAAAGCATTTAACACACACCATTTTCAAACTCATGGAGACATCTGAATGAAGAATGTCTCGCACAAAAGCATTTTTCAACATTATTTAAGGAGGTTTATCTATAATTTTAACTACATAAGTATGGTTAAAATTAAAATCATATTTTTTAATATTTTAATATTATTTTTTTAAATAATATTTTTTATAAAATGTTATTTAATAATAAAAAATATTATTTTTATTTTAATAACACATTTTAAAACATTATAATAATCACTGTAACATACTCATAATAAAAGGTATATATAGGTATGTATTTTAATTAACACCACACACACAAAAGTTATATATATGTTTTGAATTTGGAAAAGTATAGGTAGACAATGAAAATACTAAACAATATAAACAATAGATATATTAGATGTTCAATTTAATATATATGAAGATAATTATATTTATTATTTTTAATTGGATAGCTATTTCTTTTGATTCGATTTATTCATGCACAGTTAACAATGACTAAATGTTTATAATTCACTAAGTGTACAGATAGTTATTCTAATATTAAGGTTTAAGAGATAATTTAAAAATAGAGTATTTTTTTATTTTATTGGATCAATTTTAAAATATATTATTCACATTGTTTACAAAAATTATTATTTATCGTTTGAGTTTTGATGGGTCAAAGTCCCATCACATTAACTCCTCCACGAGTCATCAAATCTCTGTATTTTTAGCTACTCTAAACTTGCAAAAAATGCAGTATTACAAGATGCATGTTAGTTATGCTATTATATATTACAAAAATTTTTAAGTGTCCCGTCATACCGGTGTTTCAGTTATTTTTAATTGTTGATCTTAATTATAAAAAATATATATAATATATATAATTAAGATCAACGGTTAAAAATTACTGATACACCGGTATGACGGTATACTTAAAAATCTTCTTATATATTAATCTATTCTATGCTGGATAGATTTGGAATTTCATACAACTAAGGATATGTCTTGTCATCCAGATAGAATCTTTTTTAGTTTCAAAGATATGATTTGCTGAGTTGTAGTTTCAAATAACTCAACCTTATGCATATATATTTATGGAATGTACAGACTACAAAGTAACAAAATGCTGAAAGCAGTAACAAATTCTTCCATTTTTATTATTATAGATAATCTTTTAAAACGGTGTTTGTTAATTACTCTTCCACATATTAAAATTAATTCTTATTATAAATACCTTTCTATAACTCGAATAGTTTCCATCAAACACCTTCCTACATTACACTACAAAAAGAAAACAAGAATATGAAAACATGCAAGATTTCATTTTCTCTTATTTGTATCTTATTCGGCTTATTATGCATTACGAATGATTATGTCTATGGTCATGATTCACCAAACGACTATCTTGATGCACACAACATAGCAAGATCAGAGTTGGGTGAACCGAATTTGGTTTGGGACGAAACCCTTGAAAAATATGCACAAAATTATGCCAATCAACGTAAACAAGATTGCCAGCTAATCCATTCACATGGTCCCTATGGAGAGAACCTTGCATGGAGCAGCAGCAATGATCTTTCTGGCGTTGATGCTGTGAAAATGTGGGTAGATGAGAAACCATACTTTAATTACTTGTTAAACATATGTGCTGATAATCAAATGTGTGGCCACTACACTCAAGTGATTTGGGGCAACACATTGCGTGTTGGTTGTGCCAAAGTCATTTGTGACAATAATGGTGGCAGTTTCATTACTTGCAACTATGATCCTCCTGGCAATTACATTGGAGAGAGACCTTATTGATTACAAAAATTTTACTATTTGTTATCATTATGTTATTATGGCTACTTGATTATGTAATAAGAAATATAAGAATTACGTAAAAGGAATAATACATATATACTTTTTTTTTTCTTTATATACGGGGCCAGGAGTATTATATATGAAAGAAATTAGGCACATGAATATTTTGATACCAGATTAATTAGTTTCTGAAAGAAAAAAGTATTAATTTAGTTTTTTATAATAATAGACAATAGATATATTATGTTTTTCTATTAATTTATCACGTAAAATTTACTGATGATATTTATTATATGTACTGTTAACTACTATGATGTGTCTATTTATGAAAGATTGTCATGTAGATAACAACTTTTAGAGCAAAACTTTACCTGTTTTAGTAGGATTCGTGATAAATAGAAACCAATTGATAAAGCTAAGGTTATATGGAAAGTTAAATAATAATAAATGCTTCATTGTCTAAAACTCAAGGTTCTGAAAACCGAATCGGTCATCAAACCGCTTTAATTATTGGTTTACTAGTCTAACCAGTCCAACCGGTGGTTCAACCGGAAAAATCGTTTCTTCATCCTGTGAATTCCACCTCCATTGAAAACTTGTAGACAAAATAAACATTGATATTGTGGTTTTCCATTCACTATTTGTAGAGCAACATATTTCCAAGCTAAATCTGTTTTCCCCGTAGGTTAGAAGAACCTTGTGACTGACTATCGTTAGCACTACGGGGATTAGGATTAGCAGCATCATTCGAAATAGGAAGATCGACAGACAAGTTATTATTCACAGAAGCATTGTTATCAGCCATTGCTTCTTGATTAATACTATTATCCATAACTGAAATTAATAAAACAAATATGAAATTAAAAACAGCCACAACACAATGAAAAATAACAAGTTAGGAGCCATCAACAATTAAAAATAGGAGCCACAACACAATGATTAACCATGTTCTTAACCTAAGCAGGAGCCACAACACAATTAAAAATAGATATGAAATTAACAAGACTATGTCTAAATTCTGCCTACAGCATTCAACAATATTGCAAAATAGAGTAAGTTTTCAGCATTAACAAAACAACAAAACACTAAAACAGAGTAACAGTTACATAACAGACTAAGTTTCCAGCATATTAGGTGTTCTAGACTAAAACAGAGTAACATTTACAAAACAGCAAAACACTAAAACAGCAATATTAGGTGTTCTGGACTCTGGTTGATACAAATGACATAACAGAGTAAGTTTCCAGCATTAGCAACCAATCCATACATACAAATTTTTACAGCAATCAGAACCATACATACAAAGAAGACCGAAGAACGAAGACCGAAGACCGAAGACCGAAGAAGAAGAATTGAAGAACCAAACTTCAAGCCAAGACCCAAGAAAAATTGAAGAAATATGGAACAGAAATTGAAGAAGAAGTTCATAGAAGATGAAGACGAAGAGCACTCACCTGGGTTCGAGAAGCCAGCGAAGACAAAGAGGACCTGCCGAGTTACTGGGTTCCGACACGGGGAAGAAGAAGAAGCAGCAGTGCTGAGGACCTGGGGACAACGGCGGCACTGACGACCTCAGAACGGCGGCGACGATGGAGGGCTAGGGTTCGAGGTTCCTTTGCTTCAGAGGGCTAGGGTTCGGCGACGATGGAGTGAGATGAATGAATGGGGGAAGGGGGGTTCACGAGTGGATCGGGTTTTCTTTTTTTGTTTTTTAAACAAATTAAAAAACGGCGTCGTTTTAGGGAACCGGCCGGTTACCAGTCTGACCCAACTGGCCGGTTCTTGGCCAGTTTGATGGTTTTCCACCGGTTTTCTTTCGAGCGATTATAGGAGGAGGACCGGACCTCTTGCATTGCCGATTCCTGGTTGAACCGGTTCGATCGGTCGGTCCGATCCGGTTTTTAGAACCATACTAAAATTACATCATTTTCATATTCATGTGTCAGCAACAGGACACACACTACTGAAAATAATAAAATATGTGGCCAATTCTGTTTTATTTGACACTATCCATTGACGGAAGGACGTACATGTCCATCATTCGCTATTATAAATGATTTAATTGATATTTTATCTTTAAGGGCTCATTAGTTTGAGATTGAAATTCTCGAGAATCTAATTATCACTTTACTCTATATGAAATAATCAAATTATCAAAAACGAAAATACTAGAAAAACAAAACAAAAAAAAATAGTCTAAAATTATCTTATTTAGTTTTTATTAATTCTAACAACAATTAATGAATATTAAAAAAGATAAATTTTAGCTATTTTTGATTAATTTTTTTTGTTATCAAATATTTTTATTATTAAAAATGCTATTTATACATTAAAATTAACTACTAAAATCAATTACTATATATTTATATATAATATATTTTATGTAACACCCTACCACACAGAGTCTTATGCTTAAGTCATAAAGTTGAGGTGGCAAGGCATTACAACCTCTAAAAGTATATATATATATATATATATATATATATATATATATATATATATATATATATATATATAGTTGAAAAGAATTTTAACTATAAGCATGTGAAGAAAAGTTAAGCAAAGCGTTAAACAGAATATCGCATCACTCGCGTAAGATATAAATGTGAGAGAGGAATTCCAAAGATACATATAGCGAGGCTTCTGATTCGGCTCGCGAAGCTAGAATCGGCCAAAGTAAATATATACATATACATATATATAACCCAAAAGAGTAACCCCAAATATATGACAAAACACCTGTTTCTCCAAGTCAACCTCTAGGAGGGACAAAATACAAAATACAAGGGTGGAGAATCTATATACATATATAAATATAAACAAAATACATCCCTAAGTCCTAAGAGTTCTTCGCTTCATCCGAGTCTCCAGAATACAGAGTGGTGCTTCTCAACCTGCATCTGAAAAATAACAATATTGTTTGGGGTGAGAACTGGGGGTTCTCACTATGGTTAAGGTGCCCACATATATAATAAATAAGGTCCCGAAAAAGCTAAAGGCAATCCTAGAATGCCGACACTCAGATTTGGTAACCTAAAGGAATAAACTGAATGATAAATTTGGTAAAACTCTTTAAGGTACCCAAATAATGATAAATCTCTATCCCTGCAGTTTACTTCCTGTCTCATTTAACTTTAACCCTTACCACTGACCCAACCAGTCATGGCCTATGGCCCAAATCAAACTAGTTCAGCCTCTGGCCCAATTAAACTCAACCCGACCTCTGGCCCATTTCAAATCAAATCAACATTATCACCTGTCCACCACCAAGGTACTCAAAACAGAAAGACAATCACAAACACAAGCAAATACAAGGCAAACATATTTAAAGAACAGTTACAGCAAGTATCACAGTTATCAGTTAAACAGAATTTATCAGATAGGCAAACCAAAATAATTATGCACACCCAAACGAAACAAACAAATGCAACATGATGCATGCCTGTCCTATTAGCCGTAAGCTCACACATCGGTTATATCGCCAGAACCCGACACATCTGGTAGCTAACCCAGACATTGGTCTCTAGGTTATGCATCTCTAGGAGGATCATAAACGAAGGAGATCAGAGAGTGCCTTTTCACATCGAAGGAACATGCCTTTCCACCTTCTCCTGGAAGATAAACGAAGGAGAGTGCCTTTCTACATCGAAGAATAAGTGTGCCTTTCTACCTTGCAACCAGAGAAGAATGTAGGGGAAACAATACGAAGGAGAGTGCCTTTCCAACTTTCCCACATCCCATCACGACAAGAGAGGGAACTTCCGTCCTCAACTTGTCATCCGAACACATTTTCAAGTTAACACGCAAGCGGGTTCACACCCCAAATCTTGCCATCTCGACCATTCCGGCCATACCAGTCATTGCCAGTCTCAACATTTACCCCTAAATTCTAATTCAGTCACATCTTCGCACTTTCCATTCTTAACTCATTATTTTCTAAGCTTACTTCACCCCAAATCAATAATTTAATTTAACAACTAATAATCAATTCAACTTATCCTATGGGTCAACTAGTCTAAATTTTCGCGGCACATTATATATTATATACGAGAAACCAAAACCATACCTTGGCCGATTTCTCGATAACCCGGAACACCTCAAGCATTTTCGAACCACAAGCTCCACAACTCCAGCCCCCTCACCAACGATACCCAGCCTCTAAAGCTAATTCTCTAGCTTCCAATTTCTCAAATTAACTCCAACCGATAACCAATTTCAATCTAACATCACAATTATCACTATAATCAATATAGAGTTCACTAAATCAATATCTCACAAAAGGTTGGAGGGTTCTTACCTGACCCACAGCTCAAACAAGCTAAATCCGACAATGCTCGCAGGTTAACTCGAAACTAAACACCGAAATCATGCAAAATTCAATATAATTTCACATTGGCTTTCGATATTGGGAAAGAAAAAATTGAAAAAAAAACGTGAATTTCTTATCAAATTGACCATTGGGCTTTATAGAGCTCAACGCTCCGGTCGCGTGGCTGCAAATGGTACGACAATCGGAGCTCCAGATTGAAAGTTACTTTAGATTGAAATTCTGGAAGGGTTAGATTTTGGGGTTCTTCAAACTCTCTCCCCCTTCAGCGTGATCCTCTTCATTGTGGGGGAAAATGGCTGAAGTGTGGCTTTATATACATGGGCCTTGGGCCTAATACAGGCCCGGTTTGTTCGGTTTGATTCGTTCGGTTTAATTTTGGACCAAATTTTTTAAAATTAGTGTCAAAATTCTTATTTTAATTTTCTTTATTTCTTAAACTATAAAATTCTATTTTCTAATTTGCTATAAAATAATTAATTTATTTACTAATTATTTACTAATTTTTTGAGTTTTATATTTTATATTTTATATTATTTTAATATATATTTTATTTTTATACATGTAACATGGTTAATGAAATAATAGATAGTTTTGGTATAATTAATTAGAGGCATTTATTAAGAACGACGCAATAATTAACAGATAGTTGTAATAAAATACAACCTTTTTCTTTTTTAAAAATATTTTTTTTATGTGCTTGTTTGGACGCTATTAAATCGATAAAATAAGATTTTTTTAATAAAAAAATATTTTTTATTTTTTAATGTGTTTAACAAATTTTTAATAGTAAAAGTAAAAATACTAAAAAAATAAAAAAATATTATTTTTGAGAAATTATAATTTACATCTTTTTTAAAAAGATATATTTTAAAAAAAATTTATATAAATAAATAAAAAAATATTTTTATTTTATTTTATCCAAATATAATTGATAGATAAATTTTTTTTATATAAATTATCTAAATATAAAATTATTTTTATTTTTATAAAAAATCTTTTTAAAAAATTATTAAAAAAAATCTTTTTTGAAAATCACATCCAAACAAGCTCCATATATGATACAAGTAGGGTTATGTTATTCTAACAAAATCTATCCCTCTCCATTATTGTTGAAGTTTGAGGACATTAACTCGAGCCACATAATTGTATCAAACTTTTCCTCATATGTTCACATTCTTGTTTTGTGGGTGACATTGAGGACAATAATAATATCAAGAAGCGCAATTCAATTCGAGCCAAATATTAGTATCTATATCCGGTGATGGATCCAAAAAATAAAAAATAAAAATAAAAATATATAACTTAAAATAAATTTTATTAAATATTATTAATTATATTAAAAATATAATAAAAATATAAAAATTAAAAAAAATTAATAAATATTTTTTTAAAATATTATTTATTATATATAATTTATAAAAAATATTTTTTTTAAATTTAAATTTAAATATTTTAATTAAATTATAAATAATTTGTTATTCTAATTAATTTTTTATTTATTTTTATATACATTTAATACTAAAAAATTAAATCAATGGGCACTTATTAATACACTATTATTATTTATAATTTAAAACTACAATTGTATTTAAATACCAAAAAAAGTAAACCGATATATGAAAATCAAATAATAAAAATTTAATTTACAATTATTTTTTTTCTTTTTTTGTAAAATAATTAATTTTTTTATATATTTTTTAATTTAATTTTAATATACTTTTAGATTAAAGAATTTATGTATCTATTTAATTATGTATTGTAATTAAAAAATATCTTTTACATTCATCACATAAATAATTATCTAAAAGAATAAATATAATCAAATAACTATGTAAAAAATACGCAATTTACGTCAATGAAATAAATGAAAAAAAAGTTTACCTAAATACAACAATTAAGAATTGTTTACTTGCTTGTCCTATTAGTACTTTATATAATCTGTGGAACCCCTTTCACGTTTTAGAAGTAACAAATAAATCGTAGTACCCCTACCACGGTTTATGAAAAAAGCAGTTTACACATCTCAATCACGCAATCTATCCAAAGAAAGACATACTGACACCACTCTTTGTTCCTTGGCATTGGATGTCTGTAGATATGTTGTCCATCTACAATATTCGTTGTGAGCATTGCATAAAAAACGGCACAACATCAAAATACACATGTATACCACACAAAACATTAATTCATACTTAGAGGCCAGCGGAAATTTAAACATGTCAAAATCACTAGGTTTTAAAGTGGAAAACCTCCAGAAAATCTAAGACTACAGTAGCTGTAGTGGTTCGGCCAAGTTAACAACGTTTCTATTTGTACTCCGACACATACATCTATATAACCAGTAGGCCAGTGCAGCCGAGTCCCAACTATGTTTTTCCAAGTCGTCCATTGATACTAGAAATGGCAACTATCGAAGGTGAACCCAGTTCGCGTTCTTGTCCCAAACAGCTGAGACGACAACAACATCATAACGTAAGCATGCGCGTATATACGCACTGTCTCTTCACTTGCATTTGTTGGGAGAATCCGAAACCTTTCATGGAACCATGTGAAGTGAACCGTCATCTGCTTGACTTTATTCGATGGCGGTAGCTCGTCGAACAATTCCTAAAACCATTCCCATGCTGGTCTTCCGTTGTCCATCAGATGCTCAAAGTCAGTGAGGCACCCACTAACGGCCTCTCCATCAATTGGCAAACTCAGCTGATTGATATGCCACATCCTGCAAAGTGATAGTGCATTAATTCTCCAAATGGCATGTGGAAGGTGTGCGTTTCAGGACGCCACCTCTCAATGAATGCACTAAGTAGAGCCTCATCAACCTAGAACCAGTGACTGTTCAACCTAACCAAGTGATACAAACCCGTAGTTTTTAAATACGGTATAATCTTATCATGCAGAGGCATATTCTGTTGTCTCCTAACACAGAAAATACACCTAGTCGACTGCAACATGTGGAAGACAACATTATTTCGACACTCGTAAAATTTTAAAAATATAGGGTTCATTAGCAAAAAAATTAATTAGACACATGAAACTTTAAAAAATTGCGGTTCATTAATGAAAAAATTAATTCGACACTTATCAAATTATAAAAAAAATGGTTACTAACGAAAAAATTAATTTGCAAAAAAATCAAATTAAAAAAAATGACTCTTTAACAAAAAAATTAATTTCACACATATTAAATTACAAAAAAAATATAGTTCACTAGCGAAAATATTAATTTGCAAACAATCAAATTTCAAAAAAAGTTGGTTCTTTATCGACAAAAATAATTCGATACATACCAAATTTTAAAAAACATGGCTCTCTAACAAAAAATTAATTCGCGAAAAATCAATTTTCAACAAAATTTGGTTCTATAGGAGAAAAATCAATTCCATACATATCAAATTTTATATAAATACAGTTGATTAGTGAAAAGAAATAATTCGATACTAATCACAATTTAACGTATAAAATATTACATAAATTACTTACGAATTACACAAGACACACATAACATTCTAACACATAAATTAACAAAAAAATTAAATCCTTACTAATGAGAAATTTTAACATATTTAAAATTAACCTCTTGGTCGATGTTTCCAGTCACGTGCGCAACATCGTTCAATCTATACATGCAATCTTGGTCTTCTATGGCTCCACCATGCCAGACTGAGATGCCCCCGGATTCTCTCTCAGCTGCTCACTACCAAAAACTCTAAACACCCCAACAATGTAATCCGTCACTTGGTTTTGCGAATTATGTATATATATAGCTACTCATAAACCGTAGAAGGGGTACTACAGTTTATGCCTACAATGTTCTCTTCATAAACTATTGAAGGAGTACCACGGTTTATGTTTATAATGTTTTATTTGTAAACCGTTGAAGTGTATCATGGTTTATGTGTTATTTCTAAAACATGAAAAAGGTTCCACGGATTACATAAAATATAAAATAATAACAGGACAAACAAGTAACCAATTTTCAATTATTGTATTTAAATAAACTTTTTTTCTATTTATTTTATATAGGTAAATTGTCCTAAAAAATATACATATTTTAATATATCAAAATTAACTTTTATACTTATAAATAATTGTTCTACTACTCATTATAATTTTCAAATATTAATTACCTCACATTTAATTAAAAAATTTTATTTGCTATAATATTTATGACGTAAAATACTTTTTAATCCAAAATAGTTATTACAAGCAAGATTATTAATTAAGATATAAAATTAAAAAATATTATATAATTTAAAAAATATTAATTAATAAATAAATACTATTTTTTTAATCTTAATAATTTTTGAAGACAACAAAAATACTGGTAATTTTATTTATATTTAAAGAATTGAGATTTAGTTTGATAATTAATTAGTTTATTAGATTTAAAAGAATTATATTATCATTATTTATTAATTTTTTTATTGAATTAATTTATTTAATTATTTTTTATTTTAATATTAAATTAAATTTAACAAAATAAATATTGTTACACGTTAAATTTAATAAAAAAAATTATTTTTAACATAAATTTTAAAATAAAATTTTATAAATTTTTGTAGAATAAAAATATAATTAATAAATATATTGATTTATATAGAATTATTACTTTTTTTTTTTTTCTTAAATTTAGTGGGGTCGTAAGTGTCCCCTCTTTCTAAACCTAGGTCCGTCGATTGTATCAATATCAACCCTTCCCTGCATACACGCATCAGACATCACGTTCCAGCCACACAAATTGGACCTCACCTAACAAAAATATGTCTCTATATGCTCAGGTGTGCGTCAACTCACTGACCTTAAAACTCCCTAGCTAACAACAATTTGTTTCGATATGCTTGAACAGAATTGTTGGAGGCCAAAATTTTTAAGGAAAAATTTGTGGTGGACTTTATTAGATGCGCTATATAGGAAATCTTTCATTTGATATTTTGAAAGAAAAAATTGTTGAATGAGATTTGGATGGGTATTAATCTTTAAAATTCGCTGGTTAGGCAAAATTCTAAAACAAAGACATGTCTAATTTGTTTGTGTTTTTAGAATTAAAAAAATTAAGAAGTCACTCAAATAAAGACGTTTAAAATGCTTTTTTTTAAGGATGTTTTTAGTAATTAAAATTTAATATATATAATTGATTAAATTATGTTATTTTTATCAAAATTAGATTAGACAAATTAATTTGGTTAAAAATCAGTGAACTACATCTTAAACAAGTTTAAATTAATATTTTTTTATAAAAAATGACTATAATATCCTTATTATAAAAAATAACTAAAATATTATTATTATTATTATTATTATTAATATTATTATTTTAAAAATCGTAAATCTTAACCCTTTTTTTATTCCTGTGTCATCATAGAATTAGGATTTAGAATTTTTAAAATATATATATATATATAATAGAAATATTTTAGTCATTTTTTAAAAGAGGATTATTGTAGTCATTTTCTATTAAAAAAAATATTAATTTAGTCGATTCAAAGTTTAGTTTACCGATTTTTCGGTTAAATCAATTTATCTGATTTAATTTTGACAAAAATAATACAGTTTAATTGATTATATGTACTGAATTTTAATTATTAAAAATCATCTTAAAAAAAAGACGTCTTAATGATAGTTTTAATGGTGTGAGATTAGTGTGAGATTTTATCCAATGACTCACTTTTCTTTGCTGGCTATATGCTGACCATAGAATTTAACAAAGTTGCTGCCCTCCCTAGACTTTTCAAAAAATTAATATGGTAACTATAGTATGCATTTTAAATTTTTAATGGTCAATTAGTAAAACCCAATATATTATATAGTGCAGAAATTCTCATGTTAGTGGTAATTCGTCATTATTCAGATTATTAAGAACAGTCATAAACCCTTAATCAATTAAATAAAACGACCTATAACTAATATTACTCCAAAGACTGTATGTACCAATTAACAATTAAGAAGAAAAACCACAACCAATAATAGAGAGAAAGAAGAAGATCAATTGTACTCCGTTAAATGTACGAAAGCTCTTGTATCTCCCTGACAATTACTTCCAATATGTTAGAACTCGTCCGGACAGGTATTTAAATTTTGCATAAGTAATTTTTTTTGTCTTATACTATTTTTTTTAGAATTTACCAAAAATCAAATTTTAAACATTTTAAACATAAAACCCTGATAGTGCTTTTTTTAAAAACTTAAACTAATAAGAAGAATTATCATAAATGATTATATCTCTACAAAAACGAGATAATATTCAATTTAGTACCTGAACTTGCATACAAGCCTCAATTTAGTCCTTAAAATTTTAATTGCCTTTATTTAGTCTCCAAATTTTATGAACATAACTCATGTTAGTCCTTTAAACAATTTTCAACGTACAAACTAACGTTAACGGAACACTATTGTGAACAACCGGATGCCACACTAAACTTTGTAAAATGATGTCGTTTTAGTTTTGGCACTCAAATAACTCAAAAACAACATTGTAAATAGTGTTTATTAACATTTTACCTAACAAAATAAGTGATACGATGCCATTTTTGAGCTATTTAAATGCCAAAACTAAAACTGCATTATTTTACAAGTTTTAACTAGTCTATAACAATGTTCCATTAACGTTTTTATACTAAAAATCGTTTCAGGGACTAATATGAGGCACGTTTATAAACTTTGGGGACTAAATCTCAGGGACTAAATTGAGACTCGCATATAAATTCAGGGACCAAATTGAGTATTAAGTCCTGCAAAAACTATTCATAAATTATATATTCATACTATGACATATCCATGATAAAAGCATGCATGTTTAAAATACACTCATTGATCAGTTCACACACACCTCTCAAGATTGTTGGAAAAATCAGCAGACTTTGCTTCCCATAAATATAGGGACCCTCATATGAATACACATTCCCAAATTCACCCAGCAAATTGCAATGCAAGTAGCTCTAGCTACAATAATATCTTGAATCATTGTCTTTATTATTCTCATTGTAAGCCATCATTATTCAACTTAATAAATAATAACTGCCAAGCTTCAATTCTAATTTGTAACATACACCAAGCTAACATACATACACTTGTATTTTACTCAAAGCACAAACTGCATCATGGTAAGAGCTCTCAACAACTTAATCCAACTCAACATGTTTTTCCATCAATATTATTCTTCAAAATTCCTTAAACTGTTTTCCATTTTCAGGATATTTTGTACGCAAAACAAACTGTGATCCTGAAGGAGGCTAAGCATGTAATGAAGAAACTTATTAACGAGGATCCAATGGAGAGTTTGTACATGGTTGACTTAATCCAAAGGCTTGGCATTGAACACCACTTTCAAGAGGACATTGAAGCTGCACTTGAGAAGCAACATTTCATAGTGAGCACAGATCCCATTGATTTTTTCCAAAGCCATCAACTTGACAATGTTGCACTCTCCTTCCGTTTACTCAGACAAGGAGGTTATTCCCTTAATGCAGGTTGTTATATAATATAAAATACACATTAAAAATAAAAATAATATTATATATTCAAATTTTTTTAAAATAAATTTAATTAAATTAGTTTAACATAATAAAAATTAATTATGATTAATATATTATTTTAAATTTTATTATTTAACTTAATTAAATTTAATTTATAAAAAAATTTAGATATATAATTTTATTTTAAAAATAAGCCAAACAACATATGTATTCATAGAGAGAGCTTATAATATCAACGTTGTGCAGATATATTTGAGAGGTTGAAGAAGAACAAAGTGCAGTTGAGAGAAGCATATGGTGAAGATGTGAAGAGTCTCATAGCGTTACATGAAGCAGCGCAGCTAAGCATTGGAGAAGAAGATACTTCTCTTGAGGATTCGGGGCGCCTCTGCCGCGAGCTTCTTCATTCATGGCTGTCAAGGCATCATCATCATCATGAAGCTCAATATGTTGCAATCTCTCTCCAGCAACCACTTCATCACAACTTGCCTAGATTCATGGACAAAACCATCTTGCTTAGGAATTTCAAGCCCGACAAGGAATCTGTGTGTTTTATGGAACTTGCAGAAATCAATTCCTCCATAGTTAGGCTCATGAACCAGCATGAAGCCCTTCAAGTTTCAAAGTGAGTTCTACGAGTAAATCATTTATCCATCAACTCAATCTTTTTAGTCTAGTATATTTAATTTAGTAATCCAACAACAGACTTTATATTACACTTTTAAACAATAAGTTTTGATGACTCTCTAACATTTTTCGTAATAATAACCGCTGTAAGATCTAAGTGGCCACTTACAAATATGTTCCCTTGATAGATGGTGGAAAGGGGAAGCTATGTCGAAGGAGCCGACATTTGGAGGGTATGAAGCTCTAAAATGGTACATGTGGCCCATGGCGTGCTTCACAGATCCGAGCTTTTCAGAGCAAAGGATTGAGCTCACGAAATGCATCTCGCTAGTATACCTAATTGATGACATTTTCGATGTTTATGGCACGTTGGATCAGCTTATTCTATTTACTGATGCGGTCAAGAGGTACACATCATCATCATCATCATATTCATTTTCTACAATTAATTTAGATTCTGTGGAGGATGGTTGCAGTGTTATTGTAGAGTAGTAAGGAAGTAATTATTATTCTAACAACTGGTTCCCATATTTGGGGAAAACAAGTTATTGCTTATTGATATGGTTGTTTGCGTTTTTTTATAAAAAAGAAAAAATTAAGTGAAAGTAACTAGAATTGTCTCCACGTGAAAATATAAACTACATGTTATTTGGCATTTCAACTAAAAAATCAGTTTATTTTTAAGAAACGATCATTTAAATCGTGCGAGATTAACTTATTTTTTCTTTCATATTACAACGAAATCGTTCTTTAAAGAAAATTTGGTTTTTAATTTGTTGAACTACCATATCACACGTGAACACACAAATTAAAAAATTGAAAGCCCATGTTAATGCTTAATTACAAACGATAACAAATTGATCTCTTATAATTCAGATGGGAATTGGTGGGAACAGAGCAGCTTCCAGAATTCATGAAAATTTGTCTGCGTGCTCTTTATGAAATTACCAACGATTTCGCTGAAAAAGTCTACAAAAAGCAAGGAGTGAATCCCATAGATACTGTTAAAAATTCGGTAATAAAGAGTTATTTATTTCATGATGTGTTTTTTGAGACCAATTATCATTAATTACTAATAAAAAGAGATAAAATTTATATAATTGATTAAACTAAGAATAAAATAAAATATTTCCAACTTTTTGATATTATGTATTAATAATAGTGGATACGACTATCGAATGCGTTCTTGGAAGAGAGACATTGGTTGAATTCTGGTGAACTGCCAAAGACAGAGGAATACCTGAAGCATGCAGTTGTAAGCACAGGAGTGCACGTGGTGCTTGTCCATGCATTTTTCCTTTTCCATCAAAATATAACACACAAATCTCTAGCAATTTTTGACGACTTTCCAAACATTATATACTCCGTGGCCAAAATCCTTCGACTTAGTGATGATTTAGAAGGATACAAGGTAAAATCAAATTAACTCTATCTATAATAATATCTAGTCCTCATCATATTGTATTTTATATTCTCTTTGCATTGTAACACATGCATACATTTCAATGATGAATGTAGAACAAAAATGAAACGGGGTTTGATGGGTCATACATTGAGTGCTACATGAGAGAACATCAAGAGGTTTCAGCTGAAGACGCACAAAAGCATGTTGAGGAGCTGATTTCAATGGAATGGAAACGTCTCAATAGACAAGTAGTGTTGAGCACAGATCACCAATTTTCATCTTCATATACCAAATTCTGCTTGAATGCTGCTAGAATGGTCCCTCTAATGTACCATTACCGCACCAATCCAAGCCTTTCCAACCTGCATCAATATGTCAAGTCTATTGCCAAATGCCAATAATGTTGCTGTCGTCAAACAAATCTAGTATGTTAGGTGGTTGTTTTTGTAATCAAATAATTTAAGTGTTTTCTTGTTTGTGTAGCTAGGACCTTTAGTTTCTTATCCAAAAACGACTCAATAATAGCGCTATAGCACTGTAGTGCACCACCAGTGTCAAATAAAAGAAGTAATAATATTCAGGGTACGTATCGGATATGACCGAAAATTTGATCCAATTCGCACAATTTTCATCAGATCAAATTAGATATGATATCCGCGTTTTTTAGTGTCGAATCCGATCCGATACGATCCGCAAATGTGCGGATCGAATATCGGATATCGGATATATCCGCATAATTGAATCTTCTCTTTTTAATCATATTTCTATGTAAAAAATTCAATAAAAATATTTCTTTCACATTTCTAAACTTATTTATTCCTAAAATATTTTTAATCAAACTTTTCCTAAATAACAAAAATAAAATAATACAATATATGAATAATAATTACTAACTAAAACATACAAACAAGTAAATATAATACCAGATATATATATATTTATTTATTTTTAATTATTATTGTGCGGATCTGCGGATCCGCGGATCGAATATGCGGATGTAGAACAGATATCCGCGATCCGATCAATGTGCGGATCGGATCGTATCCACAATTTTTAAATCGAATGCGAATATTTACTGCGGATCTGCGAATACGTTCCGATCTATGAACACCTCTAATAATATAGAGTGCGCGTCTATCTATTCACTTGTACCATATATGAAAAGTATGTCTATGTTATTTTTTTTTTTTGAACAAAAGAGCTCAACACGATAAGTGGAGCAACAAGGTCTCTAACAGTCTCAAACCAAGGTACAAAAGTAAAAAAATTAGCGCCTACAAACAATCCCTTGTGTCATCTCCGGCATTGCCATCAACAACAAAAGGGGTCAAAGTTACACCAATCCCTGTAACTGATCAAAGATCTGTGGAACACCTCTTCTATTCTAGAATCCTTGTTATTAAAAATCCGCCCATTCCTCTCTAGCCAGACATTCCAAATAACTGCAAAAAAACATATGAACCACTTGTTCCACTCCTCTTTCCTGTTGACAACTCCTGTCCAACTCTCAAAGTGTTCTTTCAACGAACCCGGGATAGCCTATTGCCGCCCAAGGTCAGATAGCCAAGCACCCCACACCTGCCAGGTAAATTCGCAACCAAAAAACAAGTGATAGATGTGTTCAACATCTTTCTTGCACAATACACACATGTGATCATCCTCGCTAAGAATTCCTAGCCTAAACAACCTTTCTTTGGTATTCACTCTGCCTATCAGAACAAACCAGACAAACAACTCCACTCGTGGCGGAACCAAGCCTTTCCATACTGTTTTGGTGAAACTGTAGCTGGATATGTCCTCCGGGATTGTTTCTGCTTGCATCACCTGCACAAAAGAGTTAGTTGAAAAGATCCCTTGCTTGTCAAACTTCCAAAAAACTCTATCCTGGTTATCACATGCTAACTTTACAGGCCGTAAGGTCTCATGCAAATGATCCACTAGTTCCAGTTTCTAATGGAATAATTCTCTCCTCCACTGGAAATTCCAAATTCACTCTAACCCGTCCCAAAACCCACATTCCCCTATGACCGATCCTCTTTGGTTTGAAACAGAGAAGAGTCTCGGAAAACTCGACTTTAACGTCCCACTTTGTAGCCAAGTGTCTTCCCAGAACCGGGTTTGCATTCCATCACCCACCTCCATAGACATTCCAGCAATCATCTTATCTCTCACATTGCAGTCTTTGATCTGCAGCTGATAGATATCATTCCAGGGACCTCCTTTACTAGGCAGTGTCTGCGATTGCAACGTTGGGGTTCAGGTTGTGGCAGGAGCACACAATCTTCTTCCTAACGGACACTCCTCTTTTGAGAACCGCCACCACCACTTGAAAAGAAGGGTTGTGTTCCTGACCATGGCATCACCTACTCCCAGTCCACCCAATTTTTTAGGAGCCTGAACTACTTCCCACTTAACCAACGCCATACCATGCCTACCTTCCTCCTTACTCCATAGAAATTTTCTCTGTAGTGAAATTAGCTTCTCTACCACTGCCTTCGGCATTTTATACAGGCTCAAGTAGTAGACCGGCAGGCTATTCAGAACAGCTTTAATAAGAACTAGCTTACCTGCTTTATTGAGTACTTTCGCCTTCCACAAGCTAAGCTTCTCCTCCACTTTATCAATTATCGGTTTCCACGTACTTACCTGCCTTGGGTTCGAACCTAAAGGAATACCAAGATATCTGACCGGAAGGTTAGCCTCCTTACATCCCAACAAATCACACATGTCTTGAGTCCATGGGGATTCGCAGTTGATTGGAATTAAGCTTGACTTATCAAAGTTGATGCTTAACCCTGACATCAGCTCAAAACTCCTTAGTAACCTGACATAGTTTCTAATGGTCTCCTCCTCCGGTGGACAGAATAGTATAGTATCATCATCAAAATGGAGATGTGATAGCACTATATTATCCTTACCAATCAGCAAGGGTGAAATCTATTTGTTCCTGACTGCCTCCCCTACCATCTTATGTAGGACATCAACCACAAGTACAAAAAAAATAGGGATAGTGGATCACCTTGTCTCAGACCTCTTTCCATCTTAAATGGCTTTGTCGGTGAGCCATTTATCAAGATCGACATTGAAGCTGTACCAACACACTCCTTCACCCATTCCCTCTACCTCCAACCAAATCCCATCTTCTGAAGTACAATATCCACGAAGCTCCACTCAACCCTGTCATACGCCTTCTAAAAGTCCAATTTTATAATCACTGCTTTCTTTTACCTCATCTTTAGCCATTGTACTATTTCGCACGCGATAAGTGCCCCATCATGTATCTTCCGACCCTTAACAAAAGCACTCTGCGTCTCACCAACTAAACCTGGTATCACTGCTCTCATCCTTCGAACCATGACTTTAGAGATTACTTTATAAACACAACCAACCATGCTAATCGGTCTGAGGTCCTTAATCTCCTTAGTTCCAGTGAACTTTGGTGCTAGGGCCACCCAGGTGATATTCGAGTCAGAAGGCAACCTTGATGTATGAAAAAAGTCTAGTACAGCTATCGTGAATTCTGTGCCGATCTCGTCCCAGCATTTTTTAATGAAGTTCATGTTGTAACCATCGCTTCCTGGAGCTTTAGATGACTCACAGTCCCAAACTGCCTCTTTAACCTCCTCCATCGTTGGGACCCTCTCCAAAGCTACTGCCTCTTCTTCATCAATCTGATTTACTAAACCATCCCTAAACCCCACAACCAGCGATCTCTCCTGACGATACAAATCCTTGTAGAACTCTCTGATGGAAATTTTGATCCGGGCTTGATTTCTTATCAGTCTTCCGTTTATTACCAAAGCATCAATTCTGTTATTCCTCCTTCTTGCCGACGCCAAGTGATGGAAGCACCTTGTGTTTTTATCCATGTCCTTCGCATGCCTGGACCGCGACATTTGCTGCCAGTGTATTTCTTTTCTCACATACCACTGCTTGAAATAGCTTACCAGAGCCTTTCTTCTAGCCTCGACTGTACCATCATAAACTCCATTTCCAGCCATCTCATCTAACTTCTTTATCTCTTCCTCAAAGCGTTGAATCCTCTTGTCTATATCACCAAATTTGTCCTTATGCCATCTCCCCAAAGGCAGAGTTAGAGCCTTCAACTTTTCTGTAAACTCAAGCTCTCCAAGATTCCTCCACTCCTCCCTAACCGTTCTTAAGAATCCCTCATGTGTAAACCAAGAATCTAGACTCCGAAAAGGACGTGGACCATCTCTGAATTTGGAATTCTCCACTACAATTGGGCAGTGGTCAGACAACCCTCTCGGTCCACCTTTTAATCGAATTTCCGGAAATTCCTCAAGCCATTCTACCCTCAAAAGGACCCTATCAATCTGGTTGCAGGAGCGGCCTCTGAACCAGGTAAATTTCCGATCATTCAACGGTAAGTCCACTAGTTGCATATCTTGGACCTAATCTTTGAACTCTGTTGCCGATGCTGGCAACCTATCCTGCCCTTTCCTCTCTCCAACCTGTATGATCTCATTAAAGCCCCCTATATAGCATATCGGATCTTGGCATAACCCAGCTACAAAGCTCAGTTACTCCCACATAGCTAGTTTTTCCGTTCTAGTATGAGCACCATATACCAAACAAATTGCACAGTTAAACTCGTTCTTTAAAAGCACTCCCTTCACACATATCCATCTTTCCCCTTTGTAACAGTTATTCATTTTAAATTGCATGTCATCCCACATTAACACCAGACCCCAGATGAGCCTTCCGATCCTACAAACTCCCACCCAACATTATCGCTCCCCCAAATACGAACTACGTCAAACTTGGTTACGACTTGCATCTTAGTTTCAATCAATCCTAACATATTCAACTTTTGCTTCTTTTTTAGATTTTTCACCATACTCACTTTTCCAACACCCCTTAACCCCCTAATATTCCAAGCGCTAAAAATCATTTTAAAACTGCTTTACACACCTTTTTGAGATTTTTGGTCTGCATCGTCGTGCTTTCTCTTTCTGCTTTGCTAACTTCTTCTTCTGAGCTAAGACCTCGTTCTGTTCCTGAAGGATTGCCATGATATCATCTTCTTCGTCATATTGCACGGCCCCTGATTCAACAGCCAGCTCCCACGTCATCCTATTCTCCAGCATCTGCTCCTCCCGTTCCTTGCCCTTCCCGTCGCTATTCGCCGGATCATCAGCACTAGCATCCACAGCAAGTTCAGCCCCACCACTACTTCTGTCAACCCCCTCAGCAACCATGTTCAACCGGTTCCCAGGTACATCATATGAAAGCTTCAACAAGCCAACCTTTGAACCGACGTCAGAACCCTGAGGTGCTGAGCAGCGCAGCTCTACTTCTGGTCCAGGCTCGTCGTTCCTGGGAGAGCGTGGCGACGCCATCGCCGGTGTTGGACAGAACCCCGGTGTAGATTGAGCTTCCATGGGAGGTCGTTGGTCGCAGTTTGACGCCAGTGTCACGGATCCAGCAACGCCCCTGCCTGGGTTACCATGATCACCACTCAGACCTTTCTCCTCGCCGGCTTCGGTGTCGCCTTTCATCCGTGAGTTTGTCACGCCATCAATCCGCGAGAGCTGCCCCTTCCTTTGCTCTTACAGCGCGGCGCACGGATCAGGATCCGGTAGGGCTTCAATCCGGATCACTCCTACCCGACCCAGAGGTTGCAGCCCTTCTCCTGTTGCATCTTCAGCGTGGGCAGTACGTGTTGGGCTAGTTGCTGAAGGATTGAGGCCCAAGCATACTGTCTTGGCACAGCTTGCACAATAATTCATATTGGGCCTCATAATAAGCCCTGCTTGGTTTCCTTTTTTCCTTAGCCAGCCTTTTTTCTTCAGCTTCTTATTATTATTGTAATCCCAGCTCATTGTTTTTTCAAACTCTGCATCATTAACACTCAAATCATTATTTCCCATACATTCCTCATTTTCCTTTGATTCGGGATCATTCGTTTCCCTTACTACACGCATTTGAACGGAATTGTAATTAATCCATTCATTCAAAATGTCCTCTGAATTTACGACTCTACCCTTATCCCTTTCCTCCTCCCTTGGCATCACCATCACTAACTCAGCCGTCGGAACTATGCTTTCTTCCTCATCCATGGCCTTAGAGCTGCTAGCAACCATTTCACATGCTTTAGGGAGGCACAGGCTACCGACTGCTTCAAATTTGCACTCCCCACTATAACTCTCACGACCAACTTCTTTAACCATAACATCAAACCCGCTCGTGCCAACTGTGACATGGATCCATTCGTGAATGACGTCCATGATACATGTATCAATTTGCACCCGTCCGACGCTAAAAGAGAGGCAGGACTCTGTGGCTTCGTCACATCCAATCACTTCTCCCCATTGGCTTCCTATAACCTTGAACGTCTCTGCTGACCACGTATGCAATGGAACACCAAAGCATTCTAGCCAGACCCTTTGAGTTTCACTACGCTCCTCCTCATCCCATCTCCATACGTTATGAAAGAAATGCAGCATGTTGTTCATTTTGAATGTGTAGGCTTCTTCTGCACTCAAGACACTATCAAATGTCATGAGAGCTTTGTACGGTCCTAGTTCTCGCACTTGCACCACTTGAGGCAGATTCTTCCTAATCATAGACTTTAGAGATGAGAAGTTAATAGCCTTTGTCGTCCCGCCTATAAGGCTCCTCTGTAGCCAGTCTAGGTTTACTTTTGCCACCGGAACTTCTATCTTCTTCGTCCACCCGTTGCCATGTGGATCTTCCTTTTTCCTTTCCTTACTCATCTCTTTAACATTTTTCTCCAGAAACCTCGTGCTATCCTCAGGTTGAGTTTGAATTTTCACAACATTCTGAGCATCACCCGCCACTTGAAGCCTCTTACTATTCTCATTTTCATTCTTGCGGCGATACCTAGCTTCTCTGACCGAGACAATCTTCCCTCTTAGCCTCATTCTGTTCATCTCTGCAATGGCCTTCAAAGCTCCACCCTTTGTTGTATACCTGATGAATGCAAACACGTACGTATTACCATGTTTTTGTTTTTGTGAGATATAGATATCATTTATACGTCCAGTCCAGTTGAACAAGTGGAACAATTCCCTTTTTGAGATATCATCCGGGAGATGATCTACAAAAATTGCGAACGATTCGTTTTTCAATCGATAGTACTCTTCTCGGTTCCAAACCCCTCTCTCTCTCTGTGTGATATATTTTTCCTTGTTAGCTTCAATTCCTTGTGATACTGTAAGTATGTCTATGTTATGATTATTATTATTATTATTATAATATTTTAAAAAATATAATTAAAATTAAAATAATATTTTTTATTATTAAACAATGTTTTTTAAAAGTTATTATATAAAAAAATATAATTTTAATTTTAATAATACTTATAATCATCTTAATTATTATAATATAATCGTACTAAAATTCACAATACGATAATATAGATATGGTTATGATTTAGTTAGTTTCTTGAAGCTAAGGTATAGTCAAATAGATACGACACCTTTTAAAGAAACCGTCGTATTGGTTTGATATTTTTAAAGAAACCTTTACATTATTTGCCTCACGAAACACGTTTTTGTCATACTGTTTTTGGTCAATAATTTTGTGATTTCACACCTATGTATATAATAAGAGGTCAATAACGTTTACTAATCGTACGGATAAGTATAGGGTGAACATTCATTTGCATAGTAATCTAATTATTTTTTACTATTTTTACATAAAAATCTTTACTTAAATATAAAATGGTCTAAAGAGGGACAACTAATTATAAACAGCGCTTATGATCAATAATATACATTTGACTTCTTTTATTGTTTTATTTTTTTACAAAAGTGTGTAATTTTTGTTTTGGACCGAAAGTGTAATTTTTGTTTTGCGATATTTTTACTTCTTTTTGTTCAGCTGATCCGAATTTATACTTAGAGGATTTGGAGCCTATGGTTACAGTTTTCATGAACCGTAGGTTCCAAAGGCCAGTAACTATGGACGATGTCAAAAGGGCTACATTTAGTGTTCATACTCAGAGTGTTCCTAGTGATGACGGATTTACAGTTAAGTTTTTTCACTTTTTTTGGAATATAATTGGAGGTGACGTTTTTAAGGTAGTGAGAAGTTTCTTTCACAGTGGCAGAATTCTAAAAAGCTTCAATCATACTCAAATTTGTTTGATTCCAAAGGTGCCAGATGCTAGTGACATGACTTAGGTACAACCGATCAGTTTGTCTTCAGTTATGTATAAAATTATTTTTAAAGTTATGATGCATCAATTATAAGGTATTATGAATAAAATTATAAGCCCAAATCAGAGTGCATTTCTCAAAGGTAGACTCATTTCAGATAATATTCTAATTGCCCACGAATGTATGCACTATTTGAAAAATAAGAGAAGTGAGGCAGAGCATGAGATGACTATTAAACTAGACATGAGCAAGGCTTATGATAGGGTTGAATGGTATTTCTTATGGTATATTATGGATAAGCTGGGCTTTGATGCTAAATAGATTAACTGGACTAAGGAATTGGTAACGACTGTTTCTTACTCTGTCGTTGTGGAAGGTAAACCTTTTGGCTATTTTAGGTCAAATAGGGGCATCCGACAGGGTGACCCCCTATCTCCATATCTCTTTCTTTTTTGTGCAGAAGGGCTTTCCTTCTTGCTACACAAGGCAGAGCAAAACAAATTAATTCAAGGAGTTCAAGTTAATCGGAGATGCCAAACAGTTAATCACCTTTTGTTTGCTAATGATTCAATCCTTTTTTACAAGAGCGCACCTAATACAAGCCAAAGTATTCTAGAATTGTTAGAGATATATGAGGGTTTCAGTGGGCAAAAAGTCAATTTGAATAAGTCAACTATCTTTTTCAGTCACAACACACCTCAGAATACAAGACTAGCAGTTGCTCAGACACTAAATATTGAACATATCGGAGTACAAGACAAATACCTGGGACTGCCCTCTATAGTTCAAAAATCAAAGAAAGCAACTTTTGGAGCTATCAAGGATAAAGTTCACAAGAGGATTATGGGTTGAAAAAGAAGTCTATTGTCATCAGGTGGCAGGCACACGCTATTGAGAGCGGTGGGGAGGCGATTCCTATTTATACACTCTCTTGTTTCAAGCTCCCGAACACGCTGTTGACTGAGATTCATAGCATGCTCTCGCAATTTTGGTGGGGTTAAAAAGGCGCAGAACGAAGAATGGTTTGGGTTAAATGGGACACAATGACGAGACCGAAGAAAGATGGAGGGCTGGGGATCAAGGACCTAAGGGCGCAAAATTTGACTTTATTGGGCAAGCAATGTTGGCGTTTAATGAAATACCCTAATTCTACTCTATCAAGAATGCTCAAAGTTAAATATTTCAGATATACAGATTTCCTACATGCAGAGATAGAAAGCGTACCGTCGTGGGTTGGAGAAATGTTCTTGAAGGGCGCAAAGTGATCGAGAAAGACTTGTTATGGAAAATAGGCTCTGGTACTAATGTTCGCATCTTCCATGACCCTTGGCTCCCACCACCAGTGCCCCTTAATGTCCCTCAAAATGCACTCACAATCCCGCCAAATCTGCAAGTGTATTACGTTAGTGCGTTACTAAATCCTGATAGAAGATGGAATAGAAATATGATTGAGTCAATTTTGTTAGTTGATATATGCAATAAAAATTTTTCAATCAAACCAACAGAGGAGGAGGATGAAGTTAATTGGTGCTGGACAAAATCTGGTATATATGAAGTTAGATAGAGATACAAAATTGCTTATTATGGATTCTTTCATTCTCCTATTTCATTGAGGCCCTAGAACATACAGAACAACAGAGTCTGAAATAGCATTTGGGAATTGAAATTACCTTATAAAATTAAGGTTTTTCTATGCAAAAGTCTTCATGAAAAGCTTCCAGTGTTGCAACAAGTTCATAGCCGGTTCGCATCCACTCCTGCCACTTGTCCAAGATGCATGTTGAAGGCTGAATCAATTTCTCATGCTTTGTTCCAATGCCCCCTGTCTTTAATAATATGGAGCCTAAGTTTAATAACCCCTGACCTATGGATGAGAGAAGAAGAGACCTTTTTCAATTGGTGGCAACGAGTCTTATCCTGGGCAGCGGTTCAATTCGACGGTAGACAAAAGACCCTCCTCATAGTGGCGCTGTGTTGGAGCACTTGAAAAGCAAGGAATCAGTGTGTTTTTGAGAAGGTAATAAGCCTGAGACCAGAGATAGTGAAAGAAGCCAGCAATTTAGTGCGTGAACTCGTGAGCCATACCTGATAGATGCTGCTAATTTTCTTTACTCTTACTTTACTCTTTTCTAAGCTCTTAGTTTTTCAGTCACAGTTGGTGATAAATAGAAATACCCAATTCTTTTGTACTTCCTTATGAAAATACTTTTATTTTATATTAATAAAATAACATTTATCTTTAAAAAAAAGCATAACTTATCAGTACAACATATAATTAACCAGAAACGATGAGTATATAAAATAAAATAAAAAATTATAAAATTCTTTTGTCTCATATTTTTGTAATAAGATTAAAATAGACATTTTTAAAAGATAAATATTCACATAAAGACATATTTATAAAAAAAATAATATTATGAATGGTTAAATATATGTAAAACGATCTAATAATTTATAATAGGTTTAATTATTCTGCAGGTCCTTATAGTTTTACCGAATTTTCAATTAGGTCCCTATACTTTTTTTCTTTTCAATTGGATCCCTATATATATATTTTTTTTCAATTTAGTCCTTGTTAACGTTAAACGACAAAAAACTGTTAGTAAATTGTAAAATTACTTATATACCCTTAGGGACTTAATTGAAAAGAAAAAAAAAAGCACAGAGACCTAATTAAAAATTCGATAAAACTATAAATATTCTATGAAAGATATTCCTATAATCCCTATTTAATGATTCTACAACATACAACATAAAAGATATTCCTATAATCGTTTTTATTTTGTCACTATCATATTTGCTTGTGTACCCTTAATCAATCTAGGTACAAATATGAGTTTCTTAAAACATTTTTCTCTAGTAATATATTTTGGTTCAAATGATACATGAGCTGATGAGCATTCTTAAAATAATTGGCCCAAATTCTTATGGTTCAATTGCTCGGTTTAGTTGCTGCATCTTGAATTCGACACAAGTTTCCGATCAATGCTCATGGATTATCTTCAAGATAATTGTTTGAATTGTCAACTAAAGAGTAATCATGAATTAAACCATACACACATTTTGTTAAAAAAAAAAACACTACATTATACATGTTGGGCAAAGAGCAATAATGAAATACTTCTCATAATGAATGAAATTGTTTCTATACCAATCATTTCCATTATTTTGTTGAATGGAACAAGAAGAAATACAAATTTGGACAAAGTTATGTTCCCACATAGGAACATAATGTAAAAGTAAAGGGACTAAATGAAAGTAAATTTAGAAGTAAGAAAAAGCTTTATCAGAGGGGGATGATCCTAGAAATAAAATCTATGATTCCCCAAATATGCAACCCAAGTAAAAGTCAAGTTTGTAGTTGTGGCTGTTTTGTTAATAGCTAGCTATACATGTGGCTGCTACAACAATGAGTTATCAAGAAGAAAATTTGTTGCTTCACATTTTGCAGTGTAGTTGTGCTTTGAAGAACAGTACTTCCGATGCACCCCTATAAGTTTCCCTGACCCAGCCTTCTGGTGGAAACCAACCATTAAACTCGTAAGTAAGTATCAATTAACAAGTTCGTAATTTTAACCATATCAATGATCATCATCATAATAAGAGAAATAAGAGTTTTTAACTATGAATTTTATCAAGCATGTTGCTACCTTTCTGTCTGCTTGTGCTGCCTTTAGGAACCTTCTAATGAAAACATATGCTATTGGAACAGACATGTTAAAGTGCAATGTGTTCAACATCAACTTCTCCTGAAAGGGTTTATCAGACAAAAATAAACAAATAAATATCAGTTTATTTTCTCTATAAATGCATGCATATATGTTAAGATAGTAGTACTAAACAAGGAAAACATATATTACCATATCCAGAACTTCATTCCTTGTATATGCCTTGTCTGATATAAGGATCAAGAACTCCAATTCCCTTGGCTCAAATACTCTTTGAAAGATACGAGTGCAATACAATACATCCTTAATTTTGAAGAATCCATGGATCATAGCCATCAACAAAATTTAGAATATAAATTTAGAATATAATTTGAGAAACAAACAGAAGTTGCAAATAATTAAGCAAAACTGAAATTGAACTACAAATTCACAAAACTTAAGAATTCACAGCTTAAGAGACAGGAACTAAAAATAACTAAAAAAACTGAAAAAAAAATAACACAATACGAATAGAACACCCCTAAAACATTCAGCTTCTCCTTATTTCCAATCTCAGTCAATCAATTCTTCCTCAAAAGCCAAGAGATTAAAATGGGACACCAAGATGAAGAAGAAAGGTTGGAATATCATCATATCTAAAATATCATTAACTATGTTGATCAATTAACTGACTACACAAAAGATAAGAAAATATAACAAACACCACAAGTAAAGAGCAATCACATTGCTCATTGCTACAAAGGTTTTGCCTCTTTCCTACTCCACAAAACCAGCAAACATGGTTAAGAAAAACTAATTGAAGCTTGCATAGCAGACCCAATAAAGGGATCAATGAGTAATCCACTAATCCTAGCTCAAATTGGGGGCGCAAAGCATCACATAACATGATATGAAATCAGATATTAAGGCATGAAGTAACAAAAAAGATTTATCATGATGAGAAGCTTCACGTCTTCAATGGTTAGTGTTACTTCAAGATTTGTCATAAACTTGCCACCATGATGTATGTCTATGGTAAAATCTGAGTCCCCCATCACTACAGGTATTAAAAACAGAAACATAATCCATTTAAAAAACATCATCACAGCCACAACAATCAACATTCAAGAATAAACACAATTTATCATTAGCAAAATTAATTTATATTTCAATTCCCCCTTTAACAAAATCCATGCATAGAGATATCCATATTGTAAATCCTAAATCAACCATTATCAAAACAATCCAAAAATCAATCCCAGAAATAGATATTCAACCAATGTCATTTTTATAAAAAAAATAAAATAAAATTAGCATACACATCAACTTTTAAAACTAACAAAAGAAGCTTTTTTTCCTGACCTGTTTTCAGAGAGAACTTTCGAGTGCAGGGAGATGGAGCAGACGCACAATGCGGGGACGGGAGGCCAGGTGCTACGAGACTCCGATCGATACGGCGCAGCGACGGTGATGGGCTTCACCGCGACAGACGGCGACGGGAAACGCGCTGACCACCTCCGAACGGAACAGAGTATAACAGACCGGTTCACAGGGAAGGTGGCGACGGACGGCGAACCACCAAGCGTTCCTTGCAGAAGCCCCCAGCGACGGATGTTGACGACGGCCCGAAAGAGGGGAAGCAGAGGACGACTTAATCGCATTCTCCACAGAGAACGTTAGGGTTTCTTTTTTTACTTGTGATAAATTGCAAGGGGTGATTTGTGTATTTTGAAATAATGCATGTTTCTCTAGCTAGCCACTCCAACCAAATTTAAAGAATATTCGTTTTTTATTAAGAATATTCTGTTAACTTTAATGTTATACACACGGCAGGGACTTAATTGAAAAAAAAATTCACGTATAGGGACTCAATTAAAAAGAAAAAAAGTATAGGGACTTAATTGAAAATTCGGTGAAACTATATGGACCTGCAAAATAATTAAACATTTATAATATTATCTTCGTATGAATGATACTATGACATAGAATTCTGATACTATATTATGATATTGTTTTTTCTAAAAATTTAAACTAATAAAAAGAACTACCATAAATGATTATATCTCTACAAAAATTATTCATAAATTATATATTCATACTATGACATATCAACTTAAAAATTATTTTTTTAATTGACGTAACAAAAAGCTTATAATTCTTTTGAATAAATTTTTTATTAAATATTAATTTTTTTTTAAATACAAAAATCTACTATCCTTCAATTTTTTTTCAAATGATATATGTGCAATAACGTTGACTAATATTTTTAAATTATTAATTATTTTATTAATATACTTTATATAAATTAGACTATTTATTTGGATGAATTTTTTATAAATCGAAATTATGGACCTAATAAATATTTTAATGTATACATTATACTAATTATTAATTATACGAAATAATATTTAGGTAGAGTCAATTTTGAGTTATTATTTTTGAAATTTATTATTATTAAATCATATCACTCCATTTTACAATTTATTTATATATTTATATATATATAATAATTCAATATATATAATATGATAAATAGTTAAATACACAATCAGCGCGGGCACCAAACTAGTATCCATGATAAAAACATGCATGTTTAAAATACACGCATTGATCAGTTTCACACACCCGGTGTCTCAAGATTGTTGGAAAATCAGCAGACTTTGCTTCCCATAAATATGGGGACCCTCATATGAATACACATTCCCAAATTCACCAAGCAAATTGCAATGCAAGTAGCTCTAGCTACATTAATGTCTTGAATCATTGTCTTTACTACTCTCATTGTAAGCCATCACTATTCAACTTAATAACTGCCAAGCTTCAATTCTAATTTGTAACATACACCAAGCTACTCAAAGCACAAACTGCATCATGGTAAGAGCTCTCAACAAATTAATCCAACTCAACATGTTTCTCCATCAAAATTATTCTACAAAATAAAACCCTTAAACTGTTTTGCATTTTCAGGATATTTTATATGCAAATCAAACTGTAATGCTGAAGGAGGCTAAGCAAGTAATGAAGAAAGTTATTAGCGAGGATCCGATGGAGAGTTTGTACATGGTTGACTTAATCCAAAGGCTTGGCATTGAACACCACTTTCAAGAGGACATTGAAGCTGCACTTGAGAAGCAACATTTCATAGTGAGCACAGATCCCATTGATTTTTTCCAAAGCCATCAACTTGACAATGTTGCACTCTCCTTCCGTTTACTCAGACAAGGAGGTTATTCCCTTAATGCAGGTTGTTATATAATATAAAATACACATTAAAAATAAAAATAATATTATATATTCAAATTTTTTTAAAATAAATTTAATTAAATTAGTTTAACATAATAAAAATTAATTATGATTAATATATTATTTTAAATTTTATTATTTAACTTAATTAAACTTAATTTATAAAAAAATTTAGATATATAATTTTATTTTAAAAATAAGCCAAACAACATATGTATTCATAGAGAGAGCTTATAATATCAACGTTGTGCAGATATATTTGAGAGGTTGAAGAAGAACAAAGTGCAGTTGAGAGAAGCATATGGTGAAGATGTGAAGAGTCTCATAGCGGTACATGAAGCAGCGCAGCTAAGCATTGGAGAAGAAGATATTTCTCTTGAGGATTCGGGGCGCCTCTGCCGCGAGCTTCTTCATTCATGGCTGCAGTCAAGGCATCATCATCATCATGAAGCTCAATATGTTGCAATCTCTCTCCAGCAACCACTTCATCACAACCTGCCTAGATTCATGGACAAAACCATTTTGCTTAGGAATTTCAAGCCCGACAAGGAATCTGTGTGTTTTATGGAACTTGCAGAAATCAATTCCTCCATAGTTAGGCTCATGAACCAGCATGAAGCCCTTCAAGTTTCAAAGTAAGTTCTACGAGTAAATCATCTATCCGTCAACTCAATTTTTTTAGTTTAATTTATTTAATTTAGTAATCCAACAACAGACTTTATCTTACACTTTTAAATAATAAGTTTTGATGACTCTCTAACATTTTTCGTAATAATAACCGCTATAAGATCTAAGTGGCCACTTACAAATATGTTCCCTTGATAGATGGTGGAAAGGGGAAGCTATGTCGAAGGAGCCGACATTTGGAGGGTATGAAGCTCTAAAATGGTACATGTGGCCCATGGCGTGCTTCACAGATCCGAGCTTTTCAGAGCAAAGGATTGAGCTCACGAAATGCATCTCGCTAGTATACCTAATTGATGACATTTTCGATGTTTATGGCACGTTGGATCAGCTAATTCTATTTACTGATGCGGTCAAGAGGTACACATCATCATCATCATATTCATTTTCTACAATTAATTTAGATTCTGTGGAGGATGGTTGCAGTGTTATTGTAGAGTAGTGAGGAAGTAATTAATGATTGTTTGCGTTTTTTAAGAAAAGAAAGTCTTACGTGAAAGTGACTAGAATTGTCTCCACCTGAAAAAATAAACTACATGTTATTTGGCATTTCAACTAACAAAATCAGTTTATTTTTAAGAAATGATTATTTAAATCGTGCGAGATTAACTTATTTTTTAATTTGTTGAACTATGAACACACAAATTAAAAAATTGAAAGTCCATGTCAATGCTTAATTACAAACGATAACAAATTGATCTCTTATAATTCAGGTGGGAATTGGTGGGAACAGAGCAGCTTCCAGAATTCATGAAAATTTGTCTGCGTGCTCTTTATAAAATTACCAACGATTTCGCTGAAAAAGTCTACAAAAAGCAAGGATTGAATCCCATAGATACTGTTAAAAATTCGGTAATAAAGAGTTATTTATTTCATGATGTGTTTCTTGCGACCACTTATCATTAAACATATATGAATAATTACTAATAAAAAGAGATAAATTTTATTTAATTGATTAAACTAAGAATAAAATAAAATATAGATAACTTGATAAAGAAATAATATTTCTAACTTTTTGATATTATGTATTAATAACAGTGGATACGACTATCGAATGCGTTCTTGGAAGAGAGACATTGGTTGAATTCTGGTGAACTGCCAAAGACAGAGGAGTACCTGAAGCATGCAGTTGTAAGCACAGGAGTGCACGTGGTGCTTGTCCATGCATTTTTCCTTTTGCATCAAAATATAACACACAAATCTCTAGCAATTTTTGACGACTTTCCAAACATTATATACTCCGTGGCCAAAATCCTTCGACTTAGTGATGATTTAGAAGGATACAAGGTAAAATCAAATTAACTCTATCTATAATAATATCTAGTCCTCATCATATTGTATTTTATATTCTCTTTGCATTGTAACACATGCATACATTTCAATGATGAATGTAGAACAAAAATGAAACGGGGTTTGATGGGTCATACATTGAGTGCTACATGAGAGAACATCAAGAGGTTTCAGCTGAAGACGCACAAAAGCATGTTGAGGAGCTGATTTCAATGGAATGGAAACGTCTCAATAGACAAGTAGTGTTGAGCACAGATCACCAATTTTCATCTTCATATACCAAATTCTGCTTGAATGCTGCTAGAATGGTCCCTCTAATGTACCATTACCGCACCAATCCAAGCCTTTCCAACCTGCATCAATATGTCAAGTCTATTGCCAAATGCCAATAATGTTGCTGTCGTCAAACAAATCTAGTGTGTCAGGTGGTTGTTATTGTTAATCAAATAATTTAAGTGTTTTCTTGTTTGTGTAGCTAGGACCTTTATTTTCTTATCCAAAAAGGACTCCATAATAGCGCTATAGCACTATAGTGCAACACCACCACCAGTGTCAAATAAAAGAAGTAGAGAAATAATATAGAGTGCACGATCTATCTATTCACTTGTACTATATATGAAAAGGTTTTTAGTATGATTATGTTACCATAATTACTATTATTATAACTAGCGGCTCAACAATGTTTAGTCATTTTTCTATTGTTTTTAAGAAATTAATTTTATTTTTTTAATATATTATTCGCTCTTCAAATTTATTAGATCATTATTTTTTTATTTTAATATTAACGTGATCTTATTTATATCATATTTTAGTATTGATATTAATGTATTATTTATCCTTTAAATTTGTCAAATAAGTTTTTTTTTCATCATTTCAAAATTAACATAGCCTTAATTATATGATATTTTGTTAAAATTAAAATTATTATAAAAAAAACTTTTAAAATGCTAAATTATAAAAGCACACATTAAATATATGTATATGTTATCGGAAAAAGATATAGTTAAAAAAAATGACAAAAATGTTATCCTAATTTAATATCAATAACTAGTGTATATTCCCGTGTCCTGCACGGGATAATACATAAAATTATATAAAAAATTTTTATTAAAATTTAGATGAAAAATATATATAATAATTATTATTATAAATATTTTACAATTTAAATATATTAAAAATAATTAATATTTATTTTAATCAATTTAGATTAGTTGAATGGTCATTTTATTTGTCTATTTAGACAAGTATTTGGAGTTCGAATCTCGTCTTGTGTGTATAACAATCCATTAGTTAGCGACAGACCTTTAATAAATAGAACATCAATATGTGGTAGATTAGTCATCGACTTGTCGAATTAAGAAATCCATAAAAAAATTGTGTTTGTCTTTAAAATAGATTAATTTTTCATTAATAGCAATACTTATGGACTTTTACCTTTGTTAAAATTTACTTTGGACAATTTTATTTGTTAGTATCGTATTCATTCTTGAAGTCAAAACCATGGTTCTGAAAATCGGTTCGGGCAATAAGCAAAACCGTAGATTTCAGAAACTGCCATCGAACCGATGAACCGGTCGGTCGAACCGAACCGTGACTCGACCGGTTTTTAGAGAAGGCAACTAAACGTTGCCGTTTCAATCCCCAAAAATCCCTAACTATTACTCCATCGCACAGCCAAGCCCTAATCGAGCTCGTCAGTCCTCTCAGTCTCGCACACACACTCAGTCAGGGGGAGGGTTCCTCAATCTCATCGAGCTCACCTTCGTCCAGCCACCGTCTCGTGCTCGCTCACTTTGCCTCCATCGCGCAGCAGCCAGCGCAACCTTCAAAGCCTCCGTCGCGCAACCTTCGAAGCCTCCGTCGCGCAACCTTCGAAGCCTCCATTGCGCAGCACCATCGCGACCTTCGAAGCCACCGTTTGCTGCTCTGTCTCCCTCGGTATCTCTCGGTGGCTCTGTCTCCCTTGGTCGCTCGGTGTCTTTGTCTCTGTCTTTCGGTATCTCTGTCCCCTTCTGTAACCACTGTCTCTTGTGTATTCTCCAGGTAATTTTTTTTTTATTAACTATGAATTTATGATTGAATAATTGCTTGATTCTGTGTGGTTTACTGATATAGTGAAGTTTTGTGAACTCTGATTCAAGTCATTCAACTGTGAACTGATATGGTGATATAGTGATTGAATAATTATTTTTCTGTGAACTGTAAAGTGTAAACTAATATAGTGATTGAATAATTGTTTGCCTGTTTCAACTGATTTTTCAACTGAATAATTAAAATTGAAATTGAAATTCTGCAACTAATTGATAGGTAGGTTTTGTTTGTTTATTTCTCTTGAATTGAAATTGAAATTATGCAACTAATTTTCTGGTTTGAGAGAGTAAGAGTCAGCTTTTTCTGCTATTTAACTTCATGTTATTTTATGGGAGTACAGTTTGATGGAGCTATTAAGGAAGCTTTTGATGTGGCCTACAACAATATATATGCATTCCATGCTGCTCAAAAGACACCTGAGAGAATTGTTGAGAACATGAAAGTATGTATGCCATTCCAGTTCTTATTCTTACTTTGGATCATCCATATTTTATTAAGTCAATTTTTTTAAACAGTTGAAAATAAATTATTTAAAGATATGTTAAGTGGTGTCCTTTTATGACAATTGTTGCTTGCCAATTTTATTTGGAAAAGGCTAGATATTCCTAGAAAGATTAAATACAAAATACGTGGAAGATTTATTTTGGTTCTAGTCAGATGTGCATTACTGCCCCTGATTTATGGATTTTCACCATTATATTTGTGCCAAGTCCTTTGATTTTGTAATTATGCTTATGTGTTTGTTCATTCTTGGGGTGTTACACCAATATTTTTGTTTTGAGTCTTCTGAAAATACTAGGGAGTTCAATGCAAGCGAGTTGCAAGAAGTATTAATTCTGTGGGTCTTTATGTTCTAGGAGGAACTGCTGTATTACCATCAACAGCTTTGATACTTTCTATTGTAAGTGAAAATTTTTATCAAACTTGAATCAGTTGGATGTTGGCATGTTTATGTTTGATTGGTTGTTTTTGTTATTTGACTTTTGAGTTTGTATTTAAATGAGATCTTAACATTATGATTTATGTAACACTTTTAATTGGGATTATATTTTAAGATTTATATTAGACTATAATTATGTTTTAATGTGTTTATTTATATTTTATTTATTATTTTATTATAAAATGATTTTTCCGGTTTAACCACAGTTGAACCTATGAACCAGTGAACCAGTAGCTAGAGCGGTTCGATGACCAATTCGGTTTTCAAAACCTTGGTCAAAACAATATGATCAACATTGTTATTTGTTAAAACTTCACATTTTGTGAAATGATTTTTAAATTTTCAAATTTATAAGCTTATGTCATTACAAAACTCATTAGATCGATTAATACTTCTTTGTAACATGGTGTACCGAAACACTATCGTTGAGTATTAGTTAGTGTGAAAAGAAATCAATAACAACTTTTGTTATTCAATATATAATTTATTCTATTGAAAAATAAATTAATATTTCCTAAACTTGTAAATACATTTTCTTCTAATTTCTTACACCATTTTATTTAACAATATTTATCATTAAAAATAACAAATGACCATACTATCCTATAATATATGATATACAAAGTAATTTCTTATCTTAAAATCAATTCTGGTTAGTGAGATAAAATTTAAAATATTTTTTTATTTTCTTACTCAAATTTAAATTTAAATTTAAAATTGATTAACAACTCATCCTTTTTTAATTTTAATAAAAAAATAAATTGGTTAGATACAAAATATTCAGCATTTAATAATTTCAATCATTTAAATTTTAATTACCGAAAATTAGATTAAAAATTAATTATAAATTTAATAAACGATAATATATATTATATTAGTACATAAATAATGATATCCAATGTATTGATTATTTATTTTTTTAACAGAATTAATGTATAATTTAGTGAGGATTGATTTATTAACCAAAATTTTTTTTCATAAACTTTGTAATATATGAAAATAGTGATCTTATTTTTTATTATTATTTAAAAAATTCTTCATAATTTTTTAATTATGTAATTAATTTAATTAATAACCTTTATTATTACTTTTATATTTAAAAAATATCAATTTATACTATTTACATATTTTTTCACTACTAATAAATAAATAAGTATTTGCACTATTATATTTATTATCCTAAATGATGACTTACATTACTTATTTTACATATTAAATAATATTTTTTATGTTAACTTTATTAAATATTAAGATAAAAAATCGTTCAATAAATTATATAAATCGTCACTACAGAAAAGAAAAAAAATTACATATCATATATAATAATCTTTGATATATATAGTGTCATGTATATTAAGATTATCTATTTTAATTATGTGAGTGATTATTGTTATTTTTACTTTTTCGTTACATTAAAAAATAATATTTAAAACTAAAAAAGAGATAATTAATTGTCTTGTAAATATATCCAACTTTACATATATTAAGTGTTATAATATTAAATAGTATAGTGTATTTGTTATAACAACTCAAAATATTAATCCAAGATATATTTGGACCTAGTAAAACTTCAACGCAAGCAAGATCAACTAAAATCCATTATTAGGGTCCCAAATCCGATTCAGGTTCATTACCTTAAAGGCCCAATGCAGATGAAGTCCACGCGTTCCTTCTTAAATGGGTTCAAATTGGATCTCTGTTGTTAGTTAGATATGGTAATGAATACTTGGGGGAGCGTGAGAAGCCCCCTTCCCATCCTTCACTCCTATTTAAAAAAAATGTTCTCGATCCTTCTCCGTCATTGCAAGTTCCTATTTAATTACCCCTTAGGGAACGCAGATCTTCTCGAATATCTATGAATATTCTTTGAAAACTTTTGAAAAAAATTAACACAAAAAGACATAATATAATAATAATAAAATAATCAATTTAATATAATTCAACACAATTTATAACATATTCATTATGAAAAATAAAATTTTAAAAGGAGAAAATATAAAAATATATTCCAACATAATAACATAACATAACATTTTTGAGATGATACTGAGCGACGTAGTGACGAACTTGAGAGGTAGAGAAAGTGAGTTAGAGAGAGAGGATCGAGGCTGAGAATGAGTCTGGAAGAAAAAGGAAGAATTCGAATTGGAGACAGAAATTAGGGTTACTAAATTTAAGAAATGGATTTATGTATATATAAATTAAGATAAATTAATAATTTTATATTTGTATATATTTAATAGGTTTCATGGGGCAGATACTTATGTCCGTGTCCCATTAGGGGTGGCAAACGGAAAAGCCCGCCCTGTCTCGCCAAAAGCCCCCATCTGGTGGGCTGGCCCACCCCGGCATCCCGCTCTGCCCCGTCTAGTAAGGCGATCCTGAATTTTTCTCCCGCCCCGCCTAATAGTAGGCTGGCGGATTGGCGGGCTCTCCTTTTTTTTATAAGCCATTAAATATTAAATAATATATAATTTCACAACAATTTCAATAAATTTATAATTTTTAAAAACATAAAAAATTATAATTTTTAAATTCACACGTATTAAAGTCTTTATAAATATAAATATGTAATAAACATAATTATAAACCAAATTTTTTAAAATAAAATAATAAAATCAACATTGTCCAAAATAAAATAAATATTGTCCAAAATATATAATTAAACATCTTTAAGTTTATAATTAATCAAACATAAAACATAATCCAAAATATAACTTAGAACATCTTCAATTATCATCTTCATCCTCTTATAGATCAATAACATCATAAAAAATTATAAAAAAAATTACCATGACAAAATAAAAGCTTGGTCCAGCGGGAAAGCCTGCCCGGCCCCGCTCCCCTCCCGCCAAAGCCAATGAATTAGGCGGTGCGGGTAGGCGGGCTTTTTAAGTTTGGCGTTCTCAAATTTCTAGCCAAATCCGTCTTTTTTGGCAGGTTATGTGGGCCAGTCCGACGGGTTTCGACCCGTTTGCCATCCTTAGTCCCCATCCATTTTCGTCTGGCAGGTCGTGAGGATTTCACGAGTCCCTGTCTATCCCAAAATGCGAGTAATCCCTACAAATACCCGTTTTGGCTGTTTTTGTGATCATCCCTATTGCTAATATTCATTAGTTCGTGACGTGGAGCTATTCTAGCCACTCAACAAATTCTCAGATAATCAAAGTTTAGGTTATATCATTTTTATAAAGTCACATGTATCCTTGATATAATAATATTAATAGAAGATAAATAGATAAATACTAAACTATTGTTTGGAGATAAGATGAAAAATAAGAGAAAAGAAAATGGAAAGAAGAAAAATGAAAGGAAAGAAAATGGAAAGAAAAATATATTTTTTTGTGTTGTTTAGATGAAGAAAAAATGTTATTTTTCTTTTGCTTGGATGGAAAGAAAAGTGAGAAGAGAAAAAATTATAATAGTATAAAAATATATTAATATTTTTATATATTATATATAAATTATAATTCAAATGTTAACTCTGTATTTTTATCCATATTTATTTTTTTGCATCAGTTTTCTTTGCAACTTTGAAGAAAAAAAATTTACATGAATCCCACATATACTTTTATTTTTTCCATTCAATTTCTTTGTTGATCCAAATAATGAAAAATTAATTTTTCTATCTATTTTATTTTTCAGCATTTTATTTTTCCACATACACATTTTTCATATATATAACAATAAATAATATCACATATCAGGTCAAATAATAGCGCTATAGCACTATAGTGCACCACCGCCAGTGTCAAATAAAAGAAGTAATCATATAGAGTGCGCGTCTATCTATTCACTTGTACTATATATGAAAAGGCTTTTAGTATGATTATGTTACCATAATTACTATTATTATAACTAGCGGCTCAACAGTGTTTAGCCGTTTTTCTATTGTTTTTAAGAAATTAATTTTATTTTTTTAATATATTAATTTATTAGATCACTATTTTTTTATTTTAATATTAATGTGATCTTATTTATATCATATTTTAGTATTGGTATTAATTTATTATTTACCCTTTAAATTTGTCAAATAAGTATTTTTTTTATCATTTCAAAATTAACATAGCCTTAGTTATATGATATTTTGTTAAAATTAAAATTATTATAAAAAAAACTTTTAAAATACTAAATTATAAAAGCACACATTAAAGATATGTATATCTTATCGAAAAAAGATATAGTTAAAAAAAAGACAAAAATGTTATCCTAATTTAATATCAATAATTATAAAAAATTATAAAAAAATAAAATATTTTAAGTTATTTAATATTTGTAAGAAATATAAAATAAATAAATCTAAATTAAAAAATAAGGAAAAAGGATTATGTTGTTATTATGTGTAATAAAATTAAGATAAAAATTTACTAACATTATTTACAAATTAGTTATTTATATATTAAATTTATTTATTTTCTCAATCCTATTTAATTTGAAGCAAATTAAAAAATTTAAATTCAAAAGCCACTCTATTTTTATGCATAATTCTAATAGATAAAAATATTTATTTCTTTAATCTTATATTGAACATATTTAATTATCTTTAATTTTATTATTATTTCTAAGTTATTAATTTTTATTTTGATTATATCATCTCATCATATCATACACTATTATTTTTTTATTATTCTTTTTACATGTATAACTATTATTGTTTTGTGGTGATTATTATGTTGCCTTGTTTTATTTCCCTTCCTTTTTTTCTTCTTCTATTAACCCCAACCGCAATCAATTACCACCATACCATTATCACAACTCTTATTTTTATTTATCACTTTGATCCATAACTATTCATTGTGCTAACTTTTGAGTTGTTAAAGAATTATTTTCTTGTTTGATTTAAATATCTAGATGTATAACTATTATATAGATACTTATTTTTCATAGTTGCTTTTTAAGTCATATTTTATCATTTTAAGAAAAAATTAAGATATCAAGCATTTAAAAATTTTGTATTGAATAATTAAATAAAAAAATTATAAGTTATTAAATTTTTTAATATATAGAATAATTAAATTTAAATTAATTTAAGTATAATACTAAAATCATTACGTTGTTATTACATGTGACAATGAAAATAAAAATTTATAAAAATTTATAAATTTATTTATTTCTCAATTTTATTTAATTTAAAGCTGATATAAAAATTTATATTGAAATCACTTTTTCTCTTGCATAATTTTAATAATTAAAAAATTTTTGTTTTTTATAACTTTATATTTAACATTTTAAATTATCTTTAGTTTTATTATTCTTTTAAAATTTTTAATTTTTATTTTCATTATTTTTTTCTTACCATTATCTATATCCACATGTCCATCGTTGGCTCACCACCACTTTTATATTATCTTGTTCTCTCCTCCTTCCTCCATTTTTATTCTCCTTCTACGTTCTCTTCAATCGTTATTAGTTACCATTGTATATTAGTTTGTAATTATTACACTGAAAAGTAAATACTACTTTAAAAATAAAGTTAGAAAAAATCTCGTAACTCTTATGTGAATTATCTACACTCCTATAAATATAACGAAGAAGTAAATTTAATTTTTTTATTATGAGTATTTTTTTTATTATCTAATGATACAAAGTCACATATTTTTATTTATGATTAAAAGTTAAAAATTAAAATTAAATTATATTAGTAATTTTATTTTAATAAAATTAAAATAAAGTATAAAAATAAGGATAAAAACTAAAAAAAAAAGATGAATCTAAAAAAGGATAATGTTATGTCATTATGTATGAAAACATTGATTTATTTTATTATATTTAATTTTACACCAAATAACAAAAAAAATAATTTTTATGTCCGTTTTTTATTATTTATTTTACTTATCTATAGTTGTTTAAATTAGACTTTACAGTTATTGAGTCATGTTTTCTTTCAACAACAAAAAATAGTTTCTGAAGTTATTTTCATTTTTTATATAGTAGTACATCCATTATATCATGATTTTAATAATTAATGTAAATTTTAAAAAATTTAATAAATTTATATTTATTTTAATTATATTTAAGAGTTAATTATATCTATTCCTATAATCAAAAAATAGACTTAACTTTTTTTATAACAAATAATTTTTCAATTATCTAATTTATAAAAAAGGTCCCATCTTTTTATTTATCCTAAAAAGTAAAAATTAAAACTAATATAAATACTTTTTGATTAACAAAACTAAAATAAAACATAAAAATAAACCTTGAATAAAAATAAAAATACAAAATTTTGAATTCCAAAATATAAAATAGTTATAAAATAAAAAATTACTTAAATATAATTTTTGTAAGGTACTCCATGAATGAACTTAAAAGAATGAATATTATATGCAAAGAAAATCATGATATGTTGGTATAAAATTACTATGTGTAAATTTTTTTTTAAAAATATTCTCCTTGTTAAACTATTCTACTTTTATTCTTTTCAAAGCATATCGATGATACATGACTAATTTACATCCAAAAGAAAACTCTTAATGAAGTTACTGTAAAAAAATGTGTGGAAATTTTTTAACTGACTGATTTATAGGATAAATTTTTTTAATAATAAATCTCTCTTGTTAAGGACAATATTAAAATTTAAATTTGAACGCCTATTGACATTATATGTTATATAGGTATTTAGAGTATTTTAAAAGAGTATGATAATAATTTGAAAAGAAAAAATATCCTGGTAAATTTATTTTTTTAAAAATTACCCTTTTGAACTATTTTAATCTGCACCAATAATTTATCTCCAATAGAAAAATCTTAATAAGGTTACTGTGAAAAATAGGTAAAAATTTTTTTATTTAACGTGGCTTACGAAAAAAATTTTAATAATAAATTTCTCTTTAGAAATAATATTGAAACTTAATTATATATTTTATAGATACCAAGAGTATATTAAAATAATATAATATAATAATTTTAAAAAAAATTATTTTTTATACATTTATTTAAAAAAATTATCATGTTTCAACTATTTTATTTTTATTCATTAAAAATACGCAACAATGATTTACATGAACTTTTAATGAAGTTGCTGTTTAAAATGGGTGGAAGTTTTTTTTATGCAAAGTTACCGACGGTTGTACAGGAGAATTTCTTTTAATAATAAACCTTTCTTCTCAATAAAGACAATATTGAAATTTAAATTTGGACACCAAAATTTCTGATATTTTAATAGATATGGTTATAGATTAAAGGTTTAATTACTCTATTGGTCCCTATAGTTTCGTGAAATTTTCAATTAGGTTCTTATACTTTTTTTCCTTTCAATTGGGTCCATATGCGTTATTTTTTTTTAATTTAGTCCCTACAGTCATAAAACTGTTTGAAATAACAGAATATTCCATCAAAAAATCGAATATTCTCATAATTTGGTTAAAAAACCTAATTAAAAACATCTTTATTTTTTTGAAATACCAAAAATACCCTTTATATTTTGTCCCCCAAAATCAGAGAACTCTAACTACCCCTAAGTTATTCTCCTAAGTTCCCAATTAGATTTCTCTTCCGTTGCACTCTACTGCCGTCTTCCATGGCGTCGTCGTCGTCCGTCGCTGGGTGGTCGTCGTCCCTCTGCATCGTCCACGGGTGCTCTGTTCTGCTCTGCTCGTCCGCCTTGCCTATTGCATCCCCTCGTCCCGCCTTGCCTCACCGCGCCTCAGGTGCGTTGTCTCGAATTGCCGTTCTTCGACTTTGTTTTGCTGTCTGGACTGGTTCTGCAACAACAGGTGATGATTGAATTTTGTTTTAGTTTTTCAACTGTTGGATCGGAGGAGATGAAGAGACCAGGTGGCATGTGGGAAAGAAACCAGTCAGATGGCTTTCATTTGTTTGAATTGTAAAGATCGGGAGTAGAATGAATATGTGGGTTTCTGTTAGCGTTGGGTAATAATTCTTCTCAATAATGTCTTCCTCCCACTACACTAAGAACGGGAGAAATGTTATGCTTAAAACAACTAGTAGTCAAACGGCATCCTCTCTCAATTCTAATGCTTCAGGTACAATGTTGAGAAATCTTGATTGTTAAATACCTCTAATTTTGCTTATGCTTATTTTTGGTTGCTGCTTGAATGTAATTTAACTTTATTTGATTAGGTAACCAGCATCCTGAATGACAAGGAGAACCAATTGATCTAGTTGTGAAGCTTAGTTTGCTAAAATTAGTTTTGATTGTGTTAAAAAATTTTGATTATGAGTTCTGATTATGTATTTTATCTGTAATTAATTGATTATGTTAGAAATAAGAAAAGAGGTGAGATTGGAGATAAGGTGTTTGATTAAATACCTTTGAGAGAGTTGAATTGATTATGAGTTATGATTATGTATTTTATCTATTATTAATTGATTATGAGTTTAATTGATCATTGTCATAGAGGCATACAGGACTCTCAGAGATCGTGGTCCCTATCCTGCTGCCTAGGTCGTGAGAGATTTCTAAGGCAAATTTGCGGTTTATTCCGTTTAACAGTGGTTCTAAAACCGCATTTATTGCTGCAGTGAGTAATCCTTGGTCTATCTATTTCCAAGGCAAACTTGCGGCTGCAGTGGCTTGTTCTAATTGACTTGTTGCAGTTAAAGGGAATTTTGGATTCGGATTTAGTGCCATTGAAGTTGAGGTATATACTGCTGAACCCATGCTTATGTTTATCTATTTAATTGCCCTTCCATTGTGTTATGTGGATTGATGTCCTTATCTTTAGTTATATTTTCATCATCATATAATAGAATGGTTTTTATTTTAGTCTATACATTATTGTTAACTAACAACTAGAATTAAGATCTTATACGAGTGTCTTGTCATGCCGAAGTGTTCTTTCACTATGAGTGTCTTGCCAGGATCCATCCAAAGGAGGTGGAACTTGTGGATTTAATACATAGACAGAGAGTTTCATGTGCCTTTGTGAGAATAAAAATTCCACTACTCATTGCAAAGGTATCTTACAACCTCAATAATATAATTCTGCCCTTTTAGTAAAGTAATGATCATGACTTGGATTTTGTATATTATTGTATAGATTATAATGTTGCATAGCACAATACGAGGACACATGTAATTGCAGGTTGTTACTGCCAATTGAAGTGGGTATTGATTATTGTTCATAGCAAACTTTTTCAAGTTGAAAATGAGGATAATGTGTTGTGTATGCAGGAACAATAACTGGCATTTCAGTTGCTGGGGCATTTGAAATTGGAGCAGGTATCTGATACTTGAAGAAAGTGAGAGCTAAAGAATCAGTAACATGTGAAGTCCAAAGCAATGAGAACATACTCTTCTGTCTGATATATAATTCTTTCTTTAGAAAAAGTTACGTTAATAAATTCTTTATCTTGTTGTATTGTATAAAATTTGATTTGTTATATTTGTGGGGATAATTTTGACAATTTATTTTATATATATTTATTACTATTATTTCTATTTCATTTTATCCAATCCTTTATTTTTTAGTATGTTCTTAAGATAAGATATTTTGAAAGTTAAAAAAAAAAGAGAAGGTATTTTTGTATAATTTATATATAAATAAGCAAAAGAATGATAGTGACAAAATAAAAAGGATTATAGGAATATCTTTTTTGTTGTAGAATCATTGAATAGGGATATAGGAATATCTTTCATTGAATATTTATAGTTTTATCGAATTTTTAATTAGATCCCTATACTTTTTTTCTTTTCAATTGGGTCCCTAAGGGTATACAAGTAATTTCACAATTCACTAACATTTTTTTGACGTTTAACGTTAATAAGGACTAAATTGAAAAAAAAAATTAACGTATAAGGACCCAATTGAAAGGAAAAAAAGTATAGGGACCTAATTGAAAATTTTGCGAAACTATAGGACCAACAGAATAATTAAACCTAGATTAAAATAAAGCACAGAAATAAAGATAAAAACTAAAAAAATAGATACATATAGAAAAGGATAATGTTAAATTCTATATCATTATGTATGAGAACAATGATTTATTTTTATACCAAATAATTAAAAAGTTAAATTTTATGTCTGTTTTTTATTACTTATTTTATTTAACTATAGTTATTTAAATTAGACTTTACATTTATTGAGTTATGTTTTCTTCCAACAAAAAATATAGTTATGAAGTTATTTTCATTTTTTCTGTAGGAGTACATTCATTATATCATTATTTTAATAATTAATATAAATTTTAAAAATTGAATAAATATATTTATGTTAATTCTATTTAAGAGTGAATTATATGTATAGTAAAGAAATAGACTTAACTTTTTCTATAATAAGTAGTTTTTCAAACATCTAATTTATAGAAAAGTCCCATCTTTTTATTTATCCTAAAAATTAAAAATTAAAACTAATATTAATACTTTTTTATTAACAAAACTAAAATAAAATATAAAAATTAATCTTGAATAAAAATAAAAATACAAAATTTTGAATTCCAAAATATAAAATGGTTATAAGATAAAAAAAAATTACCGAAATATAATTTTTGTAAGGTACTCTACGACTGAACTTAGATGGATGAATATTATATGTAAAATAAATTATGATATATATTAGTACAAAATTACTGTATAATTTTTAAAAAAAAATATTGTCCTGTTAAATTATCTTACTTTTATTCTTTCAAAAGCATATCTATCGCAAAAATTCCGCATGAATAATTTACATTCAATAAAAAATTTTAATGAAGTAACGGTGAAAGATGTGAAGTTTTTTTTATTCAACATAATAACTGATGGATGTACGAAATTTTTTTTAATAATAAACATATTTAAACTATTTTACTTTTATTCTTTGAAAATCCGTAACAATGATTTACTACCAATAAAAAAACTTTTAATGAAGTTGCTGTTTGAAATTGGTGAAAATTTTTTTTATATTAAGTAACTGACCATTGTATAGAAAGAATTTCTTTTAATAACAAACCTCTCTCATATGTGTGGAAGGATGCTTTGGAAGTCCTTTGAAAGTCCTTTTAATAACAAACCTCTCTCATAAAAAAAAGTCCTTTAGAAGGATGCTTAATTTATTAGTTCAAACATTCAACTGATTTACATCTTTACAAAATCTTAGGATTGAGTATTTCCCATGCGTACCAGTTTGAGGGTTAGAAATAGTAGTCATAAGATTAGATGAATAATGTATCCCTAGTTAATAAATAACATCCACAGTGGCAGTAACATTCAAATTTTTTTATATAGTTTCTTTATTTATGTTTGACTGTATATAAATTTATGTGTGGGTTTGTCTTTAAAACATCTCTAAATTCAAATGACCAGAATCAACAGGAAACATTTCTCCTCCATATTCTTTAAAACCTCTCCTTTCTCTTTTGTGTGGGTTTGCAAATTTTGTTTTCTTATTTCTCATTTTATATTGATTATTTCTGTGTTTATGATGCTTGTCTTGATTATTATGTCCATAATTTTGTAGACTGTGAAGAAAGGTGATACTATTTTTATTGGTCAATATCTGTTTACAAGAAATGAAACAACTTCTGTGCGGCGAGGTAATGTTGCCTTTCATGGATAAAGTTTATTGCAGAATTTGTTCTTTATTCAATTAGCTCCTTTTACTAAGTTGAGAGAAAATAAATTGATTAACGGGTTGTAGTGATTAGTATTGATATCCAAGACAAACTGAATAACATATATTTCCCAGAAAAGAAACTCGGGTGTGGAATTAATTGTGGGTGGGAGGTTCTTTGTTCTACCATGGCTATATATAATTATATATGATGCTTTAAATGCTTCATGTTATTGTTTTTCATTTTTTTTAAATGAATAAGCGTTACTTTGGTTCTTATACCGAAATATGATTATAAATAAGAAAGATTTCAATACCTATAATAAAAAAAAAAACTTATAGAAAGAGCTAATCAACTAAAAAGTTTAAAATTTTCTTGAAATTAGTAAAAATGCATGCATTTGAACGTTAGATAAAAGATGAACTTCTAGGAAGTAATTATACTCTAGAAAAATAGCTTGAAATGTTGGATATTATGATTGGATTGGCCAAATTGTATTACCAAATTCCTGGGTTTTATTTGGAGCGGTGAATTTGGCTACGGTGGGTTAGCGTTTTTACCTTTTGTTTTTATCTAGGTCAAAATTATTGGAATATTTTATCTATTTTAGGTAGGTGTCTAATTAATAGATTTTCTTTTTATAAAAATTTAAATTTTGATAGGCTTATCTATATTGGGGGTGGGGTTATGTGCATAATCATATTGCTCCTGCAGATCAAATCCTTTGATTTCTTTCACTGGCCACTATGTCATATACATGGATATATAAATAAAATTACTGTTTGGTTGTTCTTAATTTTCATTTTTTGTTTAAATTTATTTTGTGATGTTCAAGTTAATGGTTTATTTATTTATTCTTTTTTATTTTGTTTTCAAATTATATTTTTGTTGTAGGAATTAGATCAAGAGAGTAAGATTCCATCGCCAAAAGAGTTAAAAAGTAGATCTTTTGAAGCGAATAATAGAGCAGTGTGATTTTTTTTATAATAGAGACTTGATGTATTAAGAGTTATATATTAAGACTTTCAATACTATATTTGTATAGAAGTTATTATTTTTTATTTTCAATACTAAAAAATTATATATTATGTTTAATATTTTATTTATGAGTTATGTAATATTTTGTTGATGAGTTGTGATTTTTTGTTATTGTAAAATTTTATATAAAAAATTATTTGTTTAATAAGGTAAAAATGACATTTTTAAATGACAAAAAATGTCATTTTTAACCAATAAAAATGGCACTGTCATAGTAAAAACGGCATTTCAAAAATGTAATTTTAACTAACCAAAAGTCACTATGTCAGGGTAAAAACGGCGGTTCAAAAATGCCGTTTTAACCAACCAAAATGCTACTTTGTCAAGGTAATAATGGCGGCTCAAACTGCCGTTTTAACCAATAAAAATGCCACTCTATCAGGGTAATAATGGCGGTTCAAACCGCCGTTTTAACCTATCTAAAAACGCCGTTTTAACCAATCAGAACGCCGCTCTGTCAGGGTAATAATGGCGGTTCAAACCGCCGTTTTAACCTATCCAAAAACCGCCGTTTTAACCCAGGAAATAACGGCGGTTTAACCGCCATTTTAACCTATTCAAAAACCGCCGTTTTATCCCAGGAAATTGTGGCGGTTTTCAGAAAACCGCCGTAATAACCAGAATGGCGCCCAGAATTACGTCACTTCCTAAAACCGCCGTTCTTGGTAATAACGGCGGTTCAAACCGTCGTAAAAACCTAAAAAAACCGCCGTTTTAACCAGAATTTTTTGTAGTGCATCAAGGGCAATATTAAAACTTATCGTTATACATGTCATGTTATATGTTACCTGTAACAAATTGAAGATGATTAATTAGTGGCTCTGACCATTTATCTAATTGTAGTTAATTCGACTACTCCTATATTTATAGTTAATCGGTAACTCTATCTGTGCTTGACAATGGAGTTGGGATATGAGTTGTATCAGTTGATATGGCAACTTATTTTCTTTGTTAAATCATCCTCCGATAAGTTGCATGTCTTCTAGCTAGGTGTTGTTGTCGCTCAAATTCTGTCTTCTTCGCCTAGCATATTCTGTCCAAGTGGGTCGACGTTGCCATGATTGTTGATTTATTGAATTTTTTATTTTTATTTGTCTATATCAGAACATAAGAAAATGAAAAGAAAAACAAACAATTACAAGTGGAGCAGTTTTTATAATCTTACTTTAAGATTAAAAGTGAGCAGTTTTTTAAATTTCTCTCACGATTGAAAATGAAGCAGTTACATAATTCTCTCGTGAGTTAATGCATAATTTACAGAACGTGAGTATGTGACTGAGTACGTAATTTTAAATGATAAAAATAAGGGTAAAATAGAAAAAAAATTGGATACCAAACTCTTCTATTCGCTTTATATATTGTTATAGATATTTTAAAAAATGTAATTAAAATTAAAATAATATTTTTTATTATTAAACAATATTTTTTTAAAGGTTGTACTGAGAAAGTCGAAGTGTGCAGTATTCTTTTTGCTTAATTGTATGCAATTTGGAGATGTTTACTTGCTTGGGAGAGTGGATTTCGTGAGGTTATTTGTGAAACAGACTGTCTAGAAGCTCTTTTCTTGGTAAACCAAAGAATGCTTGGTAAGGATATTTCGGAATGAGATTTGGCAAAGCATATATAGGAGGTTATGAATTGGAATTGGAGAGTCTCTATTATTTTAATTCAGAAGAATGCAAATAGTGTTGCAGATTGTATGGCTAAAGTATGGCGCAGACATTCACTCGAATTGGAGCCAATCATGGAGTGAATTTCAACATCTAATAGATTTAGATATAAATCTAGCCAATTAATTTGATTTTGTCTCTATTTTTTTCCTTTTTTTCTATTTAGTCACAAAAAAAAAATATTTTTTAAAAATTATTATATAAGAAAATATAACTTTAATTATAATAATACTTATAATCATCTTAATTATTATACTATAGTCATACTAAAATTCACAGTACATAATATAGAGATGGTTATGATTTAGTTACTTTCTTGAAGGTGTTACTCTAGTAGCAGATGTTTAGGAATCCTGATCAGCTTGTCTGAATTTTCGTGAAGCATTGTTGAAGAGTGCAAGTCAAGCCGCTTTACATATCCTCCTATTTTTTTAATTGACCGGCAACTACAGTAACATGTGATTTTTTAGCATGAATTGTTGTTCATATCATGTGGATTACTTTTTTTTTATTATTCTTTTCATCTAAAATATTATTTTAATATATAAATCCAGTAAAAGAATGATGCGAGATCTGATTCCCACAATCATGCCCATAAATTATTATTATTATTATTATTATTATTATTATTATTATTATTATAAAATACAAAGAGTTAGTTACAATATACAATGAGATGTTGGATTTATTTAAAAATTAAACATAAGAGTTTCATTAAATAGATGGTACATAAACTTCTAATTCTATAAAATCTAAGACATTTAACATTATATAATATAACTATAAAATAAAAGTTTCTGTTTTAGTATAATAAAGTGAAATTCAAACGAAAAATTTTAAAAATATTCAATAGATGTCTATAGGCTACACTAAGAGTAATATTTAAAAATTAAAAGGTTATCTAATTTTTTTATGCAATAATAATTAAAAAATCTATTAAAATATTTCTTCTATTTTAATTTAACTATTTCTTTTTTGTTATAAAAATTCTTTAAGACATAGAAAATAAGGAGTTGAATCTATAGTATTCTTTTAAATTTGATCAATTAATTCTCAAATAAAAAAATAAAACTTAGCTTTTCTATCTTCACTCTATAAAATTAATTATGCATGAGATAATTTTATTTTATCTTTTAAAAAATAAAAATAAAAACAAAATAAGAAGGACACAACTATTATCCTTATTCAACTATCTTGTGCCATGTAGCTTATATGTAGTCTCCACCACAACAGTGGTAAAATTTTCAATATCTTTTTAAATATTATAAACACCAATTCTCAAGGATCCAATATAATCCTATCAGGGACAAACTAAACTTCTAATCAATCTTAATTTGGTTAGGTACACTCACTAGATTTATAATACACTAAGTGCTCACCCAACTTAACAAGAGATACATCATAGATACAAGATTTAAAACAGAAATACAACAAAAAAAATTAGACATAAACTTTGGGTTTTCTCTCTAAGTATCTCTCTTTACTCTTTTTTTTCTATGATTTTTTCTTAATGTCTCACTTAAATATCTTTTTTTATTGAAGTGAAATAAATAAAAAAAAAATAAATCTTACAAACAAAATATTCAATGATAAACTATGAAGGAGATGATGTTGAACAACTCTAAAGTTATGAAATGAACCAAATTCAACACTCTCATATGTAACTGTCAATCTTAGTAAAATATTCTTTTGATATAAAAATACTGTCCAAAATATTAAGTAAAAATAATAGAAAAACTCTCAATAAAACTCAAATTTTTATAAGAATAATATACAGCACTTTTAGATTATCAACCTATTAAAATTATGTTTGTCATCATCAAAATTATTATTATTATTTACTAAACTCAACAAGTTATACATTAAATAAGTATTAAGATAATTATTAAATTTTATTAAAAATATAAATAATAAAAACATATTAAAATATTTTTAATAATAATTTTTTCTATATTAATTCTTTAATTTTTTAAATTTCTCTTTCTATTTAATAATAATAATAATTATATATAAAAGTTAATTAATGACTTTTTAAAATAAAAAAATGACACTTAATTTGCAAAAAAAAAAATAATAATAATAACTAATATGAAATGAAGAGAATACTGAGTACAAGCGGTGAAGTTTTACACTGATTCACCATAAAGAATATATGAGTGTATAATTTTAAATTCTATTAATATAAAGAATATATGAATGTATAATTTTAAATTCTATTAACTCATTAATTTGAAATTTATCATGAAGGTGCACTGATCAACCTACTATTATAACTTCTCTTTTACTATTTTAGATGAAATTATTGACATTTTAGGTTTAGGTGAATAACTGATTTAATATCTTATTTAATTTTTTCTGTATATTAATATGTACAATATAAATGAAATAATTTTGGACTTAATACGTTAAATGTTAGTATACTAATACAAACAAATATTAATACACTTAAAAAAAAAAAAGAGTGCAGCACTCTGTGAAATTAACTTCTTGTTAAAAATGAAAACAAAAAAAATAAAAAATTAAATAAATGATAATACACTTTAAATCTAAAAGTTTAAAACTTAAACCTTACAAAATCATAATAATTATAGGATTAATCTTAGCATACAAGCGATTAACACTTACAATTGTTACAAGTCCTGAAGCTTACTAAAACCCTAAATGCGCTCCAATTGTTACGTACAAGTCACGCGCTATATAACAGAACATTATATCAATCAAAATCAATTAACGCGCGAATAATATAATTTTCCAATTTTCAAAAGATTTCGTTATCTTCTTCGAATCTCTTGTCAAGTTTCTTCGTTCTCCTTCTTACGTTCTTCCCTTGTATTTTCGATCGTTCTTTCTTCTGCGTTTATCACTGCTTTGTTCTTCGTCATTCACCTCAGTTTCTCTCACTGTAACTCTAGCTTCGTTTTATTTCAATTTTCTGATTTCTGAAATCAAATTTTGAACGAACCTTGAAGATAATGGATGATTCAACCTCAGATTGTCAGCTCAATCAGGGTGAAGTGGATTTTGAATTTGAATCGAATGAAGTTCCTGAGATTTGATTTAGATTCAGCTAATTAAGATTAATCTGAATTTGATGTAGTTATTCGTCTATGATTGTCTAGCTGAATAATTCGTGAACATAGACTGTGAAATTAATGCGTGAACATAGCTGAATTTGATTAATTATCTGTAATTTATAGCAGACGCTCGGGTGTAGATCAGAACTTTTTGGGTGTATTTTTAGAAAAGTTTGGGTGTATTTTAGGGGAAGTTTAGGTGTATTTATAGTTTATGGTTTTTTCTTGTTATTTTAGTTGACTTGTTGTCGTAACAGGTGTAGATCAGGAGTCCTTGGGTGTATTTTACTTTGATTGTTATTTTTTTATGAGGTGCAGAAATTCTATAGTATTTTCTTGTTTTAAACATGTTGTATTTTTGCAGCCCCTCTCTGTTGTTGATGAGCAGCTTGTTCCAAGGCTGCACGTTTTTTTACAAGAGTTCAGAGCACAAATAAAAAAGAAAACGAAATTAAGAATCAATTGATCACATGTAGCAGAGAAGAAAAATAGAAATCTAAAATATCTCCGACCGAGAAGACAAATCCCATAGCTGGTTTAAATTGTCCTGCAAGAATTTATATACACACATTATAAGGATGTTAGTGCTTGGATCATTTCAAAGGTCGTACTGCATCATTCACATCCTTGCTATCCAACTCAAGCAGAGATGCTCAAACAGCACAGGGAACTAAGTATGTCCGTTCATCGTACAATAGAGAATAACGAGGAAGCCGATATCAGACCAAGCAAAATATTCCAATCATTCGTTGCGGTAGCTGGGGGTCACCGCAAGTTAAATTTTGTTGAAAAGGATGTGAGGAATTACATCACGAGAGAAGTGCGTAATATTTCGGAACAAGAAGATGCAAGGAGCAAAGCTGCCTTTGAGTATTTTGGAGATGTTATTTCATTTGACACCACCTACAATACAAACAGGTAATATGCTGTTCTTGTTTATGCTGCTAAATTAATTTTGTTCTATGAATCTGCTGCAGAGGTATATATTGGATGTTCCTTGGATGTATAAATTCATTATATGGTGTACGTAATGATTTTCATTCTGCAATGTCGTAATTTATTTCAGGTATAATTTGGTTTGTGGTTCTTTTGTCAGGGTGAATCACCACGGTCACTCAATACTTCTTGGATGCGCTTTGATGAAAAACGAAGAAATTGAGTCGTTCAAATGGTTATTTCAATGTTGGCTTCGTTGCATGGGGGGAAATGCTCCGAAAGGGTTTCTCATCGATCAATGCGCGTCAATGAAAAGGGCTATAGAGGCTTGTATGCCAACAATAATTTACCGTTGGTGTATTTGGCACATCACGAAGAAGATCCCAAGCAAATCAAATGGGTACAAGGGACATGCTGAAATTGAACAAGAATTAAGCCAAGTTGTTTGGAACTCTCATAGTAAAGATTCATTTGATTGGAATTGGAATGATTTTCTGCTGAATTTTGGTCTTGTGGACAACAAGTGGCTTTCAGGTAATGTTGTTTAAAATCTGCAGCAGAGGTGTAAATTGCATGTTTTTTCGGGTGTATTTATAGTCTGTTTTTGGGTGTATTCTGCAGATTTCTATGAAGACCGTCATATATGGGTTCCAATCTATCTGGATCACCACTTCTGGGCAGGGATGAAAAGCACACAAAGGAGCAAGAGCATGCATTCATTTTTTAACAAGTTTATTACCTGGAACAACTCGCTTATTCAATTTGTCAAACAATACGATAATTGCCTCGGAAGCAGGGAGCAAGCAGAGAGAGAATCAGATGCTGCAGATTTTCATACGGTCATACCGTGTGCAATCAAATCCTCCATTGAAGCTTAGTTTCAAGATGTGTACACTCATCAAAAGTTTAGGGAAGTCCAAGCACAATTTAGAGGAAAGGCGAATTGCATCACAAGATTAACGAATTTCGCTCTAGGCTATTCAGTATACGAAGTTGGAGAATAAGTTTCCAGCTCAATATTCAACAAGTTTGTGGTTACTTACGACTCAGTAGCAACCGAGGTAAAATGTCAATGCTTATTATTCGAGTCAAGAGGGATATTGTGCCGTCACACACTAAGTGTGTTAAGCTTTGAACGAGTAAGCCAAGTGTCATCGAGATATATACTGGAATGATGGAGCAAGAAGGTAAAGAGGCGACACACACACATCAAGAGCAGCCACGACGAGCCATTGTTGGAGCCAAGAAGCAAGAGGTTTGACGAATTGGTTTTTCGTTCGCAAAATATTTGCAAATTTGCATCAGAATCGGAGGAGCTGATTGCAATTCTGCATCGTGCGTACGATAACATCATGGTTGAGATGGAATCATTGAAAGCCAAAAGGAAGGGGACATCTTCTTTATCTCACGAAGATGCCAACTTGGAATCCGTTAATGAGCTTCAAAGCCCTCTAAGGATTCGAACAAGAGGACGTCCAAAAAATAGGCTAGGTTCAAAGTTGGACAAACAGATTACAAATGCCTCAAAGAAGAAGAAAAGAAAACGAAAGCTTTAAATGAGGTAAAAGTGATATTCTTTAAATATGTGGTGATTGAGTTTAATTTTCTCGTTAATAGTTTTGCTAATATGTGAGTTTATTATATCCAGTTAAACCTCTTTGATGCTGCATCAGTGGTGCGTCCAAATTCCAGCCAATATCAAGGATGTGTTATGAATTATCAGTTCAGGAAACCAGTAGCAGCGGATAACTTTTTGGGTGTATAGCTACAGAATATGGGTGTAAAGCACTGTTTTTTGGGTGTATTTCTGAATTTTCTTGTGTTTCACATTTTACATATATATATATATATATATTTCACAATCTGCTGTTTATGTTATAAAATATTGTTTTTTTTACTACAGTTTAGGGTTTTAGGGTTTATGGTTTAGGGTTTAGGGTTTTAGGGTTTAGGATTTTAGGGATAAAGCATTAGTGGATATAAGTCTGGTGTATATTTAACTTTTCTTGGGTGTAAAATGAGATCTTAAGGGTGTAAAAATCAATGATTTTGGTGTATAGTAGGTTGGTTGGTTTAGGGTTTAGGGTTTAGGGTTTAGAATTTAGGGTTTAGGTTTTAGGGTTTAGGGTTTAGAGGTTAGGGTTTAGGGTTTAGGGTTTTAGGGGTTAGGATTTAGGGTTTTAAAGGGGATAGATGTTTGGGTGTTTATTCAACTTTCTTTGGGTGTAAAATGTCAAGTTATGGGTGTATATTTGGTTTGATATTTTCCTTCATATTATAGTACCTGTAGTTGAGACATTTTGAATACAGTAGAGAGAGTTGAATTATGAAAAATAGTTTTACTCATAATTGGCAAATTTTTATAGCATCTATTCAACTTCTTACAAGACTATATAACAGTTACATTAATCAGTGTCAATATCATTAGAATCTATCTGACAATATGGACTCAATAACAATGAGGATGGCTTGGACAGTCTTATTGCATTACTTCCCCTAATGGCTTCTGTTCACACCCTGGGTCGAGATGTCCGACCCGGGATAATCGACGACAAAGCGACCGACTTGTTCAAAACTGGAATCCTCGATCTCTTCTCAAAGAGGTCGGCCAAATCGACAATAAAGGCCCAAAACAGGCCCAAATAAAGGAACGCGACCCAAATCCAAAGGCAACCCAGGCCTAGAAGGATAAGGGTGGTTCCCTTAAAGATAAAGATGACTTCACTCAAAGATAAGATAAGATAACTATCTTATCTCCAGAAAGATCACTCTACAAACATTATAAATACACTGGAGCACCCAGGTATAACTCATACTCTGATTCTACTAAAAACCTGCTTAATACCCTTGCTAACTTAAGCATCGGAGTCCCTTGCAGGTACCACCACCCTCCGGTGACCAAGGATCAGCAGCATTGCCAGTCCAACAAGTCGGACGCGATAGCTCCGGCGACCGCCCGCACGTCAGACACATCATCTCCGACCAGCACAGAAGATCTCATCTGAGATCAACCTACAGTTTCAAGTAACCCTTGGAATATTGGCGCCGTTGCCGGGGACCTAGAAGTCATCCCATCATCATGGCGGACAACCTTGACAATGATCACAACTCTAATTTGGAAAACAGAACGCCACATAAGAACGCGGAGGTTACATTAGGCGATACTTCTCAACCTAACAAAGACAAGAGCTCTCCAAACACGGGAGCCATGGAGGCACTTCAGGATCGCCTGAAACAACTCGAAAAAGAGGTTGAGTATCAGCGGGAAGCCGAGAGAGACCTACGAAGGGAAGCTAGGCGATGCCGCGAATTAGAGGACAAGCTCCTAAAACTTGAGGCCGATCTCAAAGCTAAAACTACTCGATCCAGCCACGAAAACAGCTCTCGCAAAGACCAAGACCCATTCACCAAAGAGATCATGAAGGCCAAAATTCCAAAAGACTTCAAACCTCCCGACATGACTCTATACGATGGCACATCAGATCCCAGCCATCATCTCAGCAATTTCAGAAGTAGAATGTATCTCACCAACGCCTCGGATGCAACTTGGTGCAAAGCCTTCCCGACTACCTTGACGAAGACAACAATTAAATAGTTTGACAATCTGCACCCCAGGTCTATCTCAAGCTTTGACGACTTAGCCAAAAAGTTTCTAGCCAGATTCTCCATCCAGAAGGACAAAGCTAAACACGCCCCAAGTCTACTAGGGATCAAGCAAGGAGATCGGGAAAGTCTTCGTAGTTACATGGAAAGATTCAACAAGGCATGTTTGGACATACAAAATCTTCCAATAGAAGCAGCTATTATGGGTCTCATCAATGGCCTGCAAGAGGGACCTTTCAGTCACTCCATATCAAAAAAACATCACACATCTCTAAATAAAGTGCAAGAACGAGCAGAGAAATGCATCAACATGGAGGAAAACTCTCGAATAGGAGAGACCTCAAACCCGGATTTTCTTACTCCTCCCGAGATAAGGATAAAAAATCCAAGAAAAAAGAAGATCAACATAGAGAAAAGATCAAGAAATATCACAATTACACCCCTCTTCGGGTGTCTCTTGTAGATATTTATCGAGAAGTATGCCACACTGAAAAAATACCTCCACCTCGCCCACTCAAAAGCGAGAAAGGAGGAGGAAATCGGACAGAATACTACGAATACCATCGAATCTATGGACATCCCACTAACGAGTGCTTCGATTTAAAGAATATCATAGAAATATTGGTAAGAGAGGGACAACTAGATCAGTACTTAGCCAACAAATCATATGAGCCAAGAAAAAGAAGGAGGGACGAAGAGGTCGGACGAACTGAACAACCACCTCATACCCCGGAGAGACATGTCCACATGATACATGGAGGATTTGCGGGAGGAGGAATCTCCAAATCATCTCGCAAAAGACATCTGAAGGAAGTATATCATGTCAAAGGAGGAGAAGGAGCACCCGAACTCCCCACTATCACCTTCACCAAAGAGGATGCAGCTGGCGTCATCTCAGGACATGACGATCCCGTGGTCATCACTATCATATTAGCCAACGCTAATCTCCACCGCACGTTGGTAGACCAGGAAAGATCGGCTGACATACTGTTCAAAACCGCCTTCGACAAACTCGGCCTAGAGGAAAAAGAGTTCAGAGCATATCCAAACAGCCTATTCGGGCTGGGAGCCACTCCAATCCAACCACTTGGATACATCTCCTTGCACACCACCTTTGGAAAAGGAAATCGTTCAAGGACACTCAAAATAGACTATATCGTGGTCGACGTGAGTACAACCTACAATGCCCTGATAGGTTGGACAATGCTGAATCAACTCGGCGCAGTAGTCTTGACTCCATATCTATGCATGATGTTCCCAACCACAGAAGGGATCGCTATAATAAGAGCAGACCAGAAGACAGTGCGCCGCTGTTACAACGAAAGTCTGAACCTAAGGGGCAAAGGAGAAGAAATCCACACCATTGAACTCGGGAGAGTTCGAGGGCGGGAAGAACTTCGTCCACAACCTGAAGGCGAGACAGAAAAAGTCCAAATCAGAGATACTTCAGAAAAATAACTAATATTGGCACAATCTTAAAAGGAGACATAAAGAAGTCCCTCATACAGTTCTTAAGAGACAATGTCGACCTCTTTGCCTGGAAGGCCGCAAACATGCCGGGCATAGACCCTAAGTTAATGTGCCACAAGTTGGCAGTTTACCCAGGATCTCGGCCGGTACAACAGAGACGTAGAAAGCTCGGACCAGAATGATTCCAAGCTGTGGAAGAACAGGTACAAGCTCTACTGGAGGCAGGATTCAAAAGAGAAGTCAAGTACCCACTATGGCTAGCTAACGTCGTCTTGGTGAAAAAATCAAACGGGAAGTGGCGCATGTGCACCGACTACACTGTTCTCAACAAAGCCTGCCTAAAAGATCCTTATCCACTCCGAAGTATCGACGCTCTGGTGGATGCCTCCTCCAGATACAAATACCTCTCGTTTATGGATGCCTATTCAGGATACAATCAAATCCTGATGTACCCACCTGATCAAGAAAAAACTTCATTCTTAACCCCGAAAGCAAACTACTGCTACATCGTCATGCTGTTTGGACTCAAAAACGCGGGAGCCACTTATCAAAGATTAATGAATAAGGTCTTCACAGACCACATCGGGAAAGTCATGGAAGTCTACGTGGACGACATGTTAAAAAAGACACAAAGTGAAGAGTCGTTACTGTCCGACCTCACCCAAGTATTCGACACTATAAGAAGGCATGGCATGCGACTTAACCCTGCAAAATGCACCTTCGCAGTAGAAGATGACAAATTCTTAGGTTTTATGCTCACACAAAGAGGAATCGAGGCAAATCCGGATAAATGCCGGGCCATACTTGACATGAAGAGTCCGACTTGTGTCAAAGAGGTACAACAAATCAATGGAAGATTCGTAGCCTTGTCCAGATTTCTAGCTGGATCGGCAATAAGATCTCTCCCCTTCTACGCCACTCTAAGGAAGGGAAAGAGGTTTGAATGGACAACGGAGTGCGAACAAGCCTTCCAAGAATTCAAAAGGTTCCTGGGGCAACCACCTATTCTAATTCGGCCACGGGAAGGATAACCACTTGTATTGTACCTCGCAGTAGGAAATCGGGCAGTAGCCTCAGCACTAGTCTGAGAAGATGATAGTGGACAACAATCTATATACTTCATCAGCAAAGCACTACAAGGGTGATGAGCGGATAATTTATACGCTTTTTGGCATTGTTTTTAGTATGTTTCTAGTAGGATCTAGTTACTTTTAGGGATGTTTTCATTAGTTTTTATGTTAAATTCACATTTCTGGACTTTACTATGAGTTTGTGTGTTTTTCTATGATTCCAGGTATTTTCTGGCTGAAATTGAGGGACTTGAGCAAAAATCAGATTCAGAGGTTGAAGAAGGACCGCTGATGCTGTTGGATTCTGACCTCCCTGCACTCAACATAGATTTTCTGGAGCTACAGAACTCAAAATGGCGCGCTTCCAATTGCGTTGGAAAGTAGACATACAGGGATTTCCAGAAATATATAATAGTCCATACTTTGCCCGAGTTTAGATGACACAAACTGGCGTTCAACGCCAGTTTTCTGCCCAATTCTGGCGTCCAGCGCCAGAAACAAGCTGCAAAGTGGAGTTCAACGCCCAAACTGGCACAAAAGCTGGCGTTCAACTCCAAGAAGGACCTCTACACGTGCAACACTCAAGCTCAGCCCAATCACACACTAAGTGGGCCCCGGAAGTGGATTTATGCATCAATTACTTACTTCTGTAAACCCTAGTGACTAGTTTATTATAAATAGGACTTTTTACTATTGTATTAGCAATCTTTGGATTATCTTTTGATCTATTGATCACGTTTGGGGGCTGGCCATTCGGCCATGCCTGGACCTTCATTACTTATGTATTTTCAACGGTAGAGTTTCTACACTCCATAGATTAAGGTGTGGGGCTCTGCTGTTCCTTAAAGATTAATGCAAAGTACTAATGTTTTCTATTCAATTCAACTTGTTCCGCTTCTAAGATATTCATTCAAACTTCAACCTGAATGTGATGAACGTGACAATCATCATCATTCCCTATGAACGCGTGCCTGACAACCACCTCCATTCTACCTTAGATTGAATGAGTGTCTCTTAGATCTCTTAATCGGAATCTTCGTGGTGTAATCTAGAATGATGGCGGCATTCAAGAGAATCCGGAAAGTCTAAACCTTGTCTGTGGTATTCCAAGTAGGATTCAATGATTGAATAACTGTGACGAGCTTCAAACTCGCGAGTGCTGGGCGTAGTGACAGACGCAAAAGGAGGGTGAATCCTATTCCAGCATGATCGGGAACCTCAGATGATTAGCCGTGCCGTGACAGGGCATCTTGGACCATTTTCACAAGAGGAGGGGATGTAGCCACTGACAACGGTGATGCCCTTGCATAAAGCCAGCCATGGAAAAGAGTAAGACTGATTGGATGAAGACAGCAGGAAAGCAGAGGTTCAGAGGAACGAGTGCATCTCCATACGCTTATCTGAAATTCTCACCAATGATTTACATAAGTATTTCTATCCTTCTTTTATTACTACATTTCGAAAACTCCATAACTGTTTTATATCCGCCTGACTGAGATTTACAAGGTGACCATAGCTTACTTCATACCAACAATCTCCGTGGGATCGACCCTTACTCACGTAAGGTATTACTTGGACGACCCAGTGCACTTGCTGGTCAGTTATGCGAAGTTGTGAAGATATGTTTAGACCATGGTTCTGTGCATCCGTTTTTGGTGCCATTGCCAGGGAATCAATTTCAAACAACAATTCACAACCTGAGTAACAATTTCGCATACCAAGTTTTTGGTGCCGTTGCCGGAGATTGTTCGAGTTTGGACAACTGACGGTTCATCTTGTTGCTCAGATTAGGTAACTTTCTTTTCGTTTTCTTTTCAAAAAGTTTTCAAAAATTTCTCCTTTGTTTTCGAAAAAAAAAATTTAAAATAAAAATGTTTCCAAAAATATATCTTTCTTCAAAATTTTTAAGAATGAATTCTAGTGTTTCATATAACATGTTTTAGCTTGGCTGGCTATTAAGCCATGTCTAATTCCCAGGATTTTGATTGAGGACTATGAATTCATTGCTTCCTTTTTCCCAAATATTTTCGAAAAAAATTAAAAGAAAATACAAAAAAATCATAAAATCATAAAAATCAAAAATATTTTGTTTCTTGTTTGAGTCTTGAGTCATGTTATAAGTTTGGTGTCAATTGCATACTCATCTTGCATTTTTCGAAAATTTTCATGCATTCATGGTGTCCTTCATGATCTTCAAGTTGTTCTTAGTAAGTCTTCTTGTTTGATCTTTGCATTTGCATGTTTTGTGTCTTTTCTTGTTTTTCATATGCATTCTTGAATTCTTAGTGTCTAAGCATTAAAGAATTCTAAGTTTGGTGTCTTGCATGTTTTCTTTGCATTAAAAATTTTTTCAAAAATATGTTCTTGATGTTCATCATGATCTTCAAAGTGTTCTTGGTGTTCATCTTGACATTCATAGCATTCTTGCATGCATTCATTGTTTTGATCCAAAATTTCCATGCATTGAGCATTTTTAGTGTTTTTCTCTCTCATCATAAAAATTCAAAAAAATCAAAAAAATATCTCTCCCTTTTTCTCTCTTAAAATTTCGAAAATTAGATTTGACTTTTTCAAAAATTTTTAAAATCTAGTTGTTTTTATGAGTCAAATCAAATTTTCAATTTAAAAATGTTATCTTTTTCAAAATCTTTCTCAAAAATCAAATCTTTCTCATTTTTCTTAGTTATTTTCGAAAATTCTAAAAACATTTTTCAAAAATCTTTTTCTATTTTTATCACATAATTTTCGAAAATAACATCATCAATTAATGTTTTGATTCAAAAATTTCAAGTTTGTTACTTGCTTGTTAAGAAAGATTCAAACTTTAAGTTCTAGAATCATATCTTGTGATTTCTTGTGAATCAAGTCATTAATTGTGATTTTAAAAATCAAATCTTTTTCAAAAACTAATTTCAATCATATCTTTTCAAAAATATCTTCTTATCTTATCTTTTTCAAAAATTTGATTTCAAAATATCTTTTCTAACTTCTTATCTTCTTATCTTTTCAAAATTGATTTTCAAAATTTGTTTCAACTAACTAACTAATTTTTTGTTTGTTTCTTACTTTTTTTAAAACCACCTAACTAACTCTCTCTCTCTCTCTAATTTTCGAAAATATCTTCCCTCTTTTTCAAAATTTCTTTTTAATTAACTAATTATTTTAATTTTTGATTTTGATTTTCGAAAAATCACTAACCTTTTTCAAAAACTATTTTCAAAAATCACTAACTCTTTTTCCAAAAATATTTTTCGAAAATTCTTCTCCCTCATCCTATTCTATTTATTTATTCATCTACTAACATCTCTTCCTCACATCACTCACCAAATTCGAACCCCCTCTCATATCTGTGTTCGAATTTTTTCTTCTTTTCTTCTTCTACTAACAATAAGGAACCTCTTTACTATGACATAGAGGATCCCTCTTCTTTTCTTTCTCTCTTCTCTTTCTTATGAGCAGGGACAAAGAAAAAGGCATTCTTGTTGAAGCTGATCCAGAACCTGAAAGGACTCTGAAGAGAAAACTAAGAGAAGCGAAATTACAACAATCCAGAGACAACCTTATTGAAAATTTCGAACAAGTAAAGGAGATGGCAGCCGAACCCAACAACAATAATGCAAGGAGAATGCTTGGTGACTTTACTGCACCTAATTCCAATTTACATGGAAGAAGCATCTCCATCCCTACCATTGGAGCAAACAATTTTGAGCTAAAACCTCAGCTAGTTTCTCTGATGCAGCAGAACTGCAAGTTTCATGGACTTCCCTCTGAAGATCTTTTTCAGTTCTTAACTGAATTCTTGCAGATCTGTGATACTGTTAAGACTAATGGAGTAAATCCTGAAGTCTACAGGCTCATGCTTTTCCCATTTGCTGTAAGAGACAGAGCTAGAATATGGTTGGACTCTCAACCTAAAGATAGCCTGAACTCTTGGGATAAGCTGGTCACGGCTTTCTTAGCCAAGTTCTTTCCTCCTCAAAAGCTGAGCAAGCTTAGAGCGGATGTTCAAACCTTCAGACAGAAAGAAGGTGAATCCCTCTATGAAGCTTGGGAAAGATACAAACAGTTGACCAAAAAGTGTCCTTCTGACATGCTTTCAGAATGGACCATCCTGGATATATTCTATGATGGTTTATCTGAGCTATCAAAGATGTCATTGGACACTTCTACAGGTGGATCCATTCACCTAAAGAAAACGCCTGCAGAAGCTCAAGAACTCATTGACATGGTTGCTAATAACCAGTTCATGTACACTTCTGAGAGGAATCCTGTGAGTAATGGGACGCCTCAGAAGAAGGGAGTTCTTGAAATTGATACTCTGAATGCCATACTGGCTCAGAACAAAATATTGACTCAGCAAGTCAATATGATTTCTCAGAGTCTGAATGGAATGCAAGCTACATCCAACAGTACTCAAGAGGCTTCTTATGAAGAAGAAGCTTATGATCCTGAGAACCCTGCAATAGCAGAGGTAAATTACATGGGTGAACCATATGGAAACACCTATAATCCCTCCTGGAGAAATCATCCAAATCTCTCATGGAAGGATCAAAAGCCTCAACAAGGCTTTAATAATGGTAGAAGATACAGGTTTAACAATAGTAAACCTTTTCCATCATCCACTCAGCAACAGACAGAGAACTCTGAACAAAATACATCTAATTTAGCAAACTTAGTCTCTGATCTATCTAAGGCCACTGTAAGTTTCATGAATGAAACAAGGTCTTCCATTAGAAATTTGGAAGCACAAGTGGGCCAGCTGAGTAAAAGGATCACTAAAATCCTTCCTAGTACCCTCCCAAGCAATACAGAAGAAAATCCAAAAGGAGAGTGCAAGGCCATTGAACTAATCACCATGGCCGAACCTGTAATGGAAGGAGAGGACGTGAATCCCAAGGAGGAAGACCTCCTGGGACGTCCAGTGACCAGTAAGGAGTTTTCCTCTGAGGAACCAAAGGAATCTGAGACTCATCTAGAGACCATAGAGATTCCATTGAATCTCCTTATGCCATTCATGAGCTCTGATGAGTATTCCTCTTCTGAAGAGAATGGGGATGTTACTGAAGAGCAAGCTGCCAAGTTTCTTGGTGCAATCATGAAGCTGAATGCCAAATTATTTGGTAATGAGACTTGGGAAGATGAACCTCCCTTGTTCACCAATGAGCTGAGTGATCTGGATCAACTGACATTGCCTCAGAAGAAACAGAATCCTGGAAAGTTCTTAATATCTTGTACCATAGGCACCATGATCTTTAAGGCTCTGTGTGACCTTGGTTCAGGGATAAACCTCATGCCCCTCTCTGTAATAGAGAAACTGGGAATCTATGGGGTGCAAGTTGCTAAAATCTCATTAGAGATGGCAGACAATTCAAGAAAACAGGCTTATGGACAAGTAGAGGACGTGTTAGTAAAGGTTGAAGGCCTTTACATCCCTACTGATTTCATAGTCTTGGATACTGGAAAGGAAGAGGATGAATCCATCATCCTAGGAAGACCTTTCCTAGCCACAGCAAGAGCTGTGATTGATGTGGACAGAGGAGAATTGATCCTTCAAATAAATGAGGACAACCTTGTGTTTACAACTCAAGGATCTCTCTCTACATCCATGGAGAGGAAGCATAAAAAGCTACTCTCAAAGCAGAGTCAACCAAAGCCCCCACAGCCAAACTCTAAGTTTGGTGTTGGGAGGCCACAACCAAATTCTAAGTTTGGTGTTGAACTCCCATATCCAAACTCTAAGTTTGGTGTTGGGGAGTTTCAGCAATGCTCTGAACATCCGTGAGGCTCCATGAGAGCCCACTGTCAAGCTACTGACATTAAAGAAGCGCTTGTTGGGAGGCAACCCAATTTTTATTTATCTAACTATATTTTTCTTAGTTATATGTCTTTATAGGTTCATGATCATGTGGAGTCACAAAATAAATATAAATATTGAAAACGGAATCAAAAACAGCGGAAGAAAAATCACACCCTGGAGGAAGCACCTGTCTGGCGTTCAACGCCAGAACAGAGCATGGTTCTGGCGCTGAACGCCCAAAATGGGCAGTATCTGGGCACTGAACGCCCAAAATGGGCAGCATCTGGGCGCTGAACGCCAGAATTGCACCCTGGAGAAAAGCTGGCGCTGAACGCCCAGAACAAGCATGGTTCTGGCGTTCAACGCCAGAAATGGGCAACAAATGGGCGTTGAACGCCCAAAATGGGCACCAACCTGGCGCTGAACGCCCAGAGTTGTGTGCAAGGGCATTTTGCATGCCTAATTTGGTGCAAGGTTGTAAATCCTTGAACACCTCAGAATCTGTGGACCCCACAGGATCCCCACCTACTTCCACTCACTCTCTTCTTTCTTCTCAATCATCCTCTATTCCCAATAAATACTCTTCCCTATCAACCCTTCACCACTCACATCCACTCTCTTCTCTCTTCTCACATCCACCCACTCTTCCCCATAAACCTACCTAATAAACTCCACCTACCTTCAAAATTCAAATCAATTTCCCACCCAAACCCACCCATATGGTCGCACCTTAACCCCCCTCCCTTCCCTATATAAAGCCTTCCATTCTTCTTCATTTTCACACAACACAACCCTCTCTTTCCCTTCTTGGCCGAAACACACCTCCCCCCTCTTTTCCATATTTTCTTTTTCTTCTTCATCTAATTCTTTCTTTTCTTGCTCGAGGGCGAGCAATATTCTAAGTTTGGTGTGGTAAAAGCATAAGCTTTTTGTTTTTCCATTACCATTGATGGCACCTAAGGCCAGAGAAACCTCAAGAAAGAGGAAAGGGAAGACAATTGCTTCCACCTCTGAGCCATGGGAGATGGAAAGATTCATCTCACAAGCCCATCACTAAGAAAAGAATGGAGCAAACAAGAGAGCACTTTCATGGATCTCAACAGGCACATGAAGAAGCTCATCATCAAGAAATTCCTGAGATACCTCAAGGGATGCACCTTCCTACACAGAATTTTCGGGAGCAAATCAACACCTCCCTAGGATAATTAAGTTCCAACATGGGACAACTAAGGGTGGAACATCAAGAGCACTCCATCATCCTTCATGAAATCAGAGAAGATCAAAAAGCAATGAGGAAGGAGCAACAAAGACAAGGAAGAGACATAGAAGAGCTCAAGGACATCATTGGTTCCTCAAGAAGGAAATGCCACCATCACTAAGGTGGACTTATTCCTTGTTCTTACATTCTCTGTTTTTTCGTTTTCTATGTTAAGTGCTTATCTGTGTTTGTGTCTTCATTACATGATCATTAGTAGTTAGTAACTTTGTCTTAAAGTTATGAATGTCCTATGAATCCATCACCTCTCTTAAATGAAAAATGTTTTAATTCAAAAGAACAAGAAGTACATGAGTTTCGAATTTATCCTTGAACTTAGCTTAATTATATTGATGTGGTGACAATGCTTCTTGTTTTCTGAATGAATGCTTGAACAGTGCATATGTCTTTTGAAGTTGTTGTTTAAGAATGTTAAATATGTTGGCTCTTGAAAGAATGATGACTAGGAGACATGTTATTTGATAATCTGAAAAATCATAAAAATGATTCTTGAAGCAAGAAGAAGCAGCAAAGAACAAAGCTTGCAGAAAAAAAAATAGGCGAAAAAAAAAATAAAAATAAAAAGCAAGCAGAAAAAGCCAAAAGCTCTTAAAACCAAGAGGCAAGAGCAAAAAGCCAATAAACCTTAAAACCAAAAGGCAAGGGCAAATAAAAAGGATCCCAAGGCTTTGAGCATCAGTGGATAGGAGGGCCTAAAGGAATAAAATCCTGGTCTAAGCGGCTAAACCAAGCTGTCCCTAACCATGTGCTTGTGGCGTGTAGGTGTCAAGTGAGAACTTGAGAATGAGCGGTTAAAGTCAAGGTCCAAAGCAAAAAGAAGAGTGTGCTTAAGAACCATGGACACCTCTAACTGGGGGCTTTAGCAAAGCTGAGCCACAATCTAAAAAGGTTCGCCCAATTATGTGTCTGTGGCATTTATGTATCCGGTGGTAATACTGGAAAACAAAGTGCTTAGGGCCACGGCCAAGACTCATAAAATAGCTGTGTTCAAGAATCATCATACTGAACTAGGAGAATCAATAACACTATCTGAACTCTGAGTTCCTATAGATGCCAATCATTCTGAACCTCAATGGATAAAGTGAGATGCCAAAACTATTCACGAGGCAAAAAGCTATAAGTCCCGCTCATTTGATTGGAGCTATGTTTCATTGATAGTTTGGGATTTATAGTATATTCTCTTCTTTTTATCCTATTTGATTTTTAGTTGCTTGGGGACAAGCAACAATTTAAGTTTGGTGTTGTGATGAGCGGATAATTTATACGCTTTTTGGCATTGTTTTTAGTATGTTTCTAGTAGGATCTAGTTACTTTTAGGGATGTTTTCATTAGTTTTTATGTTAAATTCACATTTCTGGACTTTACTATGAGTTTGTGTGTTTTTCTGTGATTTCAGGTATTTTCTGGCTGAAATTGAGGGACTTGAGCAAAAATCAGATTCAGAGGTTGAAGAAGGACCGTTGATGCTGTTGGATTCTGACCTCCCTGCACTCAACATGAATCTTCTGGAGCTACAGAACTCAAAATGGCACGCTTCCAATTGCGTTAGAAAGTAGACATCCAGGGCTTTCCAGAAATATATAATAGTCCATACTTTACCCGAGTTTAAATGACGCAAACTGGCGTTCAACGCCAGTTTCCTGCCCAATTCTGGCGTCCAGCGCCAGAAACAAGCTGCAAAGTGGAGTTCAACGCCCAAACTGGCACAAAAGCTGGTGTTCAACTCCAAGAAGGACCTCTACACGTGCAACACTCAAGCTCAGCCCAAGCACACACCAAGTGGGCCCCGAAAGTGGATTTATGCATCAATTACTTACTTCTGTAAACCCTAGTGACTAGTTTATTATAAATAGGACTTTTTACTATTGTATTAGCAATCTTTGGATTATATTTTGATCTATTGATCATGTTTGGGGGCTGGCCATTCGGCCATGCCTGGACCTTCATTACTTATGTATTTTCAACGGTAGAGTTTCTACACTCCATAGATTAAGGTGTGGGGCTCTGCTGTTCCTCAAAGATTAATGCAAAGTACTACTGTTTTCTATTCAATTCAACTTGTTCCGCTTCTAAGATATTCATTCGCACTTCAACCTGAATGTGATGAATGTGACAATCATCATCATTCCCTATGAACGCTTGCCTGACAACCACCTCTGTTCTACCTTAGATTGAATGAGTGTCTCTTAGATCTCTTAATCGGAATCTTCGTGGTGTAAGCTAGAATGATGGCGGCATTCAAGAGAATCCGGAAAGTCTAAACCTTGTCTATGGTATTCCGAGTAGGATTCAATGATTGAATGACTGTGACGAGCTTCAAACTCGCGAGTGCTGGGCATAGTGACAGACGCAAAAGGAGGGTGAATCCTATTCCAGCATGATCGGGAACCTCAGATGATTAGCCGTGCCGTGACAGGGCATCTTGGACCATTTTCACAAGAGGAGGGGATGTAGCCACTGACAACGGTGATGCCCTTGCATAAAGCCAGCCATGGAAAAGAGTAAGACTGATTGGATGAAGACAGCAGGAAAGCAGAGGTTCAGAGGAACGAGTGCATCTCCATACGCTTATCTGAAATTCTCACCAATGATTTACATAAGTATTTCTATCCTTCTTTTATTACTACATTTCGAAAACTCCATAACTGTTTTATATCCGCCTGACTGAGATTTACAAGGTGACCATAGCTTGCTTCATACCAACAATCTCCGTGGGATCGACCCTTACTCACGTAAGGTATTACTTGGACGACCCAGTGCACTTGCTGGTCAGTTATGCGAAGTTGTGAAGATATGTTTAGACCATGGTTCTGTGCATCCGTTTTTGGTGCCATTGCCAGGGAATCAATTTCGAACAACAATTCACAACCTGAGTAACAATTTCGCATACCAAAGGGTCCGAACTAAACTACCAAAAAATAGAAAAATTCGCCTATGCTTACATACTAACATCTCGACGACTTCGCCCATATTTCCAAGCCCACATCATCAGAGTTCGGACCAACCAGCCCATAAAAGGTATCTTAAAGAAAACAGACTTAGCAGGAAGAATCTTGCAATGAGCAGTCGAGTTGTCCGAATTCGACCTTCAATATGAAGCTCGGACAGCCATCAAATCACAGTATCTGGCTGACTTCATTGCTGAGTTTACGGACACCCCGGAAATCCCTACAGAATGGAATCTCTACGTAGACGGTTCCTCAAACAAAATCGGAAGTGGCACAGGCGTGATAATAGAACGCGATCAGGGAACCCAAATCAAATTGTCCCTCAAATTCAGGTTCCCTGCTTCAAACAACCAGGCCGAATATGAGGCACTACTAGCTGGTTTGAAGTTGGCTAGGGAGGTTGGAGCTCAAAAGCTTATCATCTTCAGCGACTCACAAGTAGTCACCTCACAAATAGCAGGGAGCTACCAAGCCAAGGATCCCACCATGAAAAAGTACTTGGACAAAACCAGAGAACTGCTCAGACAACTCGGGGAATACGAGGTCCGCCACATACCTCAGGAACAGAATGCTTGAGCTGATACACTCTCAAAAATAGCCAGCACCAAACCAGGGGGCAACAATAGAAGCCTCATCCAGGAAATGCTACAGAACCCGTCAATATCGGAAGAAGAAAAGGTCCTAGCCATAACAGGTTTGGATCAAGGATGGATGACTCCCATAATTAACTACCTCAAAACAGAAACACTCCCTACAGATAAGAAGGAGGCAAAGAGGTTAAAACAGGAGGCACAATACTACACCATCATAAACAATACTCTATATAAGAGAGGGATCTCAATACCACTATTAAAATATGTGCCGACTTCCAACACAAAGGAAGTTTTAGAAGAAGTACACAGTGGCATCTGTGGCAACCACCTCGGAGCACAAGCTCTCACCAAAAAAGTACTCCGGGCCAAATTTTATTGGCCGACTTTACAAAAAGAAGCAACAGAATTCGTAAAGACATGTCCACCATGTCAGAAACATGCCAACTTTCACATCGCCCCACCAGAGGAGCTTATCAGCATAACCTCACCCTGGCCATTCGCAAAATGGGGACTCGATCTTCTCGGTCATTTCCCTCAAATATCCGGACAAGTCAAATTCCTCATCGTGGGAGTAGACTATTTCACAAAATGGATTGAGGCGGAACCCCTAGCTAATGCCACTGCTCAAAGAAGTAAAAAATTCCTATATAGAAACATTGTCACAAGGTTTGGGGTTCCATGCTCTATCACCACAGACAATGGCACTCAATTTACAGATGCAGGCTTCAGAAAATTGGTGGCCAATCTGAACATAAAACACCAATTCACATCCGTAGAACACCCCCAGGCCATGGACAAGCAGAAGCTGCTAACAAAGTCATATTAGCCGGGTTAAAACGGAGATTACAGGACGCAAAGGGAGCCTGGGCTGAAGAGCTCCCACAAGTCCTATGGGCATATCGGACAACTCCACACTCCACCACAAAGGAATCACCTTTCCGATTAACTTACGGAATAGAGGCAATGATCCCAGTGGAGGTCGAAGAAGAATCGCCCAGAGTAATCCACTACAGTGAAGAAGCCAACTCCCAACTTCAAAGGGAAGAACTTGACCTACTTCTAGAAATTCGAGAAAGAGCTCGGATCAGGGAAGAGGCATTAAAACGTCGAATGGCTTCAAGATACAATCAAAAGGTAGTGCCGCGAGGTTTTGCCGAGAACGACCTCATCCTAATCCGAAATGACATCGGAACAACTCGACCAGGAGAAGGAAAGCTAGCAGCAAACTGGAAGGGACCCTACCGAGTCATAGAAGTACTCGAAAGAGGCTACTACAAGCTATCCGAACTCGAAGGGCGAGAGCTCCCAAGGTCATGGCACGCCTGCAACTTAAGGAGGTACTACAGTTAGGAGATTCCCTACAAATCCTTTATCAAGACGCATTAATCTGAAACACAAAATTTCATCGCCCGATTATAAAGCTACAGATCGGCAAAAGTGAAAACCAAATTCGCTGCCTGATCATGACAAAGACCAACAAAGATGAAAATCGAATTCATCAAAGGTCGACCAAGCGAGGACCAAACCCAATTTCTACAAAATCAGCAAAGATGAAAAGCGACAAAACAGATTAAATGCAAGAAGTTATCAAAAGTGATCCATAAGAAAGGACCTGACGATGTCTTAATAAAAATGGATTGCTAGAAATAACTTAAAGACGGACCGACATAAAGAAGTCAGACCAGTCGACTATAACAAAAGTTATAAAAAGTAAATCCCTAAGAAAGAGGCCTGGCTAGCCCTGAAAAAGAGGATTACTAAAAATAACTTAGAAGGGACCGACATGATGAAGTCGTCCCAACAAAATCACACAAGTTATAAAAAGTAATCCATAGAAGAGACCTAACAAAGGTCCAAATAATATGGATTACTAGAAATAACTTAGAAGGGACCGACATGATGAAGTCGTCCCAACAAAATCACACAAGTTATAAAAAGTAATCCATAGAAGAGACCTAACAAAGGTCCAAATAATAAAGAATACTAGAAATAACTTAGAAGAGACCAGCATGATGAAGTCGGCCCGACCAAGATACCAAAAGTTATAAATAAGTAATCCACAAGTCGGCTCGACAAAGCTATAGAAAGTTATAAATAAAATAATCCATATAAAGAGACCTGACAAGGCCCAAACAAAATGAAAAAATAGTCATAAGCATAAAAGAAGGGACGTTCCCCCTGGGTCAGAGCAGGAAAGCAAACCCTTTCATCAGAATCAAGTGCTACCAATTCATAGTTCTTTTCCTGATCTCTATCCCTACAGATTCGGTGATGTTTTCTAAGCTCCGCACAGAACTCAACATTTACCACGGAGACACACATCTACACAAGGGAGTCCAGCCAGTCGAACATACCCTCAGGAACGTTAGAAGACGTCTCAACAATATTTTTGTGAGAAGACATGGCCAACTAGTCCTACAGTAAAAAAAAAATAAAATGGATTACTAACCAAAGAAGCTCGGGCGAAATCAAAATAGCTCGAACAAACATGACTCAGAGCAATACAAACAGTAAAAGGAAAACCCCAAGACACACACCAATGTCCAGGGGCATCCTTTGGAGGCAGGGATAGAATAAGGACTCAGAAAAGAGTCTACAAGGCTACACCCCAACAAAACTCTCAGCGAAGAAAAATAATCCCCTTCCAAACAAGCAACGACATGAGAAGAAAATCAAAATAAGCCACCAGAAAATCGTTATCTTCTACAAAGTTTATCAGAAAACTACCAACATGGCGAAAGTCATCAAAGGAGCAATCTTTTTGAGAAAGCAAACAGATTCGTAAGCCTCAGTAACAACATGCAGTTCATATCAAAGAACACAAACTAGAAAGCAATAAAATGGCACACAGAAACCCTAAATGCAGAAGGACCATTTCGAAATCAAAAGACACTCCCAGAGCAGTAACTAGCAGATGCACGACGATACAAAAAGGTTCAAACTTTCCAACATAAATTCAAGCAAGATCAAAACTTTACCAAGAATAGAACAATACAAGCACAATGGAAGAACGACGAAAGAAGTAAAAGAAAGATGAACCAACCTGAAAGAGGAGGAAGCGCCGAAAAAGTTGAAGATGAAGAGGCAAAAATCCGAAAATGCCTTTCGATCAAAGGAAGCTCCAGTAATCACCAATGACGCCACAAAGGGAAGCGTGGAAAAAGGCTCAGGCAAAAACAGAAGAACGAATGAAAAAGGGTAGAGTTACAGTGAGCAAAAGAGAAGAAGAAACGGAAGCCAAATCTTTGAGAAAACCAAAATTCAAAATGAAGAAAGGGGAAAAAACAGCAAAGAGAAGAATTAATGGGTTATTAAACCCTTGCACGTTCCCAAGGCAAAGAGACTCGCGTTTCAAAAGAATAAAGAAACTCCTGTTTCAAAAAATTAAAAGAGAGAAAAAATGCTCCATATTCAAAGGGAAACTCTACAAAGAAGAAGTCGACAATGCTCAAGCTCGGCTTCACCAGAGAAGGATTGAAGTCCTAAAACTAAGGACTCGACCCCAAAAGGAAGACCGTACTCGAGCAGGGGCACTGTTCGCACCCTGGGTCGAGATGTCTGACCCGGGATAATCGACGACAAAGCGACCGACCTGTTCAAAACTGGAATCCCCGGTCTCTTCTCAAAGTTGTCGGCCAAATCGACAGTAGAGGCCCAAAACAGGCCCAAATAAAGGAATGCGACCCAAATCCAAAGGCAACCCAGACCTAGAAGGATAAGGGTGGTTCCCTTAAAGATAAAGATGACTTCACTCAAAGATAAGATAAGATAACTATCTTATCTCCAGAAAGATCACTCTACAAACATTATAAATACATTGTAGCACCCAGGTATAACTCATACTCTGATTCTACTAAAAACCTGCTTAATACCCTTGCTAACTTAAGCATCGGAGTTCCTTGCAGGTACCAGCACCCTCCGGTGACCAAGGATCAGCAGCATTGCCAGTCCAACAAGTCGGACGCGACAGCTCCGGCCACCGCCCGCACGTCAGAATGTCAGACACGTCATCTCCGACCAGCACAGAAGATCTCATCCGAGATCGACCTATAGTTTCAGGTAACCCTCGGAACAGCTTCAGCTTTGTCTTGATTCATTTCATGGAATAGAATCTGAGAAGCATATTCTACTCTAAAGTGGTCCACCTCGTCCTGAAGTTTAAAAGAATTTTCTTTTTAATCAACTATGATAATTTAGTAAGGTAATATAGAGTTATATAGTTTTTAAACACAATTACCTGGGTCCAGTTGTCCCACTCATACTTCCCCCTTTTAACGTTTTCGGGCTAAATTATCTCAAGCCACTTCATTATATAAATAGCACAGTCATAGCTGAAAAACAAGAAATAAAATATCAAATTACATCTAGGAAAGTTTAATTTTCAGATTAAAAGATTTATACCTTGTCTTTTGGCCTGAGATGTTAGTGTATGGTGTATGAATTTTGTGATCGTCTTTCTTCAGAGGTGCCCCCAAGCATATACTCTCATTCTTGAAATTACATGTCCCTTAAAACACAAAACAAATCAGTAATATATGAATAAATTTAATAAAGGAATATAAACAAATGAGCACAAACCTACACCTTATACTGAACAGAAGTACACCCAAATATTCAAATATAGAACACAGAACCAACTTACAGCGAATATATTTATGTTCTTTCTTTCATCGGCTGGACAAGTCATGTGATATGGGTCGAGTACAAAAGATTTTTTTCCTTGTATCAGCCACCCATAACCACCAATGTTGTGAATGGCAAATAGGTGCAAAAATCTGAAGTATGTCCAGATTGAACAGTGTTTTAGTTTATTTGGCACATAAGTAATGAATGGTAATAAGAAGTTTTAGAAATAAAAAACTTACATAACGATGCGATGCTAATTTTTTGAGGTCCAAGAAGGGTATAAATATTGGGTAGTCTTCCACCCTGAATGGCTTATTGGTTTTAGGCTGTAAGAATACCCCTTTTGAATGATTTGCAATGGCCATGTTCTGCAAAAAAATGTGAAACACCAAATGAATATAGAAAATACACCCAAACAAATGCAGAAGATACACCCAAACGAATGCAGAAAATACACCCAAATGAATACAGAAAATACATCCAAAAAAAAAAGAAAATACACCTAAGATTTGTTGAAGTACAACTTACCAGAATATCAAGGGGGAGATAGTATATTTCTTCTTGAAACCTTTTAATCTTTTGCTGGTTAAGGATGAGGCACATGGCAGAGACAATCTAAAAATAAAAGCCCAAATCAATTTTACATAAATCGATATTGCAGTTACTTTTCATGATAAAATCATTAATGTTATTCTAATATTACCTCAGCTTCTATATGTGTGTCAGCCTGGAGAGATGCGAAGTGGAGTTTTGACAAAATGTATTTATCTTGGGAAATGAGTGTGCACACGGCGTCATACTCATTAGTACGTCCATCTGCGTATGTTTTGACACGTGTGGCCCAGATGTAGCATTTCTCTTTCATGCCAGCACTCATTTCATTTATCCTTGCAGGAGTTTCAAACTTTTCAAAACTTTGTTCACCACTTTCCTTATGAATAGGTGGAGTTCTATCTTCTGTTTTCACCCCACTCCATGCAATTTTCTCCACCAGCTCCCCTAATTGTTCTATTAGTTTTGGCGTTTCAGGTGTTTTCGCCCTCTGCCCTTCTTGTGTTGCTGCACCCTCCTGCGTTGCTGCTTCTTCTTGGCTTGAATCAGTCAAGCCAAGGCTGAATGATGGAATCGGACCTTCTTTAGGAATGTACAATGCTGTCCGTGCCATCATCATCAGTGCATCAACATCTTCTGGGGCTGGATTACTGCGTGATGAGATATAACATACTATAAGAATAAGAATAGATGAATGATATTGGAAAAAAAATTTTACTATGCTGAACTTACACTTTAGATGGAGCTGGTGGAAGCGTGGGTGTGCTTTCTTCAGTTTTTGGCGGTGGTTCTGGAGTGCTGCAGTGTTACGGAACAATTGTGAGGATATACACCCCAACAAAGACAATATACACCCAAACAATTAACAAATACACCCCAAGATTATTCCTTACCTTTGTGTAGTTTCTTCATTAGTTTTTTCCAGCACAGGGGCTGGTTCAATTTTTGGCACAGTGGTTGTTTGGGACAGTGGTAGACAAACTTGAATCGGAACTCTAAACGAGAAGAAAAATAAAAGGTTAACAAAGCCCTCAAAAATAAAATGGTTATAAGGTTGAAATTTTTTTGAAAAACTCACATTGAAAGCGCTTCGCCTTGTGACTGTGTCTCTACCCGTACAACAATCATGTTCTCTTGAGTTGGCTCACTGGCTGACTCTTCAACCAAACTCAACCTTAAATACACCCAAAGTAATCAAAAGAAACACATGCTTTGTTTTTTTTTTTTTTTTTTTGAGAACTTACGTAGCTGCAGTTTTTGCTTTTTTTTTCCTGCCTTTTTTTTCTCGAATAAAACATTAAAGGGCTTTTTTTTCTAAAAAAAATATATACAGAATTAGAAGCAGAAGGTAATAAAAGATAAAAGCAACCGGTATTAGAAAGAGAAATTACATGCTCTCTGCTGGTTTGTTTATGCTGCTTTGTTCCATGTGTCCTTGAGACAAAGGATCATCACTTCCTAAGTTTACGTCCGGTATTCTAAAGATGGATTAGATATCATTCAGTAAAAATACCATACGGTTAAATCAGGATAACAAGATTTTATCAAATAAAGGTTCTTATGTCTCAGATGAGTCATAGTGACCTTCTGTTGATTGTAAGTCAGCTCCCTTCTCCCTGGGAAACCAGAAACAGCTATTAGTTACGAAAACACCCAAAAAAAGTTTAATATACACCCCAAAAATTACAAACCCCTGTGTAGCAGATTTTTCATTGTTTTTCCTTAAGAATTCTTCTAATTCTTCAGTTCCAATTTCAGATCTGATAGTACATGCATAAAAGAACATGTTAACAAATGTAATTTTGATGATAAACGGTAATATTGCTTACAAAGTACTGTACCCATGATAGGATTGAGCCTTCTCAGGAGATGAATCCTCAACAATGACCTTTTTCTTTTTGGATTGTGTCCTGGGAGAAAAACAAGTATGAATCAGAAATACACAATTAAATTGATTAGAACATACTATCCAAAGAAGTGCTTACTTTTGTGGTGTTCTTTGAGTCCTTTTTCTTTGTTTTTTGCTTCTCTACTGGTGATGATTCTTCGATTTTAAAAGTTAATAAGAGACACTCTGTTAATACATGAAATTTTGATAATAAACCCAAAGGAAAGCAATAATAATTTCAGAACATTACTCATCATTTGATTCAGATTGTGAATCAGAATCCTCCTGAATCTTCTTCCTTTTTTGGATTCCATTCTGGAAGGTAAACAATCATTATTTAAAAATATACTAAAAGGGACATAATACACCCAAATGAAGACACAAAATACACCCAAATGAATACACAAAATACACCCAACTGAATACACAAAATACACCCAAGTATTTTACTTACTTTTTGGCTGTTCGGGTGGGTTGTTTCCTTGTTAGTTCCTCTGAGTCTTCTTCAGTCTCAGACTCAGAGGTAGAATAGACTTCACTTTCAGTTGTTTCATGCTCAGATGATGATGAACTTTCCTTCCTTTTTTGTTTTTTTTGGTTTTTTCTTTTTTCTTCATTTGTTTCATTTTCTCCTTTGTTTCTGCCATCTTTACAATTTCCTGAAACAGTAGAAACGTTAGTTAACAGCAACCATATAAATAAATTATACCCAAGATATTTTGTTCACTTACCATATGTTCATCCATTTTAGCTCTCATTCTTTCAACCAACTGCTCTCTAGTCCAGTTGGCAATCCAAGGTTCTGGGGGTCTTTCTTCTCCTTTCTTGTCTTTATTTTTTGATAGATGGAAGTAAACTATCATCAGGACAAACAGGCAGCCATCAATTGCCTTTTTCTTTTTCAGGTTGTATTCTGTTATGCCCTTGATGATGAAATTCAGAATATGTGCCCCCCAGTTTCCCTCTTTTATTATGTCCATCTTGAAAATTGGTGCCAGGTGGACAGGGGAGATTTTGTTAATTGTTGTTGGTAAGAGGAATGCCATCTGTATATAGAGGATGAAAATTCTCTTGAATATGAGGCGATCCTGTTCATTATCAACAGCAATAGTCATCATCTCATCTGTGAGACTTTTTAAGGTCTTCCCCTGGAATCTTCTAAAAATTTATTTGTTGTCTTCAGAAAGATCCTTATAATTGATTTTCTGAGGAAATAGATCTCCTACAAAAAGAAAAACAACATAGTATGAAAATCACTTGAAATACACCCAAACATCACTTGAAATACACCCCAATATGGCTCTATACACCTATGTTTGTAATGAGTTACCTGACGCGTTGAGGCCAAGTGCAGCCCCTATTGTGCTTGGTCTTACTCTAAACAAACCGTAGCCGGTTTCGAGTGTGTTTTTCCCTAATTTAAAGGAGTTAGCCAACTCTTTTAATAACCTGTGATGCACCCTTAGCGATGGGATGTGCATCAGGCCACCAAATCCCAAATTCCTAACAATTACTTTCTTCTCCTCGCTTATATTTCTGAATTTCTCACTCAACAAATGGGTTGCACATTTAAGGTCTTTGGTTTGCTGTAAACAAAGCAAAATTAGAGTTAGATATATTTCTATTATGAAAAACTGATTTGATCTAAGACATATATTTGTGCTTACATTTTTTCCAGCTTGATTTTTGCTTGCCATTTTTCTGAAATGAAAAATACACCCATATATCAGTCAGATACACCCATAGATCAGGCACATACACCTATACGGATTCTCATAAGTATTTAATTAGATCAGTTCAAAATGATGTTCAATTCACTCAAACATGCATAAATATACAAGGTCAAGCAACATTACAAGGTCAAGTAATATACACCCAAGGACAAGCAATATTAGAATAGTTGCAATAGTTGATTATATTACATTATATCAGTTTAGAAATATACACCCAAAAATCAACCATATACACCCAACAAATTACGTCATATACACCCACCAAATTACACAATATACTCCCAAAAATTCGTTAGGAGAGAAACTAAATTAAGAAGAACAGTAAAACCTAGAACAACTTAGAAAAACAGTAAAACCTAGAAGAACTTAGAAGAATAGTAAAACCTAGCACAAGAAGAACATTAAAAACAATAAAATGAGAGCTAGAACAAGAAGAACAGTAAAACCTAGAAGAACGTAGAAGAACAGTAAAACCTAGTTCTTTGATTTCGAAATGTGGAAAATCTACAAGATCAGTAAAACAGTAACTTACCTTGAATAATATTTCTTCGTTTTTTCCGGCGATTTTTGATGGAGAGTTCTATCTTTTGTTCTTGATTTGTTTTAATCTTCGCGATGAGTTCGAACGTCTCTTCAGAATTGTAATTTATTTGGAATCTTCCTTGAAACTTGACGGTTTGCGTTTTCTTTGAGGGAGAAGAGGAAGTGTGCGCCATAATCAGCGTGTTTTGGAGAGTGTAACCATTGTGTGAGGCGCGTGGGATTGACGCTCCATTCTAAGGATTCAGTGCGCATGGAGTGTTTCTGGGTTAGGCCAACTTGTAAGGTTTGTAGGCCTTAATTGCTTGTATGTGTAGCAGGCCCCATAATTATAACCCTAAACTTAAATTCAAATCCTATACTCTCAAATCTTAAACTATATAAGCTAACCCTTCCCCCTTAAATCATAAAATTTCATACTCTTAAAGTTAATTTAATTTATTTTAGAGATATAAATTAATTAGTTAATTTTATTTTTAAAATTTTTTCCCACACAAAGAAGTAACAAAACATGGGATTGAATTACAAGGAATGCCGAAAATATCTCATCCTTCTAAATGCTTTCGACCATCTTCAATATAAATTAAAAGAGAATTGGACTATAACTAAATATACTATACTTATTACACTATAATCGGAAAATAAAATGGACAATTTGATACTTTGTTGATATGTTCCATTCAATTGTCCTGGATTTAGATCCTCTAAATTTTGAATTTTATTTTAGAGGGTAAAGTGTGATTTTTTACTATTTATTTTATAGATGGGACAAAAAAAATATAAAAAAAAATATTCAAAGATAAGAGATCACACTTTATCCTCTAAAATAAAAATTCAAAATTTAGAAAATCCAAATTCAACCATCATATTTTTAACTAAATGTGTTTTTAATAAAATATTCATTTCATAGTATGACTTTTTTCTAATTTTTTTGTGATAATAAATATTTTATTCAATAAATATATTTCATTAGTTAATATTTCAATTATATTACATAATATAAATAAACTGATTATTGATTTATTACAAAACAATTATTTCAATAAACTCAAAATATATACATTAAAAAATTATTAATTATTATGTATTAAATCAGTTGTGAATAGATGTTTTTTAATATATTAGAATAAAAATTATTGATTACAAATCTCAACTTAATATGGTTATTTAAATGGTGAACAATTTTTTTACAATATTAAAATATATAAAATCGTGTATTCCTTATTAAAAGGCTTGGTTACAAGGTTTTACTATCTTACATGTGACTCCATCACAAGTATCACTAGCGATTGTTAGGACAAGTTCTGCCAAGCTTAATTAAGCTGCTCCCTACACAAGGAAAGAAGAGCTAAGTATCGAATAACCATTCCATAAATAAGAATATCTTTATCTTTTTATGAAATAACATCTGTATACTATAATCCACCATAGTCAAATACATAAGATACCTTTTAAAGAAACCGTCGTATTGGTTTGTTTGATATTTTTAAAGAAACCCTTACATTATTTGCCTCACGAAACACGTTTTTGTCATACTATTTTTGGTCAATAATTTTGTGATTTCACACCTATGTATATAATAAGAGGGCAACAACGTTTACTAATCGTACGGATAAGCATAAGGTGAACATTCATTTGCATAATAATCTAATTATTTTTTACTATCAATTTTATATAAAAATCTTTACTTAAATATAAAATAGTATAAAGAAGGACAACTAATTATAAACAGCGCTTATGATCAATAATATACATTTGACTTCTTTTATTTTTTTATTTTTTTTACAAAAGTGTGTAATTTTTGTTTTGGACCGAAAGTGTATAATTAAATTAAATAAGAAAAATATATAGTACAAAAAAGCATAACTCATCAGTACAACATATAATTAATCAGAAACGATGAGTATATAAAATAAAATAAAAAAATTATGGGGGATATTTCCATAAAGACGTAGAAAACATCTTTCTATAAAGACATTTATGTGTCGCATTATTATTGAATGTATTGATGAACCGGTTATTTTTTAATTTCTTAACAAATTAGAATAAAACTGGTTTTTTTTTATAACAATAACAATAAACCTAAAATTTTTTTAGAGATTTAATTGTATTTTTAAATTTTTAGGAATTTAAATATCCGAAAAATAAAAAGTCAGGGATATAATTGTCTTTTTATAAAAAAATTTAAAGATATTCGGTTTAGATGGTGATCCATACCTAAAAAATCGGACCGACATTACGCTTCAAAAATAACACGTTTAAACAAAACAGAATGCGATATACCAGGTCAAACTACGTCACTTATCCCAGGAGAGAAATCCGATCTTTAGTTCGGATACAAGGCCAGGAATCTCGAGCCAACCAACAGACCTCTCCAACCATAAATAGTGCTATGAAGATAGCCAAAGCCATCTCACCCAACATTGACTACACACAGTAATCACATATAGAATATCTTTCCTGTTTAGAAACTAACTTAAGCATCGGAGTCCTTTTTGCAGATACTCCGCACTGCTCGGACAAGGCTTACACAGTTGGCGCGATCCTCAGCAAGAACAACAAATCTCTTGAAGCCACTACCGACCTAAACCTCGGCTCGGGCTCTTGGCAGGAACATTTGGCGCCCATCCTGGGGTCGAAGAGTTCAGCTTCACCCCACCCCGTATTCCTAATTTTTAACCATCTCTATTCACCTTGTGCACTCTCTTTTCTCTTTGCAGGAAGAGCAGCATGACTAATCATTCGGAAATTCAGCATCACTCTCAAACTAACGCTGACCTCATAACCGCTAATGCCGCCCTCCTAGCAGAAAATCAGCGGATGGCCGAGCTATTGGCAGCATTGCAAAACAACGGAGATCGAAAGGTCGACAGTAAGAAAACAAACGCTGATCAGCACGAAGAACATCAATCAGAATCCAACGCAAAGACAGGGGAAACACCCCCAAAAAATGGAAGGCGACGGACCAACCCGTTTTCCGAAGAAATAATGAACTTCAAAATGCCTAAGAATTTTACGCTCCCTATGACCCTAACACCGTATAAGGGGATCGGAGATCCTAAAGTCCATGTCACAAAATTTGAATCCATGATGTTCCTCAACAGTGACTCCGATCCCATCTTATGCCGATCTTTCCCAACCTTTTTAGACGGAGCTGCCTTATTATGGTTTTTTAATTTGCCTGCAGGGTCCATAACTAACTTTGATGAGTTCGCCAAGATGTTCATCAATCATGTTGCAGCGTCTAAGATTTATATAAGAGACTCAAACTACCTCAGCACAATCAAGCAAGGGCAACACGAAAGCTTGAAGGACTACATGACACACTTCACGACAGGAGCCATGGAGATCCCCGATCTTAACCCGGAAGTGCAGTTACATGCCATCAAGAGCGGCCTCCGACCTGGGAAGTTCCAGGAAGCCATTGCCGCGGCAAAATCGAAGACATTGGAGAAATTCCAAGATAAAGCAACCAGTCAAATCGAGATAGAGGAGTTGCGTGAGACTCAGAGAAGTGAAAGACCATCGTTCAGGAAGGAAGAGGACAGGCCCTACAGGTCCTAAAATAGAGATCTTAAAAAACCCTTCAACTGGCACCGAAGTATGACTCATACACCAAGTTCAATACCAAGAGGGAGGACATAATCAAAGAAATCCTCCATAACAAGCTAATAAAGCCGCCAAGCAGAGCAGGTACATACCAAGATCAAAGGTATGTCGACAAAACAAAAGTTTGACCACACCACAGATGAATGTGTGGTGGCTAAAGACACGCTGGAAAGGCTAGCAAGACAAGGATTACTGGACAAATATATCGGCAGACAAGTTCACAAAGAACCATCAACCTCGGGCGAGGTAGAACACCCGAAGACAAACGGCGAAAAATCTCAATGGTAGAATAGTCAACCACCAAAGAAAGTCATCAATTATATTTCAGGAGGTTTCGCATGTGGTTGAGAAACAAGCTCGGCCAGAAAAAGAAGTTACCGAACTATGTTAGCAGTACAAGATGAGACGTTCTCTGACATACCTACACCAAGAATCCCTGACATAACGTTCACAAACAAGTACTTTGACACTAAAGCTCCTAACCTCGACGACCCCGTCGTCATCTCGATAACAACAGGGGACCTCCTAATTCGGAAAGTCTTGTTAGACTAAGGAAGCAGCGCCGACGTTATGTTTCTATCAACCTTCAAGAAAATGCAACTAAACGAAAAAGTATTACAATCATCCTCCGGCGAGCTAGTCGAATTCTCAGGGGAAAGAATCCTCGTGACAGGTTATGTATGGGTGAGGACGACCCTAGGGGAACCTCCTCACTCAAAAACTATAGACATTCAATATTTAATTGTTGACTGTTTTAGTCATTATAATATCATTCTAGGGAGACCATATTTAAATGCTTTTGGGGCCATAGTCTCCACTATTCACTTGTGTGTTAAGTTTTATTCAGAAAAAGGAGCCATAGCAATAGTCCACTCAGACAGAAAAGAAGCAAGACAGTGCTACAACGCAGGTCTCAAAATACAGCAGGCACCGACGAGGAAGATAAACTCAGTATACAACGCCAGCGATATACCAGACCTCGCTGAGTTGGATCCTCGGACCCATCATGAACAAAGACCAACACCAGCCGATGATCTGCATAAGGTAAGCCTGATAGAAGACAAGAATCAATACACTAACATCGGTTCTACTCTACTTGCAGGATACAAATAGCAGATGACAGATCTACTCCAAACCAATGCCGATCTGTTCGCTTGGACCCCGGCCGACATGCTAGGGATAGACCCGGAAGTCATATGCCATAAACTGGCCCTCGACCCTAAAGCCTGACCAAGAAAACAGAAGAGAAGGCAGCTTGGAAAGGAAAGGACAGAGGCAGCAACAAAAAAAACACAAAAACTGATAAGTCCAAGGTTTATCCGGGAAATACAATTCACGTCATGGCTGGCAAATTTGGTTATGGTAAAAAAGAACTCGGGGAAATGGCGAATGTGCGTGGACTTCACTGACTTGAACCGAGCATGTCCAAAAGACTCCTACCCCTTGCCGAACATTGACAAGCTCATAGACAACACCTCCGGCTATCAAATACTAAGCTTCATCGACGCGTATTCAGGCTACAATCAAATACTCATGCACCCTGCCGACGAAAAAAAGAGAGCCTTCATAACTGACCAGGGGAACTTTTGTTACAAGGTCATGCCATTTGGCCTAAAAAACGCAGGCGCTACCTACTAGCGTTTAATGGACAAAGTTTTCCAAAAACAAATTGGAAGGAACATGGAGGTATACGTGGATGACATGGTGGTCAAGTCAAACACCGAAGAAGAACACCTAGGCGACCTAAAAGAAGTGTTCGATCAACTAAGGAAATACAATATGCGACTCAATCCAGAAAAATGTGCATTTGGGGTTCAAGGAGGTAAATTCCTAGGGTTTATGTTAACACACAGGGGCATAGAAGCAAACCCCAACAAATGTAAGGCAATCTTGGAGATGAAATTGCCATCAACAAACAAAGAGGTACAACAACTTACAGGAAGACTAGCCGCCCTCTCAAGATTCTTACCAACGATGGCAACAAGATCGGACAATTTCTTCAACATACTACGAAAATCAAAGAAGTTCGAATGGACAGACAAATGCGAAAACGCATTTGCCGAATTCAAACAAAAACTTTCATCTCCTCCCATACTGGCAAAACCAAAACCTAGTAACCCTTTATATCTATATCTTTCAATATCTGCTAATTCAATTTCATCTGTGATTGTAACAGAAACAGGTCGGCAACAGAATCCAGTATACTTCGTTAGCAAGATTCTACAAAACACAGAAACAAGATATCCGACCATTGAAAAGCTGGCATACGCCCTAGTAATCACAGCGAGACGACTCAGGCACTATTTTCAAAACCACAAGATCATAGTACAGACAAACCAACCACTAAGGCAGGTACTGACAAAACCTGACCTCGCAGGAAGAATAACCAACTGGTTCATCGAGCTGTCAGAATACGATGTGGAATATCAAGCTCGGAGCTCATTAAAATCACAAGCATTGGCTGATTTCGTAGCAGAACTAACATCAGACGAAGACATACACACAGAATGGGAGCTGTATGTAGACGGTGCAGCCAACAAGGACGGCGGAGGAGCAGGTATAGTTCTCAGAGATAAAGATGGGATCTCCACCGAACAGTCAATAAAGTACATGTTTCCGATTAGCAACAACCAATCCGAGTACAAAGTACTCCTAGCTGGTATGCACTAGCGAAAGAGTACGGAATACCAAACATAAAGGTCTACTGCGACTCCCTTTTAGTAGTTCAACAGGTAAACGACGTGTTCCAAGTACGAGAACCTTCCTTAGAACAATATTATGCACAGGTAAAATATTTAGCACAGCATTTCAAACACTTTAAAATAATGCATATAAATAGAAATGACAATAATCGAGCAGATGTGTTATCTAAACTAGCAACATCTAGGAAAGTAGGAACATCGCCGAACTTGTCACACATAACATTGGAACAACCTAGCATATGCAACAATATTGTTATGAGCATGTCACAGGAACAGGATTGGAGAACACCCTACGTCGAATTCTTGAAACACAGAAAAATGCCAGAGAAGGAAAAAAGCACGAGGCTCTTTCAGAGGAGAGCAAGTTTCTTCACCATCATAGGAGACGACCTTTATAGAAGAGATTTCTCCCGACCTTTGCTCAAATGTCTAGGAGAGAAAGAAGCCAACCTCGCAATGGAAGAAACACGAAGGAATCTGTGGTACACAAATTGGAGGCCGAAGCCTCGCAACAAAAATATTAAGAGCAGGGTACTATTGGCCGACGTTGAGAAAGGACTACCTCGAGAAGGTCCAAAAATGTGATAACTGCCAAAGATGCTCACCAATTATACACAACCCAGCCGAGACTTTACACACCACAGAGATCGGATGGCCATTCCATAGATGGGGGCTCGATATACTCGGCCCTTTCCCAATTTCCAAAGGACAGGTGAAATTTTTGTTGGTGGCAATCGACTATTTCACAAAATGGATAGAGGCCCAACCCCTAGCCAAAATAACATCGAAAAAGGTAAAAGGTTTCATTTTGAAATTTATCATATGTCGGTACGGACTTCCCATGGATATTATCACTGACAACGGTAGACAATTCACTGATAAAAGAATAGCATCTTTTCTGCAAAATTTAAATATAAAACACCATTTTTCCTCGGTTGAGCACCCACAATCCAATGGGCTCGCCGAAGCTGCTAATAAAGTCATTTTGCAGGCTTTGAGAAAAAAAGTGACACTCGCGAAAGGATAGTGGGCAGAACTGATACCGGAAATTCTCTGGGGTTACAACACCACCCCCCAAAGTTCAACTAAGGAAATACCTTTCAGGTTAATGTTCGGATCTGATGCAATGATCCCAGTCGAGATATCACAAAGATCAATCAGAACAAACCATCTTGACGAAGACACAAACAACCAAACCAGGAAAGTCGAGTTGGACACACTGGATGAAGTACGAGAAGAATCAAAGATAAGACACGAAGCGATCCAGCTCATGATCCAGCGCAAATACAACACAAGGGTCAAACCTTGGACATTACAGCAAGGAGACCTCGTTCTCTGATGCCTAGAAGATGTCCAAAAACCACCAGGAGAATGTAAGCTCACCGCCAACTGGGAGGGCCCTTTCCGAGTTATACGGGTTCATGGCCAAGAAGCATATTCATTACAAACCCTAGAAGGAGAAAATCTGTAACACCCTACTACACAGTGTTTTATGCTTAAGTCATAGAACAAAGGTAGTGTGGTATTACAGACCTTTAAATAGTAAAGATATAAATATAATACTAAAAGAAATAATATACTAGGAGCCTTGAAATAAAACGGGTAAACAAAAATTGTAAAATAAAAAGCGCAACGCTCAAGGAATAGGATTACTTGTGTGCTAAGAAACCTAATAGGAACATGATAAAGATAAGCAGAAGAATAAAGGAAAGCCAAGGTAACAGCATAACTAGCCCCTGACTCAGCCTGCGAAGCTAAGGCTGGCCGGAGGATATATATATACATATAAACATACAAAGTATTCCCAAAACACACCAAAATACCAAAGTAAACTCCTATCTCTCCCTCAACCTCTAAGAGGAGCAGCATACACAAGTTACTTGGAGAGTAAGCTAAATAAATATATGCATATATACAAACAGAAAACCAAAATACACCCAAGGACTACTTCGCTTTCCAGGATCCAGACGCCTAATGAGGAGCCTCTCGACTTGCATCTGAAAACAACAATACAATATGGAATGAGAACCGGAGGTTCTCAGTATGGTAAAAGTGCCACGCGTATAATAAATAAGGTCTTGAGAATGCCATAGGCAATCCTAGAACTCCATTATTCAGTTATCCAACTTAAGGAATAAACAGAAGCTATAAGCAGGGGTAGGTATTCTAAATCTACCTAACTCATTCAAGTTCAATCTTAACCTAACACCAAACCATTTCTCCGTTTCCTCCATCCCTCTATCATTCATAATGCAACAGAAACAAGCAACCAAACAAGTTCACACACAAGTAATGAGAAGATAGTACAAATAGCAAGTATAACAGATAGCAGGTGATATACATCAATTAGGCATACCCAGGAAATGCATAGCAATCAAAACAAACAAATGCATATGATGCATGCCTGTCCTATGGCTGATGGGGCCCATCTGTCGGTTATCCAGCCAACCCGACAAGTCCAAAAACCTTAGACTGTCCCCCGTCGCGCATCTCCAAGAGTCTATGCATAGAGTTCACATTCAATCATCATATAATCACTCAATGGGGGCTATCCATACCCAGGAATTTATACGTGTCCGGTCACCCTTACAACGTAGGGTCAACAGAGTATCGAGATTCAACCTGAAACACGTGGTGGTGAGCCATGGTTCTTACCCAAGAAAACTCGTATCTCAAATATCATTATTCATAAGCCATGGCAATTATCATCAATACATCATCAAGTATCAAACGTTAACATTAAACTTCATTAACATCCTTATTTTCTTCATAAAAGCCACTATTTACAACTTTCTTCACCTTCAAGTTATCTTGTTTTCCTAGCTTCTTTTATCTACTGGACCTAGAACCATACTTTAAGCCTTAAAGGGAAAAAAATGGAGGTTTAGAAGTGGAAAATTGATTTAAAAACAGTCAAAACCGGTTTGGTCACCCTGAACTCAGATTTAAACACTAAACTTGCAACGTCCATAACTTTCTCCACAAAATTCCGTTTTCCACAAAGTTGATATCAATCAAAAGCTCCTGAAACTATCTTTTATTTGCAATAAACCACAACCCAATCCAAAATTTGAGGAGAATATTATGGACGTCCAAAGTTCATCAAAATTTGGTTTTAACCACTTTCAACAAAACCTCTTTTTCTCCAACTTAAGTTTCTTACCATTTAAAACTTGCATTGTAAAAACCATATCAACTCAATTCATCAACAACCATTACCAATATAAGCTTTAATCAACTCAACCAACCTAGAACATAAAAAATTATCCACTTTTACCTCATACATCAATAACCTTTCCTTTGTTCACATCAATTCTTCACCTATACCAATTTTCATCATATATTTATCAACCTTCCATCAACATAAATCAACTCTTCATACATGTTAATCCATCAACTTGACATAACAACCATTTATTAACAATCACCAACCATAATTCATCAATATCAACGTCAATACAACCCATTATAAGCAAGTCCAAAAGCATGAAATTAATAACCTCATTACCTCATAATTCCAATCTATGTTCATCAAAAATTTACTCTAACAACATTACAAACTACTCATTAAATGCAATTAATAATTTAACTTATCCTATGGTTCCTCTAACCTAAGTTTTCACCACACCGTAAATATTAAACGTGCGAAACTTAAACCATACCTTGGCCGATCATTTAGTTCACCCAAGGCAGCCTCACAACTCAAAATTACAGCCCCTCCAAGCTCAATCAAACAGCCCCAAACCAAGCTTGATCACCAACAAGCCTCCAACAAGCATCAACATTCACATACACACTACCTAAACCACAATAACACATCCAAACATAACAACTCAATACCCAAATGCCTAAATTCAGAAATTTCATTAGGGTTTGAGATCTCTTACCTTTATCCACTAATCCTTGGGCAATACCCATAAGAAATCAAGTCTAGTGGACCCCTAAAACATGAAAATCATCAAGGAATTGAGTTTCTCAAACCTTAAACCCGAAATTCATATACCAGCAGAAATGGAGCTAGAAAAATGCGATTTACTTACTGTTTTGTTTGGATAGAATTGAAGAGCTCAACAAGCCTGACGCATGGCCACAAACGGCTTGTCAATCGGAGCTCTGGATCAAAAGTTATCAAGGTTTGAAGATGAGGTTAGGGTTTGCTTCTTCTTCTCCTCTCCCATGGCTGCATTCAGCGTATTTGATGATTAAGAGAGGAGAGGGGGGGTTCTTTTAAGTGTTTTTATGCTGAGTTGGGTTGGGCCTTGAGCCCATTTTGGGTCCGGTTGAACCGATTCAGCCCGTTTAGCCTAATCTCGAGCCAAATTCTTTAAAATTAGTGTCAAAATTCTCGTTTTGAAGAGCTCTATCCTATTTTGGTATTAGTTCTGCATTTTTAGCTTTCCTAATTAAAATTTAATTTATTAACTAATAATTTACCGATTTTAGCGGGGTTTACATCCTACCCACCTAATCAGGAATTTCGTCCTCAAAATTCAGAGTGAGTTACCTGAAAAGAGGTGTGGGTAGTCCTTCCGCATCTCTGACTCAAGCTCCCAGGTATGTTCTTCAATACCAGCCTGACTCCAAGCTACTTTCACCAAAGAAACTTCCTTTGCGCGTAGACGCTTGATGCTGGTATCATCAATCCTAACCGGAGTTACTGGAAGCGTCAGGTCTTCTCTCACTTGGACTGATTCCGACTCTAGGACATGGCTAGGATCAAAAGTGTATTTACGAAGCTGCGATACGTGGAATACATCATGCAGATTCGAAAGATGTGGTGGTAACGCGATCCTATACGCCACTGGTCCAATTCTCTTCAGGATTTCAAACGGCCCAATGTAACGGGGATTTAACTTCTTGGTTTTGATGGACCTCCCTATTCCAGTGGTCGAAGTAACCTTCAAGAAGACGTGTTCTCCTTCCCCGAATTCTAAGGGCTTCCGTCTTTGGTCAGCATAGCTCTTCTGACGACTTTGAGCTTCAAGCATTTGACTTTGGATTCTTTTTATTTGCTCAGTGGTTTTACTTACCATTTCCGGTCCTATCAAGCTCTTTTCTCCTGCTTTGTACCAACATAATGGAGACTGGCATTTTCTTCCATACAAAGCCTCATATGGAGCCATTCCAATACTTGCATGATAGCTATTGTTATAAGCAAATTCTACCAAAGGCATATATCGATCCCAGCTCACCGGTTGATCCAAAACACAAGCTCTTAACATGTCTTCTAAGGTGTGTATTGTTCTTTCTGATTGGCCATCCGTCTGAGGATGATAGGCAGTGCTTAGGCTTAATTGAGTGCCAAAAGCTCGCTAAAAAGTACCCCAGAACCGTGATGTAAAGCGAGGATCTCTATCCGATACAATGGTAGAAGGTACGCCATGTAACCTCACAATCTTTATGTATAAGCGCGCCAACTCCTCCATAGTGCAGCTTATCCGAATAGGCAGAAAATGAGCTGACTTGGTCAGTCGGTCTATAACTACCCAAATGGCATCACAACCTGTCCGAGTTCTTGGTAAGCCCAACACAAAATCCATTGCAATGCTCTCCCATTTCCACTATGGAATTTCCAAAGGTTGAAGGGTTCCTGCTGGCCTTTGGTGTTCAATCTTGACTTTCTGACAAGTTAGGCATTTGGAAACATGTAACGCCACATCATTTTTCATTCCTGGCCACCAGAACATCGTCTTTAAGTCTTGGTACATCTTGGTGCTTCCAGGATGAATGGAGAACCCGCTCTTGTGAGCTTCCTCCAATATGCTCTGTCGTAAATCCCCGATATCTGGCACAATTATCCGGCCCTTAAACCTCCACAACCCATCTTTATCTTCTGACACTCTCCATTGCTTGCCTTTCTCAATTTCCGGCAAAATCTTATACAATTATTGGTCATTCTAATGAGCCTTTATCAATTCAGCCTTTATCTCTTACCTTTACCCACTGATCCTTGGGCAATACCCATAAGAAATCAAGTCTAGTGGACCCCTAAAACATGAAAATCATCAAGGAATTGAGTTTCTCAAACCTTAAACCCAAAATTCATATACCAGCAGAAATGGAGCTAGAAAAACGCAATTCACTTACTGTTTTGTTTGGATAGAATTGAAGGGCTCGACAAGCTCGACACGTGGCTACAAACAGCTTGTCAATCGGAGCTCTGGATCAAAAGTTATCAAGGTTTGAAGATGAGGTTAGGGTTTGCTTCTTCTTCTCCCCTCCCATGGCTGCATTCAGCGTGTTTGATGATTAAGAGAGGAGAGAGGGGGTTCTTTTAAGTGTTTTATGCTGAGTTGGGTTGGGCCTTGGGCCCATTTTGGGTCCGGTTCAACCGATTCGGCCCGTTTGGCCCAATCTCGGGCCAAATTCTTTAAAATTAGTGTCGAAATTCTCGTTTTGAAGAGCTCTATCTTATTTTGGTATTAGTTTTACATTTTTAGCTTTCCTAATTAAGATTCAATTTATTAACTAATAATTTATCAATTTTAGCGGGGTTTACAAGATCTACTGAATACGTGGAATATTACTTCATTACGATTGTATCATACTTAAACATTTGTAATCCTTTTGAAGAATGGGAGGTACTCTTTTTCCTACCGCCGAGGTTTTTTCCCATACCAAGGGTTTTGCTTGGGGAGGTTTTAACGAGGCCGACCACTTCAAAAAATCAAACAAACAAGTCTACCAGACGTCATTCAAACATACTATCTAGACAAAACAAACACACATTCATATCAAATAGAAAGATGTGTTGCATACATAGTCTTACACATTTCCATAGTCAAAATACAAAACGAGCAATTCAAAAGCTCTAACAAAGTCTAAAACGATAAACTAACAATCACTTATCATTTACATGATACACCCTAGGCTTCATCCCCAGGTTCATCATCGACTAAAATCCCACCAAAAACTATCTTTGTAACATCAAAGCGACTGACATCAAAGTCAGGAGCAAAGACAGACGCCTGACTCACAGCACGGTTGAATCCGGCAGCAAACATTTCAATGCCTCCATCTTCCAACTCCTGAACCCGAGCAGTCAACCTGCCTTTCTGCAAGGATCAGATCTGCCCTGCAAACTCCCAATACCATTTTCCAAGTCTTTCATCCTCTTAGTCAAATCAAGTATCTCTTCATCTCTCTTAGAAAGCGATTTTTCAAGATGCGTAATTTTCTCAGGATCCTTCATTTCCTGAGCACCCAAGAGCTCAGCAATATGACCAACACAAAGCATCCTAGTAGCAATAACCTGCCACAAAACATTATTATTAAAACACTAAAAGGCTATAAGAAAAATAAACAAACAAAAACTTACCATAAACGGACCTGCATGTACTGTCTGACAACTTCTTTACCAACATCTTTCAGCAGCTGAATGTCATGAGCATTCTAGCCGACCTGACAGAGCAGAAAAGGGGAACCGATCACTAAAAACAGACTCTGAGGAACCCCCGGGTGCAAAGCCGTGCAGTGGCATTTGCAGGGTATCACCGCCTCCTTGGTCTTTCTCTGCTATCTTCTCGGTTTTCCCCCTCGGTATGTCTCGCTGGAGGTCGGGTGTAGATTATAGGGTCTTGCCGTCTCCTCAGCACCTCCCTGCTTTCCCCTTGGCTCTCTGGCTCGGACCGGGGGGTCCGTGTGCACCTGGAGCGGTCTCTTCGGGGGCTTCTCCCTCTGGTTTTCCCCCTCCTTTGAGGAGATCGGGAACGATATTGTCTCGGGGCGGGCTGGTAGCGCTCCCTGCTCGCTAGCTCCCGCTCTAGGTTATGCACCCTGTGGCGCAGCTCCTGCATTATTCTAGCGCTGTGTCGCTCCTCGTCCCTCCGAAGGGACGCCTTTCCTGGGAACGGGAGGGAAGCTCATCTTGCCGAGGGGGGATCTCGTGCGTTCACGGGAGGAAGCCAAGGAGGCTACCCTACTGGTTCGGTGAACCAATTCCTCCCCACGTGGCTCGCCTCCATCTTTTCCTTCCACAAGACCCAAAAGAAAATCCATTCAGGCCAGTCCCCACAGACGGCCCCAATGTTCGGTTAGCTGCGTACCAAACGGGTCGGATGAATGGGATGGTTATGAGGGATGAAGGGGATTTGGTCCTAGGTTTCCGGGAAACGGATCTACCTCCTGGGTTCGCATCTAAGGGCGGATTGTTGGAGCCTCGCGACCTCCCGAGCTGTCATGGTGTGAAAGGGGGAGCCACCTATAAAAAGGACTCCGACACTCAAGTCAAAATCCGTACAGATGGCAGTAAAAGTGAGAGTGTAATGACGTACTTGGGGGAGGGGTAGGACCCTCCCCCTATATACTCTGTACCTAGGGCGGGTCCCACAGGAACAGACCCGCCTTCCAGAAAGTTTTCTTTTCCCCCAGCTGTCAGGTGCTTTGCTGGTGGGGTGGAGGTGTCGGGTTGGACTCCTGATTCGGGTCCGACGTGCCTGTCGAGTCGGCCGCCCAGATCGGGACATAATGCCAGTTGGGCCAGGTCAAAACATAACTGTTAGAAGTAAAATATTTTAAAAATAATATAAAAAATTAAGATGTTAAATATTAAAAAATTTGAGCTACACATTTATTTATTGAATAACTTGTGAATCTATTATTACATTTGGTGGGAATGATTGTTTATTCATAATTTGTTAAAAGAATAAAAGATTATAAAATATTATATATCCATTCATTAATTTTTCTTAAAAATCACAAAATTATAGTTTGTTAACATTAGTTTATTTTTTATTATTGTCTTCAATATTTTTACTTCTATTGAGTAGTATTTTTGCATTGGCTAAAATTATTACAACAATAACAACAAAAATGAATCCTACAAGAAGATTAATTTTAAATTATCTTCAATATTTGTATGGGATAAATTTTGAAGAAGAATCAAAACCTGAAAAAGAAAAAATAAATATTAGAATTAAAGTGAAAAGAAATATACATATAATTGTATTTAAAAAAAAAAAAAAAAGCTGCTGTCATTGGGTTACAAAAATATTAATAACGAAGTTATAACTGATTAGTTTAGGTTGGTGGCCCAATTAAAAAAATTAATTCTATAATTAAAATTTAATTACAAAACAAATGATTAATATTTTTTAATTCATGTCAGTCATCTTATTTCATTCAAGAATTACACAAATTTTATAGTGCCAAGTGTTACAAAAATGATGCCACTTAGTTATAGATAAGGACACTCTATTTTACAGATTAAAATTACATAAAGAGAAAATATAAATTTTTTTTATAATTATTTTTTATTATTTTATTGTTATTCAAAATGTATATTCTAGCTTTTTCAATCTCTCTTTCATCCTATAAAAAAAATCTATAAATTTATATTTTTACCATATAATTTACTTTATAGATATTTTTTACAATCTAGGCGTGTTCATGGATCGGATCCGATTCGCATATCCACGGTGTTTATCCGAATCCGATCCGCAAGGCTTTCGAATCGGATCGGATCCGCACACTAATCGGATCGGATTGCGGATTTTGTGTTGGTATCCACATATTCGATCCGCATATCCGCGTATCCGCAAAAATAAATAAATAAATAAGTAAATATTCTTTTTATGTTTTATTTCAACTAATAATTATCATATATGTTGTATTATTTTGATTTATTATTTTAAAAAAATATGTTTAATATTATTTTAAGAGTAAACATATTTAAAAAAAGAGTAATTACCCAAATTAGTCCCCGAGGAATTTAAAAGCGGACATTTTAGTCCCCAAAAAAATTAATACACATATTAATCCCCAATGTTTATCTCCGTCACCCAAATTAGTCCCCAATCCGGTTTCCGGCGTGACTCATCAACGGAGACTGCTGAGTTGGCCATTTTAGTATCCAACGTGGCCAGTAACCTGCACAGTTGTTCGTCACATACATATTGGTCCCTATCCTAATAAGTAAAACGGGGTCGTTTGAGTATGTAGAAACACAGCATTGCAAGAGGAGAATAAAAGTCATGTTTCTTCTCTTCCCTTTCAATCCTTTTCACTGCAAAAAGACTTCAAACCCCAAACATTTTTCAATTTTTACAGAGAGCCCTACCTCATCACCACCTGTCTCATCTCCCACCTCATCTCCAACATCACGATCGTGACGGACATTGTCAATTTCATCATAGAGGTTAGCATTCCGTTACCCAGACGTCTCTCCTAGATGCGTCAGCACCAATTCGCAAGGAGGAGGCATTGAAGTGGATTTGATCACCATTGAAGAAGCACATTGAAGAAGGTGAGACCATGTTTGAATATGTTTATAGTTGTTAGAGTCGATATATTATTTTCTGGTGTATTTTGCATTACAGAGCACAATGTTATGTCTTCAGAGTCTCTTTAATTTTGTATGCATGTTTCTTGACAGTTACTAAATGTGTTGAATGAACATTTTTTAGTTTGTTTTTTAGGAAAATTGTCACAGTAGAGCTAGGTTTATATGAGTATGTTTGTTGATTATAAGTATTTATTCATACAGGTAGATGGAGGAATTTGGGATTCCTGTTTTCCACCATGGTGGACATTTTGTAAGGGATAACAATACAGTTCTTCGATATATTGATGGAAGAGTTGACAAATTCCCTAAGATGGATATTGATCTGATATGTTTCTTTGACCTGCAAACTCTATTCAAAGGTTTGGGTTATTTGGATTACAAAACTATGTACTGGTTTGATCCTACGGCACCTGACTTAGAGAGTGGGCTGCATCCTATAAAAGGAGACCTGGAAATTAATCAGATGCATGAGAATAAACTAAAGAACAAGGACTTGAAGGAGTTTTATTTGTATTTTGATCACCTGATAATGATTACTCCTCCTGAGAGACTCGACATAGACTTTGACATTGATGCAGATGTTGAAGAAGAGTCCAGTGATGATGGGGTGGGAAATAAAAACTCAAAGATGGTTAATTTGAAAAAGAAGGCTTCAATAGTTGATAACAAATGTACTGCTATGTCAAGTTCTAGGCAAACTGAGGGTGCCAAAAAATCTGCCAATGCAAAGTCAGATGGAGCAATTGGTGCTGAAAGCCCAAAATCTTCTAGGCCTATTAGTGCTACAGGGCCAAAATCTACTGGGCCTACTAGTGCTGGAGTCCTAAAATTTCGTGGGCCTATTGGTGCTAAGGCCAATTCCAAGAACCCAAAAAATACTACACAAAAGGGTTCTGGGTCAACTTTATTTGGGACAAATTTTGGTGGAAAAGGAGCTGCTATTCCAAGATCAGAGGATGTAAATTCTGGTGAAGATGATGAACAAAGTGCAGAAAATGTGGAGGAAGAAGATCCAATCTTTGAATATGAATCAGAGTCATTATTGACACCGGAAAGTTCTGAAGATGAAAGAGAGAGGTATGAATTTCCACAATTTAATGATGCTGCTGGATTTGGAGAGGTGTATTTTGAATTGGGAATGGAATTTGTCACAATTGAATCTTTCAAAACTGCTCTGAAGGATCATGTTATTTATGAGGGAAGGAAGATTAGGTATATAAAAAACGATCAAAGGAGAGTTAGATGTGATTGTGAGCATGGGGTGGAGAGGATAAAAAAGCCAAGAAAGGCAAAGGGGGCCAAGGAGGCATCTACTAATGAGAATACAGAGGCTACAAATGAAGAGGCTATGAATGAAGAGGCTGCAAATGTGACTTTTGGAACTGACTCTGTTGAAACTGTTACTGCTAAGACCGCAGAAGTGGATGCTGGTACTACTGATGTGGTTGCTGTGGGTGGTGGTGCTATCAAACTTAATCCTTGTCCATGGCTAATTTATTGTGCATGGGATAATCAGCTGAAGAGTTACCAAATCAAGACTTATATACCTCAACACACCTGTGCCAGAGAATTTGGCAGCAATATGGCTGATCAGAAGTGGGTAGCCAATAAGTTGGAGAAGAGGCTCCGAACTCAACCTCATATTACTCTAAGTGAGGCTTATGAGAACATCAAAATCGACTACAATGTTATCATTAATGGGAAGATGGTTTATAGGGCCCTCAAAGAAGCAAGAGAGCGTGTGATCGGGAATGAGAGAGCACAGTATAGTAAGTTGAGGGATTATTTGAGTGAGATCCTTAGGAGTAACCCAGGAAGCTCCACCATATTAGATGTGACACCGATGCCTCAGTCCCCTCCATTGTTCAATAAGCTATACATTTCTCTAGATGCTTGTAAAAGGGGGTTCAAAGCTGGGTGTAGAAAACTAATCGGACTTGATGGTTGCTTCTTGAAGGGCTACTTTGCGGACAACTTCTATCGGCTGTAAGTCAGGATGCGAACAATCATTTCTATGTGATTGCATTTGCTGTTGTTGATAGTGAAACTAAAGAAAGCTGGAAATGGTTCCTCACGTTGTTGCAAGAAGATCTTGGGGATCAATATATCCATGGATGGAATTTTATTTCAGACCAACAAAAGGTAAAATTATATTTAGCTTAATATTACCAAAGCCAAATGTGTTTTATTATGCTAGTATTAATACTCAAATTATATGAGCTGTTAGTTAATTTGTAGTTAGTTTTAATATTCTGATAAGTATTTGACATATCGGTTAAACTGCTTATTTCTTGGTTAGTTGATGATTAGTTTTAACACTCTTAAATTACTAATTTCTTAGTTATTTGATAGTTAGTTTTAATATATTGATTTTTGTCCTTCTTGTTTCGTTTTCTAGCTCTTTAGTTTTGTGGATAACCTACCTCTACTTTGTAGCATATCTTGAAGTGTTGTCATATATGATCTTCCTTTTTCTGTTAATGGTGCCAAAACCTTTTTCTTGTTTTTGTTAAGATTGGTTAAATGCACTTAAAGATTGTGTCTCATGACAGGGTCTTATGATATTTCATCCTGGTGTTGTTATCATAGGTGTATTTGTTCATGCTTTATTTTATCTTATGCATATTTCTACATATAGGACAAAAAAGCTAACTATAGTACATATATTTTTTTTCTCGTTGCTAGAAAAAAGAAAGGGATAGATACTTTGAATGAGAAAAGGAAATGAGACAAACATAATAAAAAATCCCCAAAACTGTGTCAGGAAAGGGGTAGATACTTTGTGTGAGTTGTTATTAGTTGTTAATGATTTATATGAGTTGTTATTAATTGTGTGTGTCTTCTTTTGATGGTATGAGATAGGGTCTGTTGCCTGCGTTAAAAGAGGTGATGCCTCACGCACATCATCGGAACTGTGTCAGGCATATCTGGAAAAACTTCACAAACCGATACAAGGACAAGAAAGTTAAAAATATTGTATGGGAATGTGCTAAATGCACCACTGATGCCGAGTTCCAGGCAAGTATGAAGAAGTTGAAAAGGATAAATGAGGATGCATTGAGCTACCTTGCAAAGTTTGACCCAGCTTGCTGGACCAAAGCTCACTTTAGTCACGGGCCAAAGTGTGACAACCTCACCAACAATATGTGCGAGGTTTGGAATGCAAAAATAGTTAACTATCGGTCCAAACCCATTTTGACTATGTGTGAGGAGCTTCGGTGCTATATTATGAGGAGGATGACGAAATACAAACAAGTATTGGAGACCCACATTGGCTCCGAAGTGGCTCCTACTCAACAAAAAAGGCTTGACGACATTATGAAGGATGTTAGATATTGGCAGCCAGTTTGGGTTGGTGACGATGAGAGGAGAATATTTGAGGTCCAACAGGGATCAAAGAAGCTTTCTGTCAATCTGTCTCAGAACAAATGTACCTGTAATGCTTGGTAATTAACAGGTACTACATTGTCAATTAATTTTTGTTTATGAAATTGTTGTGTTTTAGTTCCTAAAAGTATGTCTTTTATGTAGGCCTTCCGTGCGCCCATGCACTTGCTGCCATAGCTAGAAGGGGTGATAGACCTGAAACATATGTGCATCCACTTTTGAAGATTGGAGCAGCTTTAGCGACATATCAACACTGCATCCAGCCTGTTAACTCCGAGGAGTATTGGGATAAAACAAATTACTTGAATCCAGTTCCTCCAAAGCTAAAGAGGCCAGTAGGTAGACCAGTAAAGAGGAGAAGAAAAGATCCATCAGAAAAAGAAGCTAGCAGAATTGAAGGCAACAAAGTTAAAAAAACATTTCGGGTTACGTGCAGCAAGTGCGACGAGACTGGTCACAATTTCAAGAGTTGCAAGGGTCCTCCAACAGCAACAACTAGAAGACCAACTAATCCTACCAAAAGAACAACAAAGGTTGGAGCAAATTTTGAAACCTCAACCTAACCGGCAAAGGAGATCCATGTATCCCAATCAGCACCCCAAGTGCAGGTAATAACCACAATCAAACATATTGTTGCATCACTATGGGGCTGTATTGTCATTTTTAAAATAGCTCAAGGACATTTTGTGGATATATTTTTGTCTGTTTTAAAATGTGGTTGAGCATTCCCATCCGACTCAGGCAGCAACAAACTCATCTGGTTTCATGACTAATGTTGTGAGTAAAATTACTACTAAGTATTCACATTGTGCTGCTAGGCTGATAGTTATGCTAACATGGCTTTGTTTAATCATTGCAGCACAGTGTCCCAACTACATTGTGTCAAGTTGCAGGTAACTATGGAGCATCTAATCCACCAAGTGCAAGGGCCAAGCAACCTATCATTAGGCCTCATCATTCTGCACCAATTCATTCTAGCACACCACCTCTTATTCCGCCACCTAGAACCATTCACGGGATCTCAGCAGAAACTGTTGCAGGTACAAGTAAGGGGACTGCATCGAGGATGTTCCATTTTATCCCAAATCCTGGTTTCGAGCATCCGAAGAAGAAGTGATGAAGAGAGTGATGAAAATGTGGAGCAAGAAGAATAATTGCAAACTAAGGACAAATGATTAGGATATTTTGATGTCTTAATTTAATTTTTTTTTTATGGAGAAAACTTAAAATACTGATAATGCTCCTCGGGATGAGAGATTGTTCTGGACAAAACTCTCTTTTGTTTTTGAATCACAATTAGACTGGTATTTGCATGAATTTTGTCTTTGTTTTAAGTAGTTACTATATTTTAAAGTTGCTAGAGCAACGTATTTGATATTGCAACTATTGGTGCTGTTTTTATTAATTTCTTTGCTAGTATCTTTAGAGTTTGTTATATTAGATCCAATGTGTATATGAATTTATTAACTAACATCCAGGGAACAAATCCATTCATACACTATTGTTTTTTTATTAATTGCTTTGGTACTAAGCCAATAATTTGCTAGATTACATACAAATATAATTGTGTAATTATCTTATAATGAACATCCAAGAAAATCTTTTGTAAAACTTATAAACACTTATATGTTGCAAATATTTTGTTTAATGTAACTTTGATTCAATTCACAAAGAAAATAGAATGCAAATATCATTCAAACCTTGAACTGAATCATTGCTTATATATATCAGTTACAAAGAAGCAGTTGCAACCTATGACCAAAATCAACAATGCAAATACGATATAACAAAAAATACATTGAAAATCTCGTGTTGCACTCAATTTCTGGAACTACATTTGGATGAATTTCTAACATGTCAGTTCTACTCTACAACTCCATGACTTTATGCTCCAAACTAGCAGTGCCAGCAGCAAATATGTGTGAAACATTACCAACAATCTCACCACCATCCATTGCAACATCCTAGAACAAGATTGCCTTTTAATTGCAACTCTAACATACAATTAACAATGTTGTTATCATGAAACCTACACCAATAAGATCATGTCAAGTTAACTGGTGCTGAAAATCAACTTGGAGTTAGAACAACAAAAAAGAATACTTATAGATACACAGAAAATCTTTTCTTTTTCCAAGACATGATAAACTATCAGTTATTTCAAAATAAACTTTGATAAACTGAAAAAAGAATAAATTTAGGCAAGATTAGTATGTTACCTACGATATAGATTGGATGAATTAGGATTCAATAGCAAAATATCAGAACAACCAGCATAGTAATCATTAGAAGGCCAATAGTGGCGAGCGAGGTAATCAAGATTGTTACTGCAAAAGAAGTGATGTAGAATCTTGATTCCAAGACATAACTGCTCCTCAACTCTGTTATCATGAAATAAAAAATTTAGATAATTATCAATATTGTGCCAAAATAACCAAAAGGATAATTTAAAGGAGAAAGATAAAGCATTTTTGTATATGTTTATATATATGATTAGTAATTTGATAACCTTTTTTTGTATATTTTTATATTTTTTTTACTAATTTGATGTATGTATACGGTGCACTATTGTTATATTAATCCAAGTTATGATCTTGTATGTATATGGTAAATACACCATACCTAGCTAGGTACAGATCATGCATACTCATTCTTTTGTTAACTTTAATAAAGGAAAGGAGTCATGTTCTTAGATACAATAGTGTCGATCTAACAAAAAATCATATTTAAAAAAGAAGTGTTGAAAATTGAAAGTGTGCGGAGCTACAGTGCCGTTCTCTTGTGCCAAAATATTAGTAATGAAGAAGAGGGATAAAGCTACATACCAGAATCACCAAAGAGACTCCTTGCAGAATAGTTTTCCTCCATTTGATGGCCATAAGCAGACATAACTCCAAGCTGCAAGATCTATCCTTGAATCTGATTCGAATAAGTCCTATTTCGTGTCGCCATAAATCAAAGCTATATCCTGTAATTTTGGAAAAATTGGATCTTCTTCCATAAATAAGTGAGATTGATATTTCTAGTTATGGACAAAAATCAGAAACTTTCGAAGAACTAGGGTTTTCAAGAGATGAAGAATTTCACACTTATTTGCAATGAGATGTTTGGGAGAAGACACTAAAACGACATCACTTTTCGCTACTTGTGCAGGGACTATTTTGTCTTTTTAGCATACGTGGACACCTAAGTGCCACGTGTGCGAGTGAACGTGCCAACTCAGCAGTTTTCGTTGATGAGTCATGCCGAAAATTGGATTGGGGACTGATTTGGGTGATGGAGATAAATATTGGGGATTAATGTGTGTATTAATTTTTTTGGGGACTAAAATGTCCGCTTTTAAAATCCTCGGGGACTAATTTGGGTAATTACTCTTAAAAAAATAGAAAAATGAATTTTATTGATTTTTTTTTAATAAAAATAAGCTTTAAAAAATATTTTTGTGTTTTGCGGATATATCCGATATCCGATTCGATTCGATCTGCAAGTGTGCAGATCGGATTCAACCTTAAAAACTGTGAATATTAAATCCGATCCGATAATTTTACTACGGATTAGATTAAAATTTTGACCATACTCAATTCGATCCGATTCGCGTGCACCCCTGTTATAATCTATTCCCTAGAATCTCCTTGTAAATAAACCATTTACCATATCAACCTGCATAAAAGTATGAGATGAGCACATAGATTATATGATGGGACGTAGAGTGGACCCATTCCATGTGGGTGTAACATGAGCTAAGGCCATCGTTTTTTTTTTTTTTTTTTGAATTCCTTACCGTTCATTTCTGGAATAATGCATGGGACCTCTGTATGATGTACCGTACCATTATCATAACAATAGGGCTTGTTTGCTCCCCAATCACCAGACTAGAGGGGTGTGCATGGTATGGGTGAAATCGGATTTGATGTAATTTAGATTTAATCTGAAATATATACTGATCTATTTATTAAATCTGAATTCGGTCTTAAACATGATGAAATCTATACACTTTTGTGCCACGATTATACCAGATAAAAATTGTACCGTTAACATTACATTACCTTGATACTTTCTTATAAGCTAGCATGTGAAAATATCCAAATTTTCAAGACTCCAACCATTATTTAACATGGTAAAATTCATTTAGAAAAATATAACAAGAACCAACTCTTCTCTAAAATTAAAGCATAACCATAATCAATACTAATATTGTCTAATAACTCCAAATATTTAAATCAATATAAATAACACAATATTATGCATTAGTCTAAAATCTTATGCATTTTAAACATAAAACATTAACTTGTAGTCTTATAATAACTAATAATACAAAATATTAAGATTTACAATACTTAAATTTCACATAAAAATAACCATCATCCATCACTAATAACACAAAATATTAATTGTGTATGATGACCGGACTACCGAGTCGATTTCAGGTGACACGAGCCGTGGTCCGAACTCGACCTGAAATAATGACCGAGTCTATTTTTAAGACCCTTATCCGACTCTAGATCCGGTGAAATCACACCAAAATAACCCCTAAAGTATTTGGAACCGAGCCAGATCTTCGGATCGGATCGAACCATGCACACCCCTACACCAGATGCTACATGATAATGATGATGATGATCGATCGATCATAAAGGAGTGATTAACGGATGTTTAGGTGAAGAAGCGATAAAGCATTTAACACGCACCATTTTCAAACTCATGGAGACATCTGAATGAAGAATGTCTCGCACAAAAGCATTTTTCAACATTATTTAAGGAGGTTTATCTATAATTTTAACTACATAAGCATGGTTAAAATTAAAATAATATTTTTTAATATTTTTAATATTATTTTTTTAAATAATATTTTTTATAAAACGTTATTTAATAATAAAAAATATTATTTTTATTTTAATAACACATTTTAAAATATTATAATTATCATAATCACTGTAATATACTCATAATAAAAGGTATATATAGGTATGTATTTTAGTTAATACCACACACACAAAAGTTATATATATATTTTGAGTTTGAAAAAGTATAGATAGACAATGAAAATACTAAATAATGTGAATAATGGATATATTAGATGTTCAATTCAATATGTATAAAGATAATTATATTTATTATTTTTAATTAAATAGCTATTTCTTTTGATTCGATTTATTCATGCACAATTAACAATGACTGAATATTTATAATTCACTAAGTGCAGATTATTATTCTAATATTAAATTTAAGAGATAATTTGGAGGTAAAATATTTTTTTATTTTATTAGATCAATTTTAAAATTTATTGTTCACATTATTTACAAAAATCATTGTTTAATGTTTGAGTTTTGATGGGTCAAAGTCCCATCACATTAACTCCTCCACGAGTCAACAAATCTCTATATTTTTAGCTACTCTAAAATTGCACAAAATGCAGTATTAGAAGATGCATGTGAAGGATTACTATGTTGTTCATAACACGCAGCGGAAGTAATAAAGTAATTCTAAAGATCTATTTTGTGTTTAAATTTTATTTTAATAATATAATATAGATCATATCTAAATACCTTTAGACGCTTTAGTAAAAACTTTATTCTTCGATTGTATAAAGACTCTATGCGTATTCACACCGAGACCAACCTTTGCTGTCAACTATTTGACCAATGAAAATTTGATCTAAATTGAGAAACCTCTCTTGCAACTTTTTGCACGCCATAAAATTCTTCTCCAAGAATCAGGCTCACATACGTTTATTCGTGTAGAGATAAATGAATAAAACCCTTGTGTTTTATTCTCGTCTCATTCTCATCTTTTCTCTATTCTTGGCATACATATATATAGTATGAGATTTATTACTGACTTTAAATTTGATTCTCAATTCAAATTTAAATCATATATTGTTATTTTAAACTTGAATCTTTCAAATTTATGAATCATATCATAACTCAATTTGAAACAAAATCAGTTAGGATCTCATCTAAATTTAGAATTCAAGTTTAGAAATAGAATAACTAATTATTCTCAAATCACATATAATATTCTCAATTATCATACTATTATTATATTCTTGGTGCTAGCAAAGAATATAATAATATTCCATTTGAATTAATATAATTATTTATTTGATCAAATCAAAATAATAATTAAATAATTCTATAGCAAAGATTAGAACACTCGTTAGTGTGTGACCCCATAGGTTCAATACTAAGCGGGTAGTAAATTAGTCATACTAAATTTACTAATCAAGGTTGGCGTCTAGCAACACTCCTCAACGACCCGATAGTATGAAGTAATATATTTTACTAAGAACCTTAGAAGAACAAAGTATAATTCCTTCCATCTTCTAGCTCTTGGTTAACCCTTAGAGTATGGTTTAATTGTCAAACTCTAACTTGTTACCATTATTATAATGAATTGTGAATGACTTAAGAAACTCATTTCTTCATTCATTCGATCCCCTTGACCAATGTTTTATTCATTTCAGTCATTATAATCATAGAGCTCAAACTCTTTACCGAGAGTTGACGGATTCCTTATTAACTAATCATTAATTCTACAAGTATTTAAATTATACCCAATATCCATTCAACTAGCAACCTATGGTATTAAGTGTCCAAAATCAAAGTATAATAAATACATTGTTAATTACTATGACAGTCGCAGGTCAAAGAAAACTCTATTACCATGTTCATCTTAAGAATATCCTATTGACAAATATACGGTAATTATAACCATTAGAAATTCTCAAAGTGAGTCAGTTCAATGGTCATATCTTTATATGCACCATCTATATATATAATTTAATAAATGAGATCTATTAATCTTCATCCAATGAAGACCATTATATATATATATATATATATTGATCTTTCCGGATTATTAATGTCCTTTTTAATAATCATATGATCAAGAACAATTTAGATTAAATTATAAACGATTTATCTCTCAATATTATGATCACTATCACAATGATAAATCTCTAAATTTAATCAAGGACCTTATTACATTAACATTTGAATATAATAACAATAACAAATTATTTAACACATGATTGATTGGATTGTGATCATACTCCTTATTCCCAACAGCATGTTAGTTATGCACTTATGCTATAATCCATTCTATGCTAGATTGATTTGGAATTTCATACAACTAAGGATATGTTTTGTCATCCGGATAGAATCTTTTTTAGTTTCAAAGATATGATTTGCTGAGTTGTAGTTTCAAATAACTCAACCTTATGCATATATTTATGGAATGTACGGACTACAAAGTAACAAAATTCTGAAAGCAGTAACAAATTCTTCCATTTTTATTATTATAGATAATCTTTTAAAACGGTGTTTGTTAATTACTCTTCCACATATTAAAATTAATTCTTATTATAAATACCTTTCTATAACTCGAATAGTTTCCATCAAACACCTTCCTACATTACACTACAAAAAGAAAACAAGAATATGAAAACATGCAAGATTTCATTTTCTCTTTTTTGCATCTTATTCGGCTTATTATGCATTATGAATGATTATGTCTATGCTCATGATTCACCAAAAGACTATCTTGATGCACACAACATAGCAAGATCAGAGTTGGGTGAACCGAATTTGGTTTGGGACGAAACGCTTGAAAAATATGCACAAAATTATGCCAATCAACGTAAACAAGATTGCCAACTAATCCATTCACATGGTCCCTATGGAGAGAACCTTGCATGGAGCAGCAGCAATGATCTTTCTGGCGTTGATGCTGTGAAAATGTGGGTAGATGAGAAACCATACTTTAATTACTTGTTAAACATCTGTGCTGATAATCAAATGTGTGGCCACTACACTCAAGTGATTTGGGGCAACACATTGCGTGTTGGTTGTGCCAAAGTCATTTGTGACAATAATGGAGGCAGTTTCATTACTTGCAACTATGATCCTCCTGGCAATTACATTGGAGAGAGACCTTATTGATTACAAAAATTTTACTATTTGTTATCATTATGTTATTATGGCTACTTGATTATGTAATAAGAAATATAAGAATTACGTAAAGAGGAATAATACATATATACTTTTTTATTTATAGGGGCCAGGAGTATTATATATGAAAGAAATTAGGCATACGAAAATTTTGATATCAGACTAATTAGTCTCTCAAATAAAAAAAATAGTATTAATTTAGTCTTTTATGATAATAAATAGTGAATATATTATATTTTTCTATTAATTTAGGGAGCCACTTAAATAAAGACGTCTAAAACGTATTTTTTAAAGATGTTTTCTAGTAATTGAAATTTAACACATATAATCGATTAAACTATATTATTTTTGTCAAAATTAGGTTAGACAAATTAATTTAACTAAAAAAATGGTGAATTAAATTTTAAACCGGTCTAAATTAATATTATTTTTATAAAAAATAACTAAAATACTCCTTTTATATATATATATATATATATATATATATATATATATATATAATCTAACTCTATGATAGCAGAGAGAAATAGTTAGAATTTAGGATTCTCAAAATTAATATATATATATATATATATATATATATATATATATATATATAGTATTTTAGTCATTTTTTATAATAAAGATATTATAGTCATTTTTTATAAAAAAAATAATATTAATTTAAACCAATTCAAAATTTGATTCGCTATTTTTTCAGTCAAATTAATTTGTCTGGCCTAATTTTGACAAAAATAACACGATTTAATCGATTATATGTATTAAATTTTAATTACTAGAAAACAGCTTTAAAAAAAGACATTTTAGACATCTTTAATGGTTAAGTATGATTTTGGTCCCCAACGTAGAGGTCAAAAATCGATTTTGTTTTCGGCCTTTTTTTTCGCTACAAAATGGTCCCCAAATTTTCAATTTGTTTTAAAATCGTCCTTTTTACAAATTTTATTTTTTCATTACCAAATTATCCTTCATTAAAAAAATTATAAAATAAAATAAATAAATAAAAAGAAAGAAAGGGATACAGAAATGGGGGGAGAGAAAGAAGGGGGAGGGAAGGGAAGAAGGGGGAATCACCACCGCACCGCCACACCATCACACAGTCGTATACGGCCGTCCTGCCGCCTGTAATCCGCCACTACTCCCTACACTAATGGCAAGAGAGGAGAGAGCAGAGGGAGAGAGAAAGAGAAGAGAGGAACGAAGCCCTCCACAGCACCGCAACCCCTCCTCGTCCACCACCGCCGCAACCCTTTCCCTCTATTTCAATTTTTATTCTTTTTTCTTTAATATTTCAGATTTAAAGGATTCTATTATTATTGTTGTTGTTGATGCTTCTGGTAGCTTCTATTTATTCTTTTTATTCTATTGTTGTTGTTGATGCTTTGGTTGCTTCTGTTTCTGCTGCTTCTGTTTCTGTTTTTACTTCTGGTTTTGTTTTTGTTATCGCTCTAATTCCATTATCCATTGTTACTGTTGTTGTTATTTTGCTGATTGTTATCCATTGTTGCATGCTTTTGTTTTTGCGTTTGAGCATCTGCTTCTACTTCTGGTTAATGTTGAGGAAGAAGAGGGGTGTTGATCTGAGGAAGAAAAGGGGAGGGAGGGGTATTTTCGTCCGAAGGACGATTTTAAAACTAAGTTAAACCTTGGGGACCGTTTTGTAGCGAAAAAAGGGCCGAGAATAGGGGTGTGCATGGGCAGGGTGAAACCGGGTTTGATGTGACCCAGACTCGACCCGAAATATATACCGGGCCTATTTATTAGACCCAAACCCGGCCCTAGACCCGATGAAACCTATACACTTTCGGGCCACGATTATACCGGGTAAAAACTGGGTGAAAACCGGGCCATTAACATTACATTACCTTGATACCTTCTTATAAGCTAACATGTGAAAATATCAAAATTTCCAAAACTCCAACCATTATTTGATATGATAACATTCACTTAGAAAAATATAACAAGAACCAACTCTTCTCTGAAATTAAAGCATAACCATAATCAATACTAATATTGTCTAATAACACCAAATATTTAAATCAATACAAATAACACAATATTATGTATTAGTCTAAAATATTATGCATTTTAAACATAAAACATTAACTTATAGTCTTATAATAACTAATAACACAAAATATTAAGATTTACAATACTTAAATTCCACATAGGAATAGCCATCATCCATCACTAATAACACAAAATATTAATGTGTATGATGACCGGGCCACCAGGCCGAGTTCGGGTGACCCGAGCTATGGCTCGGATCCGACCCGAAATAATGATCGGGTCTATTTTTGAGATCCTTATCCGGCCCTAAACCCGGTGAAATCACACCAAATTAGCCCCTAAAGTGTTTGGGGTCAGAGCGGGTCTTTGGGCCGAGCCGGGCCATGCACACCCCTAGCCGGGGACGAAATCGATTTTCGACCTCTACATTGGGGACCAAAATCATACTTAACCCTTAATTTATCTGAATAGCTCCCATTAATTTATCATGTAAATTTTAACAATGATACTTATTATATATACCGTATTACGGTTAACTACTATATATGATGCGCTTGTTATGAAAGATCGTCACGTAGATAATAACTTTTGGAGCGAAACTTTACCTATTTTGGTAGGATTTCTGATAAAAAAAAAAAAAAACCAGTTGATAAAAGTTATATAAAAAGTCAAATAATAATAAATGCTTCACTGTCTAAAATTACATTGTTTCTATACTCATGTGTCAGCAACAGGACACATACACACCACTATAAATAACAAAATATGTGGACAACTATCTTTGGAAGGATATACATGTCCATGTTTGCTATCATAAATGACTTAATTGGTATTTTTTCCTTTAAGCGTTAATTAGCTCAAGGTCAAAATTTTCGAGAATCTAATTATCACTTTACTCGATATGAAATAATCAAATTATCAAAAACGATAATGCTAAAAAACAAAACAAAAAAAAATCTAAAATTATCTTATTTTACTTTCATTAATTTTAGTAACAATTAATGAATGATAAATAAAATAATTTTTGACTATTTTTTGTTAAATTTTTTTGCTAATAAATATTTTTATAATTAAAAATATTATTTACACACTAAAATTAATTACTATATATTTATATCTAAATATATATAATTTAAATTATTTTTAATATATATTTTATATTTTAATATGTATTTTATTCTTATACATGTAACATGATTGATGAAATAATAAATAGTTTTGGTATAATTAATTAGAGGCATTTAATGACAACAGATAGTTGTAAATATAATTTTTGTCTTTCTTTTCTTAAATAAAGATCTAATTCGATCTTTGTCTATTTTTACGAAAAATAACGCGATCTTTGTCTAGAAAAAATAACATTTCGGTCCTCAATTTTTTTATTTTGGAACAATACGATCTTTCTGTAAAAAAAATTGTTAAATAATAATAAAATTTAATTATGTAGGAATTTATTTATATTTTGTGGGGGGATTTTAAACCTCTACAAAATTCTTTCTAACAATATAACCAATTACTACCATTACTACCATTACCTTCTTCATCCTCATTATTATCACTCCTACTTCTATTATTTTTATTACTTTATCATCATCATTATTTCTTCTACCGTCATCATCACCAATACCAATATTATCAATATTAAAGTTTTCTTCTTTCATTTTTTATTTGATGTTATTTTTTTCCTTTAAAAGGTATTTGTACTACAATTTTTTTTTATGGTATCATTTTTATCATTGATTTTTCTTCACTTAACTACCATTGGTGAAGAAATTTTTTAAAAACAAACATATTAATAATTTGTGAAAGTTTAAAACACTCACAAAATATAAATAAAATCCCTCACAAAACTAATTTTTTATTATTATTTAATAAATTTTTTAACAAAAAAATTGTATTATCCTAAAATAAAAAAAATTGAGAGTCAAAGTGTCTATTTTTTTTAACCGGAATCATTTGTCCTTCGAAAAAATAGACAAACCCAGATTGAGTGTTTACTCTTCTTTTCTTAATACAACCTTTCTATGGTACAGGTAGGGTTACATTACTCTAACAAAATCTCTCCCTTTCCATTATTGTTGAAGTTTGAGGACATTAACATACATCAGCGAGCTCGAGCCACATAATTGTATCAAACTTTTCCTCATACGTTCATATTCTTGTTTTGTGGGTGACATTGAGGACAATAATAATATCAAGAAACGCAATTCAATTCGAGCCAAATATTAGTATCTATATCAACAACAACCCTTCCCTCTCTATACACACATCACGTTCCAGCCACACAAATTGTACCTCACCTAACAAAAATATGGCTGTATATGCTCACCTAGATATTTAATTAATTTCCATACCTACCTCGTATTAATTAAGGAATAATCTCGGCATTGCTTGTTTGTGACTGGTGACTGTTGTCTTTGTACCATCTTGTGAGTTGTGTTTGCTGCCTTGCTTTGTACAATAATTGTTGTTTTACTCAAAGCACAAACTACATCATGGTAAGAGCTCTCAACAAATTAATCCAACTCAACATGTTTTTCCATCAATATTATTCTTCAAAATTCCTTAAACTGTTTTCCATTTTCAGGATATTTTGTACGCAAAACAAACTGTGATCCTGAAGGAGGCTAAGCAAGTAATGAAGAAACTTATTAGCGAGGATCCAATGGAGAGTTTGTACATGGTTGACTTAATCCAAAGGCTTGGCATTGAACACCACTTTCAAGAGGACATTGAAGCTGCACTTGAGAAGCAACATTTCATAGTGAGCACAGATCCCATTGATTTTTTCCAAAGCCATCAACTTGACAATGTTGCACTCTCATTCCGTTTACTCAGACAAGGAGGTTATTTCCTTAATGCAGGTTGTTATATAATATAAAATATATTTAAAAAAAAATAATTTTATAGTGAATGTTATCCTAACTTCTCTAAAATAACATATAAATCACCCTCTTTGATATGTTACATTCTAATTTGATGTTTATTTTAATACATTTGTTATATATTTATTAAAATATTAATTTAAAAATTTTCTTATATTAACTAAATTCTAAACTAGCTAAAATATTAATGTGATAAATTAAAAATAAAAATATAAATTAGTATCACCGTGAAAATTTTCAATTTGAAAAGTTTATCGTGTCAATAGATTTTTAAATTTGGAAATTTATTCTATATAATTTGGTTTCGAAATATATAAAAAAAAAGAAATTAAAACACTTTATATCTTGTTTTTTAAAAATTAATATAGCTAGTTTGTAATTATTATTTATGAAGGTCTAAATTTTTATTTAATTTTTGTTAGAAATCAAAGATTTTGTGTGAAAAATAAAAGAGTAATATATAACATTATTTTTCAAATATTTTGTTAAATTTTCAACAAATTTTAATGACCCAAAATCAATTTTTTATTTTTTATTTTATTAGATAAATTAATCATCCAATAAATTTACTAAAAATTTAAAATAAATAAACACCCATTAAAATATGATACATCAGAAAAAATAATTTACGTGTTATTTTAGAGAGAATAGGGTAACATTTACCTAATTTTATACATCTAAATGTTTTTGTTAATCAAATTTAAACTAAACTATTTTAACATAACAAAAATTAATTAAAACTAACAATATTCTAAATCTTAATTTATAAAAAGATTTTGAATAACAAAAATTAATTATGACTAATATTATTTACAGAAAGAGCTTATAATATCAACTACGACAATGGTTGTGCAGATATATTTGAGAGGTTGAAAAATAACAAAGTGCAGTTCAGAGAAGAATATGGTGAAGATGTGAAGAGTCTCGTAGCGGTACATGAAGCAGCGCAGCTAAGCATTGGAGAAGAAGATACTTCTCTTGAGGATGTGGGGCGCCTCTGCCGCGATCTTCTTCATTCATGGCTGTCAAGGCATCATCATCATCATGAAGCTCAATATGTTGCAATCTCTCTCCAGCAACCACTTCATCACAACTTGCCTAGATTCATGGACAAAACCATCTTGCTTAGGAATTTCAAGCCCGACAAGGAATCTGTGTGTTTTATGGAACTTGCAGAAATCAATTCCAGCATAGTTAGGCTCATGAACCAGCATGAAGCCCTTCAAGTGTCAAAGTAAGTTCTACGAGTAAATCATTTATCCATCAACTCAATATTTTTAGTCTAGTTTATTTAATTTAGTAATCCAACAACAGACTTTATCTTACACTTTTAAATAATAAGTTTTGATGACTCTCTAACATTTTTCGTAATAATAACCGCTATAAGATCTAACTGGCCAATTACAAATATGTTCCCTTGATAGATGGTGGAAAGGGGAAGCTATGTCGAAGGAGCCGACATTTGGAGGATATGAAGCTTTAAAATGGTACATGTGGCCCATGGCGTGCTTCACAGATCCGAGCTTTTCAGAGCAGAGGATTGAGCTCACGAAATGCATCTCGCTAGTATACCTAATTGATGACCTTTTTGATGTTTATGGCACGTTGGATCAGCTTATTCTATTTACTGATGCGGTCAAGAGGTACACATCATTAATTCATTATCATCATATTCATTTTCTACAATTAATTTAGATTCTGTGGAGGATGGTTGCAGTGTTATTGTAGAGTAGTGAGGAAGTAATTAATGATTGTTTGCGTTTTTTAAGAAAAGAAAATCTTACGTGAAAGTGACTAGAATTGTCTCCACGTGAAAAAATAAACTACATGTTATTTGGCATTTCAACTAACAAAATCAGTTTATTTTTAAGAAATGATTATTTAAATCGTGCAAGATTAACTTATTTTTTAATTTGTTGAACTATGAACACACAAATTAAAAAATTGAAAGTCCATGTCAATGCTTAATTACAAACGATAACAAATTGATCTCTTATAATTCAGATGGGAATTGGTGGGAACAGAGCAGCTTCCAGAATTCATGAAAATTTGTCTGCGTGCTCTTTATGAAATCACCAACGATTTCGCTGAAAAAGTCTACAAAATGCAAGGATTGAATCCCATAGATACTGTTAAAACTTCGGTAATAAAGAGTTATTTATTTCATGATGTGTTTCTTGCGACCAGTTATCATTAAACATATATGAATAATTACTAATAAAAAGAGATAAATTTTATTTGATTGATTAAAATAAGAATAAAATAAAATATAGATAACTTGATAAAGAAATAATATTTCCAGCGTTTTGATATTATGTATTAATAACAGTGGATACGACTAACGAATGCGTTCTTGGAAGAGAGACATTGGTTGAATTTTGGTGAACTGCCAAAGACAGAGGAATACCTGAAGCATGCAGTTGTAAGCACAGGAGTGCACGTGGTGCTTGTCCATGCATTTTTCCTTTTCCATCAAAATATAACACACAAATCTCTAGCAATTTTAGACGACTTTCCAAACATTATATACTCCGTGGCCAAAATCCTTCGTCTTAGTGATGATTTAGAAGGATACAAGGTAAAATCAAATTAACTCTATCTATAATAATATCTAGTCCTCATCCTATCGTATTTTATATTCTCTTTGCATTGTAACACATGCATACATTTCAATGATGAATGTAGAACAAAAATGAAACGGGGTTTGATGGGTCATACATTGAGTGCTACATGAGAGAACATCAAGAGGTTTCAGCTGAAGACGCACAAAAGCATGTTGAGGAGCTGATTTCAATGGAATGGAAACGTCTCAATAGACAAGTAATGTTGAGCACAGATCACCAATTTTCATCTTCATATACCAAATTCTGCTTGAATGCTGCTAGAATGGTCCCTCTAATGTACCATTACCGCACCAATCCAAGCCTTTCCAACCTGCATCAATATGTCAAGTCTATTGCCAAATGCCAATAATGTTGCTGTCGTCAAACAAATCTAGTATGTTAGGTGGTTGTTATTGTAATAAAATAATTTAAGTGTTTTCTTGTTTGTGTAGCTAGGACCTTTAGTTTCTTATCCAAAAAGGACTCAATAATAGCGCTATAGCACTGTAGTGCACCACCAGTGTCAAATAAAAGAAGTAATAATACAGAGTGCGCGTCTATCTATTCACTTGTACTATATATAAAAGAGGCTGACTACTCATACAAGAATTTTTTGCTTACAAGCTATACAAGTTGACCTAAATCCAAGAAAAAAATACTCGTACTATTCCTTTAAATTGAGCGTCCTTACAACACGTTCATTATGGCGCACTCTTCCTCAATCAAAACACAAATTGTCAAGATTCAAGCGACATTCGAAACAAACTACGATTCTACGAAGAGTAGAAGAAATCAAGAAGAAAAGATACAAACTACTGTTTTACAGTTCTTCTAGGTTTTTTTTAGATTGTCTCTGTCATGTGCCTCATCCTTAACCAGCAAAACATTAAAAGATTTCAAGAAGAAATATACTGTCTCCTCTCTGATATTGGGTGTATTTCTTAAATTCTTTGGGTGTATTTCTTAAATCCTTTGGGTGTATTTCTGTAATCGTTTGGTTTATTTCTGTAACCATTTGGGTGTATTTCTGTAATCCTTTGGGTTTAATCCTATATGAAAAGACTTTTAGTATGATTATGTTAGGGCAATTTACCTAAATAAAATGGTTGGGAGAAATGTTTACTCAAATGCAACAATTGTAATTCCTTTACTTGCGTGTCCTAATTCATTATTATGTAAACCGTGGTAAGTTACCACGTTTTACTTTTTTTTACATATAAACCGTGGCAGGTAAGCACGGTTTACGAATGAGACAAAATGAGTATAAATCGCGGGAAGTAAGCACGGATTATGCATGAATAACGTGGGTGGAAACGTGCTAGGTTCTCACGGTTTATGAGTAGTTTGTGTGATTGTAAAACCCCTAAGTTATCACGGTTTATGGTGGAGTAATATAAATACAAAATTCACCTATCACATTGACTAAATTTATTTATTTACGTAAAATTTGTTTATAAACTCAGCAAACTTGTTTACATTTTAATACGATTTGAATTGTATTAGTATATTTTTATAAATTTTAATCAATTTAATTTTATTTAAATAATTAAATTTTTAAATTATAAAATTTGTATTAGTTTGTAATTTAAAATTTAAATAGATATAATTTAAATTAATGATTTATAAAATTGTATGTATTCGTATTATTGTACTCATATGATTAATTATATTTATTCAATTTAAAAAAATAATAGCGGTTAATTTTTTTATTTAAATATATTTATATTATTTTCAAATTAAAAAAATATACGTATTTAAAATAATACGAGTACGTTTATTTAAATTTAAAAAATTTTAAAATAATAAGAGTATGTTTATTTAAAATATTAAAATTTAAAATTTTAAATAAATTTACTTATATTAATTTTAAATTTTATTTAAAATAATACAAATATGTTTATTTAAATTAAAAATTAAAATAATACGAGTAAATTTATTTAAAAAATTTTAATTTAAAAATAATATAAGTGTATTTATTTGTTAGTTAAAAATTAACAACCGTTATTTTTTTTTAAATTGAATAAATATAATTAATCATATGAGTACAATAATACGAATACATACAATTTTATAAATCATTAATTTAAATTATATCTATTTAAATTTTAAATTACAAACTAATACAAATTTTATAATTTAAAAATATAATTATTTAAATAAAATTAAATTGATTAAAAATAAAAATATACTAATACAATTTAAATCGTATTAAAACGTAAATAAGTTTGCTGAGTCCATAAACAAACTTTATGTAAATAAATAAGTTTAGTTAATGTGATAGGTGAATTTTGTGCAAACTTTATGAAAATACAATAAAAAAAATTAAATCCTAAAAAATAACATGATTTTTTTATAATTAATTTTTTTTTATTTTATAATAGAAATAAAAAATCTTATTAACATTGAGCTAGTCCAATATTCTAGATAATTTTATTTTTTTAGTGTAATTCGAATTGCATCCCTTATCATTCGAATGAGTGTAATTCAAACTGGGTCAACCTGCATGCATAATTCGAATAAGGTAGGTTCGAATTACGTACGAATTTTGGTTACATATTTCCAATTGATCAACTTCGAATTACTGTTGGTTTATAATTCGAATTAGTTTGATTCAAATTACATAAAAACACGCTTCTAGTTGATCCATGTTACATTTTTTGAGTTGCTTGAATCATGTAATTTCTCCTCCATTCTGGTTTAATAGTGTCATTTGCCCTTGTTTAGAAAACTCTCTTCCTCACTTGCCATTGTAAAATACTTCTCTTCAACAACTTGAATCTCACTCGTATATATAGAATTTTTCTCTTCATAAACCGTGGCAAGTAACAAAGGTTTTTGCATTTACATATCCTTTCATAAACCGTGAGAAGTAACAAGGTTTTATGATTAAAATTCTCTCTTCATAAACCGTGTTTAATTTGGTCACTTCATAAACCGTGCTTACCTGCCATGGTTTATGTGTAAAAAGTAAAACGTAGTAACTTACCACGGTTTACATAATAATGAATCAGGATACGCAATACAAATAAAGAAATTGCAATTGTTGTATTTGAGTAAAGATTTCTCCCAACCATTTTATTTAGATAAATTGCCCATTATGTTACGATAATTACTATTATTATAATATTTTAAAAAATGTAATTAAAATTAAAATAATATTTTTTAAAAATTATTATATAAAAAAATATAACTTTAATTATAATAATACTTATAATCATCTTAATTATTATACTATAGTCATACTAAAATTCACAATACGATAATATAGATATGGTTATGATTTAGTTACTTTCTTGAAGGTATAGTCAAATACATAAGATACCTTTTAAGGAAACCGTGTATTGGTTCGTTTGATATTTTTAAAGAAACTCTTACATTATTTGCCTCACGAAACACGTTTTTGTCATACTATTTTTTTAATATATATATTCTTTTTGAATAAAAATAAGTATAAAAATAATTTTGTGATTTCACACCTATGTATATAATAAGAGGGCAATAACGTTTACTAATCGTACGGATAAGTACATTCATTTGCATGGTAATTTAATTATTTTCTACTATTAACTACATACAAATCTTTACTTAAATATAAAATGGTCTAAAGAGGGATAACTAATTATAAACAGCGCTTATGATCAATAATATACATTTGACTTCTTTTATTTTTTTATTTTTTTACAAAAGTGTGTAATTTTTGTTTTGGACCGAAAGTGTATATTAAATTAAATAAAAAAAATATATAGTACAAAAAAGTATAACTCATCAGTACAACATATAATTAACCAGAAATGATGAGTATATAAAATAAAATATAAAATTCTTTTGTCTCATATTTTTATAATAATATTAAAATAGACATTTTAAAAAAATAAATATTCACATAAAGACATCTTTATAAAAAAAATATTATGAACGGTTAAATATATGTAAAACGATCTAATAATTTATAATATTATTTTCATATGAATGATACTGTAACATAGAATTCTGATACTATATTATGATACTATTTTTTCTAAAAACTTAAACTAATAAGAAGAACTATCATAAATAATTATATCTCTACAAAAATTATTCATAAATTATATGTTCATACTATGATATATCCATGATAAAAACATGCATGTTTAAAATACACGCATTGATCAGTTTCACACACCCGGTGTCTCAAGATTGTTGGAAAATCAGCAGACTTTGCTTCCCATAAATATGGGGACCCTCATATGAATACACATTCCCAAATTCACCCAGCAAATTGCAATGCAAGTAGTCTAGCTACAATAAGGTCTTGACTAATTGTCTTTACTACTCTCATTGTAAGCCATCACTATTCAACTTAATAACTGCCAAGCTTCAATTCTAATTTGTAACATACACCAAGCTACTCAAAGCACAAACTGCATCATGGTAAGAGCTCTCAACAAATTAATCCAACTCAACATGTTTCTCCATCAAAATTATTCTACAAAATAAAACCCTTAAACTGTTTTGCATTTTCAGGATATTTTATATGCAAATCAAACTGTAATGCTGAAGGAGGCTAAGCAAGTAATGAAGAAAGTTATTAGCGAGGATCCAATGGAGAGTTTATACATGGTTGACTTAATCCAAAGGCTTGGGATTGAACACCACTTTCAAGAGGACATTGAAGCTGCACTTGAGAAGCAACATTTCATAGTGAGCACAGATCCCATTGATTTTTTCCAAAGCCACCAACTTGACAATGTTGCACTCTCATTCCGTTTACTCAGACAAGGAGGTTATTCCCTTAACGCAGGTTGTTATATAATATAAAATATTTTTTAAAAATAAGAATAATTTTATACATCTAAATGTTTTTGTTAATCAAATTTAAATTAAATTGCTTTAACATAACAAAAATTAATTATGACTAACATTATTCTAAATCTTATTGTTTAACTTGGTTGGACTTAGTTTATAAAAAGATTTCATAAAAAGACTTTGATGTATAATTTTACTCTAAAAATAAGTTAAATTATTTATAGAGAGAGCTTATAATGTCAACTACGACAATGGTTGTGCAGATATATTTGAGAGGTTGAAAAATAACAAAGTGCAGTTCAGAGAAGAATATGGTGAAGATGTGAAGAGTCTCATAGCGGTACATGAAGCAGCGCAGCTAAGCATTGGAGAAGAAGATACTTCTCTTGAGGTTGTGGGGCGCCTCTGCCACGAGCTTCTTCATTCATGGCTGTCAAGGCATCATCATCATCATGAAGCTCAATACGTTGCAATCTCTCTTCAGCAACCGCTTCATCACAACTTGCCTAGATTCATGGACAAAACCATCTTGCTTAGGAATTTCAAGCCCGACAAAGAATCTGTGTGCTTTGTGGAACTTGCAGAAATCAATTCCTGCATAGTTAGGCTCATGAACCAGCATGAAGCCGTTCAAGTTTCAAAGTAAGTCCTATGGTAAATAACAATAATAACAATAACCAATAGAATAGTGTGGGACACAAATCATCTGTGCAACATGCCACTGATCAGTTATATTCCCTTGATAGATGGTGGAAAGGGGAGGCTATGTCGAAGGAGCCGAAATTTGCAGAGTATGAAGCTCTAAAATGGTACATGTGGTCCATGGCATGCTTCACAGATCCGAGCTTTTCAGACCAAAGGCTTGAGCTCACCAAACCTATCTCTCTGGTCTACATCATTGATGACATTTTCGATGTTTATGGCACGTTGGATCAGCTTATTCTATTTACTGATGCGGTTAAGAGGTGCCTATTCTATATCATATGTATATTGACATTTAAATTTTCTTATTATTCCATTCTAATGCTTACAAGTTACAACAAATTTTTACCTCTCAATTCAGATGGGAATTCACCGGAACAGAGCACCTTCCCGAATTCATGAAAAATTGTTTAAGTGCTCTATATGAAATTACAAATGCTTTCGCCGAAAAGATCTACAAAAAGCATGGATTGAATCCTATAAATACCCTTAAAAAATCGGTAAATGGTCCATTTATTTCATTATTTTTTATTTTATTTTTGCACAATGAGGTCATGAGGTTTCTTTAGACCAACTATTCAATTTCTTTTAAATGTATGTATAATTATCAAATAGATATAAAATTATTTAATAGATTAAATTAAAAATGAACTATTCGAATTTGCTTGGAATTGCACCAACTTGTAGCAACAATAACGCTACGTATTTCTAATGAAGTGTTTGCATGAAATTAACAGTGGGTGCAATTGTTGAATGCTTCCTTGGAAGGGGCACATTGGTCTGATTCTGGTGAATTGCCAAATTCAGAGGAGTACTTGAATCATGCAACTGTAAGCACTGGAGTGCACGTGGTGCTTGTCCATTCATTTTTCCTTTTCCATCAAAATATAACAAAGGAAACTCTTGCAATTTTAGACGACTTTTCAGACATTATATATTCCGTCGCAAAAATCCTTCGTCTTTGTGATGACTTAGAAGGACACAAGGTAAAATCCAAGTCTATTTCATTATTCTTTAAGATGGACCACAAGAAAGTTATATTTAATTCCATTATAGTATACCTTATATAGCACTATATTAAACAACGAACTGAACACAGTAGTATAAAAAGGATTACGTATTCAAGCATAGCGTGTATCTCTCTACCCTTTGCATATTGACGTATTAATTTAGTTGGTAGCTTTATTGACTAGTGTAATATGGTTTTTTTTTTTTTTTATATAACACATATATTTCAATCATGAATGCAGAATAAAAATCAAAGTGGGTTTGATGGGTCATACATTGAGTGCTACATGAGACAACACCAAGAGACATCAGCAGAAGATGCAGAAAGGCATGTTGAGGAGCTGATTTCAATGGAATGGAAGCGTCTCAATCGACAAGTGTTGGGCAGAGATCAGCAATTTCCATCGTCATTTACCAAATTCTGCCTGAGTGCTGCTAGAATGGTCCCTCTAATGTACCATTACCGCACCAATCCAAGCCTTTCCAACCTAAATCAACATGTCAAGTCTATTGCTAATACTGGTGTTGCACACATGTGAATTCACTTGTACTAACCTTATGAACATGGTCATGATTTAATTTCTTTTCAAAGAATGATCAGAAGTTGTCGTTTGCATATTAACCTTTGTTCTTTGACAGAAGGCATCGCCATAAAGGATCAGATGATTTTTCATTTTAATATATGCACATGTACCAGAAATCATATGTTAGTTGATTTAATAAGAATAATGAATTTCAAAGAATACAGGAAATCACATGTATCAGTTGAAGCATAATGAATAGAATAAGCTGTGTAGGCAAGTGGTTGAAAAGGGTAGGTACCATGTCAAACACGTTGGAATGCAAATAAGAAGCCAAAAGGGCATTAAGAGAGAGCACGGTACGGGGACAGTTCCTTTGAGGCATTTCATCGAACACTTTGTGCGCGTTCTGAAACATGCCGGATTTGCCGTAGAGTGTTATAAGGCGGGCGGAGAAACCTTCCTTGGAGATGTCTTGGAAAGTCTTCTGGTGTTCGAGGATGTCCTCGATGGATTGGAAGCGCTTAGCGAGAGCGAGGCGGCGAACGGTGCGCTCGTAAATACGGTGTTTAATATAACTAGCCTTAATTAAACCCTGCACCAATTATTTGAAGTTTATGGCACCTCATCATAACAAAGATTCTGATAAGCTTAACTAAAAATAAACTCGAGACGTGCAAGCGTCGACTATGAAATGATAACATGAACGCGTTTTGTAAAAGGCGTAAAAAAATAGACGATTTTGTTCTTGATTTCAATATTTTATCTTCAATTAGCCATTTGCCATTGCCAAAAAAAAGTATCGAAAATCATCGCTATTATTCTTGCAGTGGTAGCTAGGAAGACTTGGTATTTTTCATGAATAAATAGATTGTTGGTGGATACAAATACCTAATTAATTTATTAAATTTGTGCATGGTTTCTAACTTTCTATTTTTGGCGTAGTTGGACTAAACTACTAATGTAATAAGGAAGATGATAGACATGATTAGGAGTAGATATTTAAAGTCAAAATATTCAACTGCATTATTAGTTTCTTCTGCAAAGCAAACAATTTAGTCAACCATTCAAAGGGTCAAAATATATTTTTCTGTTTCGTTTAGTTGCACGTGCGGCCTTTGCAAAAGGTCCCAGCCATAACCGGGATACAATTCCCATTTTGCCCCGCATCCCGCGAGAGCTCCTGCCTGCTATTAGCTTATTAGGTTGCGTTTGTTTACATATACAAGATACTGAAATAAGAATACTGAGACACAAAATCGTATTTGACAAGAGAGATATGTTCGGTAGGTCGGTTACCGGACGGTTCGGGTCAGGACCCAGGGTGAAGGAAATGGCTCGTCTGGTCACGGTCTTCCAGTCCGGACTGGGGAGGTCCCGAGCACGTCGTGCGAGAAAAGAGAAAGGGGGGTGCCACCTGCAAAGACACTCCGACGCTCTTGTCAGAATATGTGCAGGCGAAATGAGGGTGGTGTAGGGATGTGACGTACCTCGGGGGAAGAGCCATTCTTCCCCTTATATACATGTCAGCCCTGGGCCCCTCTGGAGGTCAGGCCCATATTTTCAGGGACGCTGTCCCATAGCTGTGTGTGAGCTGTATGGGACGCGTGTCCGGGTCGGTTGAAGGGCGCGTAGCCGGGCCGGGTGGAACTCGGGTCGGGTTGGCCCGCATGAGTCCTGGGCTGGGCCGTAACAGTGCCCCCGACGCGCCAGTGATGGTCGCGAGGACGATCGGTGGCGCGTGATTTCCTTACTCGTGCGTTGTCGTCGAGTCGGCTGACTGTGGGAGAGACGCGTCTCTGGTGCGCGTGTCTCTTGGTCTGCTGAGGCGTTCGTTCGTCGCTTCGTTCTTCGCGCTGAGCATTAAATGCTCGTAATGATTTGAAAAAACCCTGCGCGCAAAGACCATTTTGCCATTGCCTTCTTTCGCGCTTATCATGGTGGTTTTTAAACAGTTTTCTTTTCTCTTCCTCCCACTTTGCTATTTTCATCTTCTTTTCTCCCTGATATCCAAAGATTCTCTATTCGAGCTAACTTGTGCCTCTCTTTTACACTCCAGTTTCGTACTCCATTTCAGGTAATTTCTTGATCCTTCTCCCCCCATGTTTATATTATGCCTCACTGTTGTGGTAGTTACTGTTTGTATGTTTTGGTTTATTTTTGCTGAATGGCCTTCCATCGGTGGGGTAGATGAACTAGGGGAGGGGTACCATTCCTGGGTAGGTTTTAGGTGATTTGCATGATAGGTGTAGTTTTTAACTGTTCTTGGCCATGATCTAAGTTTGAAAAGGCGTAGTTTTTGGGTTTCTGTGGACTCCCGACCTCATAGTCTAACAGAGTGGTACCCCGATGTAGGTATGCCTCGCATCGTTTCCCGGTCTTCAGGAACTGGCGCGGCCTACGACCCGTACGCCTGGGTGACCGACGATATAAGGAGCTCACCCAACCAGATGGACTTGGAGGAGTTGACCGAGTTCCGACAAGCCGGCTACTTGTGTGGGGGGACTGACGAAGAGGCCAACTACGAGGCCATTGTCCCTGCCCCCCATGAGCGTATTTATGAGCTCAACTTTCACTCCCCTCGTGTCCCCGATTGGATCTGGTTTTACAAGTCCATGTTCACACAAGTTGGCGTTCGGATACCGTTCTCCGAGTTTCAAATGGCGCTGTTGAACCGGATATCCGTCCCCCCGTCTCAGCTTCATCCGAACAGCTGGGCTTCGATCCGCTGCTTCGAAATGGTCTGCGAGTACTTGGAGCTGCCGGTGTCGGTGGACGTTTTCCTCTTTTATTTCAACCTTACCAACCCCTCCAAACAGGGGAAGGCAAGAAAAGGGTTTCTTTCTTTCCGTTTTGTCCAGGGTAGGAGAATTTTTGGCCTTTTTGAGGACTCCTACCATGGTTTTAAAGATAAGTACTTCAAGGTTCGTCCCGTCAAAGGTCGTCACCCCTTTTGGTTGTCGTTAGAGGGGGGAGCGCCTTATCCAGACTTATTGGAGTTTTGGTGCGGGGTCGAATCCTTTCATCAAGGTGACGTACAAGAGGTTGTCGGCTGTAGATAAGCAAATAGCCGACGTCCTTTTTGCTATTTTTGAAAAGAACCCCGTGAACCCACATCTTCTTATGGGTGAACGGGAGGCCGCCAGGAGCTATATTCGTGAGTTGTCTTCTTTGTTTGCCTATGTTTCTTTATCGTTGTTTTTCTTTTTCCGATCTAACGACTAACGTGCCTGTTGTTCGTTGCAGTGGAAATGTCTGCCACCGTGACCGGTCTTGAGAATCTGATGAAGACCTCTTTTGAAGCAAGTGACGACGAGAATGCCGAAGAGAAGGACGTCGGCAAGTCGGGGGGTCCTTCAGGGGAGAAGGAGAATCAGGCTGTGCCTTCTCCCCAGGATACCGACGTGTCGGGGAAACAGGCTGCAGGGGGCCAGGCTTCCCCTACCCGTGAGGAAGGGTCCGCTGATGGGCACGCGACTCTCACCCCCCAGCCGGATAGTGACGTGGAGCTTATCCATACTCCCAAGAAGCGAAAGATGTCTTCCAGCCCGGAAGGGGCCCTTACCATAATGGAAAGGAACTTTGATGCTACCAAATTTATTGACTCCCAACTGATACCTGGGACAGAGGAGCATTTTCAGGAGACCGAACTGTCCGGACAGGCGAGGTGGATGTATCGCACCTTGCTTCGTGGGGCCGTGATAGCTCGGAAGGCTGAATTTGAGTTATCGGGAATGGAGGCGCTCCGGAGGAAGCTTGAGTCCTCTGTTAAGGCGAACAACGACTTTAAGGCTCAAGTTGAACTCCTCCAGGGTCAGCTGTCCGAGATGGGGGGGGAAAGCTTAGCGCTGCTGAGGAGAAGTCGTCGTTTGTTGCGGAGAGGTTGAAGGCGTCTGATGAGACCGTGGCCCGGCTTCTTGAGCGCGAGATGACATTGAAGGGTCAGCTGAACGCCGCTCAGGGTCGGGTTGTCGCCTTAGAAAAAGAGCGGGAGCAGGCCGCCTCGGAGGTGAAGGCCGCTAAAGCTGAAGCCGGTGAGCTTAGGAAGAAGCTTAAGGTGACCAAGGAGCAAGGGAAGAATGCCATCTCGATGACCGAAGATGCCCTAAAGGCTCAGCTGAGGATCGCAGCTCCTGATTTCGACACGTCGTCAATTGGCGTTTTCAAGACTATCCAGGACGGAAAGATTGTTGACATGCCGAGGAAGTGAGGTCTTGTAACTTAGGATATTTTGTAATGCGTTTGCTGAACAACTTATTGTTCGTTCTTTGTTTTGACTCTTTATAAGTTATACTTATTTGGTCGTTTGGCCGGGTTGCCGTTTATTGTATTTGTTGTTATTTCTCTTGGGGGGCTCGCGCCCGTTTTCCCGTTTTATGATAGTTGTGGCTTGGATTGTCGTGGTCGTGTTGTCGTCGCAGTTGGCTTTGGCCGTGACGAAGATGGCCCCCGGGGTGATCAGTCCCGATCTGCCGTTTTAAGATGTGCTCGTGTGCGGCGCACGTAGGGAAGAAGTAGACAAGTACGAAAATTTTTTTGACAAGTATGAGTTAATCGTTAGCTAAGCAAATTAATCAATATGGTGAATATTTGACAAGATAAAAAGGTAGATTGTCATGCAAACAAAGCAGGTATTTACTATTTCTTTAGGTTCTCAGGTCGGCGAATCGTCTGGTCATGGGTAGAACCTTCTTAGGCTACCCGCATTCCATGTTCTGGGCACTTCCTTGCCGTCGAGTCTTTCGAGCTTGTAAGCACCTTTGCCGAGTACCTCCCTTACCCTGTAGGGACCTTCCCAATTTACCGCCAGCTTGCCTTCCCCTGGGGTCGGGACGCCGATGTCGTTGCGTCGCAGGACGAGGTCCCTTTCCTCGAAATCTCGTTTGAGGACTTTTGCGTTGTAACGCAGGGCTATTCTTTGTTTCAGCGCCGTTTCTGTTAGGTGAGCCATCTCCCTTGTTTCCTCAATCAGGTCCTTTTCGACCGCTTCGCTCATGCCCGCGAGTAGTAGTCGGGGGCTCGGTTCGCCAATTTCGACTGGTATCACCGCATCGACCCCGTATGTTAGGCGAAAGGGAGTTTCCCCCGTGGCGCTTTGCTCGGTTGTCCGGTAAGACCATAGGACGGAGGGGAGTTCGTCAGCCCAGCTTCCTTTCTTGTTGTCTAGGCGCTTCTTTAGACCAAGAAGGACGACTTTGTTTGCGGCCTCTACCTGCCCGTTTGTTTGGGGATGTTCTACCGAGGAGAACTTTTGCTTTATCCCTAGGCCAGAGAGGAACTCCATGAACTTCTTGTCTGTGAACTGGGTCCCGTTGTCTGAGATAACAACTTCCGGGATACCGAAACGGGTTATCACCTACTTCCACATGAACTTCCGACAGTTGGAGGACGATATCGTAGCCAGCGGTTCAGCCTCCACCCATTTGGTGTAGTAGTCGATGGCGACAATGAGGTATTTGACTTGTCCTGGGCTGACCGGGAAAGGCCCCAGGAGGTCGACTCCCCATTGTGCGAAAGGTCGAGTAGTCGTCAGAGAATTTAGCTCGGAGGCCGGTGCCTTGTGGAAGTTGGCGTTTTGTTGACACTTTGTGCATCTTTTGACAAATTCCTTTGAGTCTTTCATCATTGTTGGCCAATAGTATCCTGCTCGGATGAGCTTCCTTGCTAGGGCTTTGCCCCCGATGTGGTGTCCACAACACCCCTCATGGACTTTCCTAAGCACGTAGTCCATCTGGTTGGGGTGCAGACACTTCAACAGGAGCTGGCTGAGTCCCTTTTTGAATAGTTGTCCCTGTATAATTGCGTATCTGGCCGCCTCCCTTCTTAAGGCTTTGGCTGCCTTCTCATCCTCGGGCAACTTGCCGAGTTCTAGGAAGTTGGTGATGGGGTCTAGCCATGAGGGGCTTGACTTTGTCAAATGGAGGGTGACCGTTGGTTCCTTCACCATGCCTTGGATGAGGGACCGGTTACCCGACCCTGGCTTTGTGCTCGCCAGTTTAGACAGGAGGTCCGCCCGTGTGTTCCTTTCTCTTGGGACGTGTTGGATGATGACCTCCTGGAACTGACTCGTTATTTCTCTAACCTTTTCCAAGTATTTTTGCAGGAGGGGGTCCCGGGCTTGGTAGCTTCCGTTTACCTGCGAGATGAGAACTTGCGAGTCGCTGCATACTTCGACCTTTGTCGCTCCGACTTCCCGGGCTAATGTTAGTCCGCCCAAGAGAGCTTCATATTCTGCTTGGTTGTTCGACACTGGAAACTCGAACTTAGTCGATTGTTCATAGATGACCCCTGCTAGGCTTTCTAGGATGACCCCTGCTCCCCCGGACGTTTGGTTGGAGGCCCCGTCAACGTGGAGCCTCCACCGTGTGCCCGTTTCCTCGGGAGGGTCCCCCGTCACTTCAACCAGAAAGTCTGCCATTGCCTGAGCTTTGATCGCGTGCCGGGGTTCATATTGTAGGTCGTATTGGGAGAACTCGATGGCCCAGGTCATCATCCTACCGGCCAAGTCAGGCTTTTGCAGTACTTGGCGAATCGCCTGGTCCGTCCTTACGACTATACGATGGCTCTGGAAGTATTGTCTTAACCTTCGGGAGGAGACTAGGAGCGCCAGCGCTAGTTTTTCCAGCTTGCTGTATTTCAGTTCTGGTCCCTGGAGGACCCTGCTAACAAAATAAACGGGTTGTTGGGTCTTTTCCCCTTCTCTGACGAGCACCGTGGCCATTGCTTCCTCGGTTACCGATAGGTAGAGATAAAGCGGTTCTCCGGCCCTGGGTTTTCCGAGAACTGGTGGTGCCGCTAAAATCTGCTTGAAGTGGTTGAATGCCTCCTCGCATGCTGGGGTCCATTCGAACGTCATTCCTTTTTTCATTAGATTGAAGAAAGGTAGGGCTCTTGCTGCTGACGCGCCGAGGAATCGGGATAAAGCCGTTAACCTCCCGGCAAGTCGTTGGACGTCCTTGATACAGCCCGGGCTCTTCATCTGGAGAACTGCCTGACACTTCTCGGGGTTAGCTTCCACCCCTCTTTGCGTAATCATGAATCCCAAGAACTTACCGGCCTCCATGGCAAACGCGCACTTGAGCGGATTAAGCCTCATGCCGTGTTGTCGGAGGGACGAAAAAACGCCATCAAGGTCGCTAAGGAGGTCGTTGGGTCGTGTAGTCTTCGCGAGTATGTCATCCACGTAGACTTCTACTGTTTTGCCTATGAGTTCACTGAATATCTTATTCATCAGCCTTTGGTACGTGGCCCCAGCGTTTTTCAAACCGAAGGGCATCACCCTGTAACAATAGATTCCTCCCGGTGTTATGAACGCCGTTTTTTCTTCGTCAGGTCGGTGCATCGGTATCTGATTGTATCCTGAGTAGGCATCCATGAAGCTCAGATACCGGTACCCCGCCGCCGCGTCAACGAGTGCGTCAATGTTAGGTAGGGGGTAGCAATCCTTGGGACACGCCTTGTTGAGGTCAGAGTAGTCTACGCACATTCTCCACCTCCTATTGTGCTTTTTGACCAGGACCACGTTTGACAACCAAGTCGAGTAGTCCAGTTCTCGGATGAATCCTGCTTCTAGGAGGCTGGCCGTTTGCTTGGCTACCTCTTCTGCTCTTTCTTGCGACATTTTTCTCCTCCTCTGGGCCACTGGCTTGGTTCCCGCTTTGACGGCCAGATGATGCGATATGAGCTGGGGATCTATCCCGGGCATATCGGCAGGCGTCCAGGCAAAGAGGTCGGCATTAGCCCTGATCATTTCCATCAATGGCTCCTTCATTTCGTGGGGGAGGTTCCTGTTTATGAATGTGAATTTATCGTCCTCCTCGCCGACCCTGAACTTTTCCAAGTCCCCTTCTGGCTCTGGTCTAGGTTTGTCGTCTATTCTGGCGTCTAGGTCAGCCAGGAAGACCCCAGACGCTTCTTTGGATTTTTTCCTGAGGGAGAGGTTGGCGTGGTCGCAAGCGACTGCCGTTTCCAAGTCGCCTTTGATGGATCCTACGGATCCGTCATCAGTGACAAACTTCATCACCAGCAGCTTTGTGCTAATGGCGGCCCCCAGGTCGTTAATGGTTTTTCTCCCCAGGATGATGTTATAAGCCGTGGAGTCTCGTAATATTACGAAGTCCGCCATGACTGTTCGTCGCTTTTGCCCCTGTCCCACAGAGGTCGGGAGTGAGATGATTCCGTCCGGCTTGATGAAGTGGTCCCCCAACCCTATCACACCGTGCTGGTGGGTCGTCAGGTCGGCGTCCCTTAGTCCCAGGGCATCGAAAACGTTTCGAAACATGATGTTTGAGTCTGCCCCCGTATCTACCAGGATTCGTTTGACGAGGCCCGTCCCGACCCTAGCCGTGATGACCATGGGCGGACTTTCCGGTGCCTCGTCAAACCATTGGTCCTCTGGGCCGAAGGAGATGGGTGGGATACCTCGGAAACTTCTACCTGTCGAGGTGGAGACCGCTAGGACCTTGGCGTCTTTTTTCTGTGCTGACTTTGACCTTGGGGCGGTATTTCTGGCCGTTACCACGTTTACCACCGTAAGGCCGTGGTCGTCACCCTCTGGTTCCTGCCGTTGCCTTGTTGGCCGGGATCTATCTTCGCTATCGTGGTCCCGGTTACGTCTCCTTGGTTCCCGTATAAGGTGGGAGAAGTCGGCAAGTTTCCCATCCCTAATAGCTTGCTCCAGGGCGTCTTTTAGGTCGAAGCAGTCTTGGGTCTTGTGTCCGTAACCCTTGTGGTACTCGCAGTAGAGGTTCTTGTTTCCTCCCGTTCTGTCCTTCAGAGGTCGGGGCTTTGACAGTATCCCCTTTCCCGCTATTTGTTGGTAAACTTTGGTGATTGGTGCTGTGAGGGGGGTATAATTGGTGAACTTCCCAACTCGGGGGAACGGTTTGGGTGTTTTACCCGGACCGCCGTTCCTGGCGTGTTCCTTTGGTCTTTCTCTGCCTTCATAGTGCCGGGCTTGGTTGTAGGTGGGCTGCCGCTTATTGGCAGCCACGACCCGGCTGACTTCTTCGTCATTGATGTATTCTTTGGCCACGCACTGGATCTCTTGCATTGTCCAAACGGGCTTTGTGGTAAGGTGTTTCCTGAAGTCCTCATTCGAGAGCCGTTCGTCAAGCATAGACTTGCCACCGAGTCCGTTAGACCGTCAATTTCCAGGCACTCGTCATTGAAACGGTCCAGGTATTTCCTGGTCGGCTCTCCGGGTCTCTGTGTCACCCCTAGCAAATTGATTGGGTGTTTGACTTTGACAATCCTGGTCGTGAATTGAGCCAAGAAGGCGTGGCTGATGTCGGAGAATTGAGTCACCGAGCCCTGCGGGAGGTTGTTGAACCACCGTATCGCCGGGCCCGCCAAGGTGACCGGGAAGGCGCGACATCTGACCTCGTCTCCTACCCCTTCCAGATTCATTCTGGCCTCAAAGGCCGTCAAGTGTTCCAGGGGATCTTGTGTTCCATCATATTTCATGTCTGTTGGCTTGTCGAAGTGTTTCGGCAGCCGGACCTCGAGTACGGAGCGGTGGAAAGGGGTCGCTCCTATTATTACTGGTCCCCGGGTAGTTCTCCCTGGCTCGTCATTCTCCCGACGGCCGTCCTCTTCGCCTCTGTTCGACGCACGCCGTCTCTCATGTCGGGCATAAATGATGGGGTCTCGACTTCTTCTTCTGGCTCGTCCCCATCCCCCCGTGCTCTCCGACTCGTATTGGGGGCTAGGTGAGCGCCTCGAGCGGCTCCTTGAACGGGAACGGGTGGGGCTTCGCTCCGGGGTGCGTTGGTCGCGTTCTCTTTCGGCTAGCCGGCGTTCTAAGTCTTGCATCCTATGGCCCAACTCTTGCATTATCCTGGCGTGATTGTCGCCAGTTCCTCCGAAGGGGCGTCTTTCGTGAGTCTGCGTCACATCCCTCGGAGGCGACCTCTGCTGTTGTCGGGTTTCTATCGAAACGGCGCCTCCCCCAAGCACGGGAGGCGCGGCCTCGCTGCCGGTCCCCGTCTGGACTAGTACGAAGTCCATGGACGATCCCCACAGACGGCGCCAATGTTCGGTAGGTCGGTTACCGGACGGTTCGGGTCAGGACCCAGGGTGAAGGAAAGGGCTCGTCTGGTCACGGTCTTCCAGTCCGGACTGGGGAGGTCCCGAGCACGTCGTGCGAGAAAAGAGAGAGAGGGGGTGCCACCTGCAAAGACACTCCGACGCTCTTGTCAGAATATGTGCAGGCGAAATGAGGGTGGTGTAGGGATGTGACGTACCTCGGGGGAAGAGCCATTCTTCCCCTTATATACATGTCAGCCCTGGGCCCCTCTGGAGGTCAGGCCCATATTTTCAGGGACGCTGTCCCATAGCTGTGTGTGAGCTGTATGGGACGCGTGTCCGGGTCGGTTGAAGGGCGCGTAGCCGGGCCGGGTGGAGCTCGGGTCGGGTTGGCCCGCAGGAGTCCTGGGCTGGGCTGTAACAAGATATAAACAGAGACAATGTGTCCGGAGACATTAAATTACTGTATTTTGTATCAATTTTAACAGGAAAGATACAGAAACACTAACAAGAGACAATTTATTTTTTATTTTTTCTTTCATTATTCTTGTTATTTTTTTATAATTATGTTTTTTATTGTTATATTTTTCATCTCAAATTTTTTGAATAAAAAAAATGAGAATAAATTGAATTTTTATAATTTGTTCTAATTTATTATCAAACAAAATACAAAAACATAAAATTTTGTGTTTATATCCTGTCCTGTTTTTAGTGTCTTGTTCTGTGTTGTTATTAGAAACAAACCCAGCCTTACAACTAACGGCACGAAGCAACCTTATCAATAGCGTCACATGTGGATGTCGTCCCACGAATTAGACGTTGTTGGTGGTTGCTTGCTCCATGATTTGTTATTTAATGATTGCCTTTGCCAACTCTATCCACCATTCATTCAACTTGATATCTTCTAATTATGTATACCAACTTTGTTTTTCCAAGGTGTGCAGGCACAGCCATAGGCATAAGCTCCACCTTCATGGTGAGACTTCTCAACAAAATCCAACGTTCCAACATAAATATTTCTCCATCAATATTATTCATCAAAATTCCTTAAACTAATTCTTTACACTTTCAGGATGTTTTACATGCAAAACAAACTGTGATGCTGAAGGAGGCTAAGCATGTAATGAAGAAACTTATTAGCGAGGATCCAATAATGGAGAGTTTGTGCATGGTTGACTTAATCCAAAGGCTTGGCATTGAGCACCACTTTCAAGAGCACATTGAAGCCGCACTTGAGAAGCAACATTTCATAGTGACCAGAGATCCCATTGATTTTGTCCAAAGCCATCAACTTGACAAAGTTGCACTCACGTTCCGTTTACTCAGACAAGGAGGTTATTCAGTTAATGCAGGTTGTTATAAATTATAATAATGAGAAGATCTTTGAAGTAATAAAATAGATCATATATCAATTATGGTTAAATTTATAACTTCTATTAGGGAAACTAGTTAGTTTTCCTAATAAATTCTATCATATATAAGGTCCACAATTTTTATTTAAAAGTGATTACACGTTGATCTTGTATATTTGTATTCTTTTTATTAGTTATAAACTAATATTTTTATCCGTAATTATATTACGGGAATATAAATTTTTTAAAATTATGTCGATTTTGTTATGACATTATAGATTATGGCACAAAAGATTTATAGAATCAAACTACTTTTACAAAAATTAAAGATAGTAGAAAACAAAAGTTCCCGTTGGCTAAGAAGATCATGATCTCTGTAGATAAAAAATCAAATGATAAGATTTTTAGTTATTATTTCATGTGAAAGAGTTTAATTTATTACTAATAATTAATTTTAATATTCATTATCTAAAATTTGAAACGATTTAACTTGTATACTTTTGATTAGGTATTAAGTCTGTTACACAAATAGAAATAATTAATTTTTATACTTGCTATTTAAAAATAATATTTTTTTTCTCTTTATGTATATAAAAATATAATTAGATATTATCATAAAAAAGATTATATTGATAATTATAAAATTAACTCAAAATAAATTTTTTTAAACAATTGAATCTTGATTTTAACTTTTAATCATAATATTAGTATTATCTCTAAATTATATTTAATAAATATTTAAAAAAATAAAAATATAGATTAAAAAGATAAACAATAAAATTTTAAAATTAAATAAAAAAATTAAAAAATATATATATAATAATAATATTTATTTTTAAATTATATTATTTTGTTGATTTTATTTTTATAAAACAAAAAAATAGAGAATGAGAGAAAAGAAAGAAAAAGAAAAAGAATAAAACTGAAAGAGAGTGTTTGTTAATTTAAAAAAAATAATTATAATAAAAAATATCGATGACACATTTTAATTTCTCAAATTACTAATATAAAATATAAATTATAAATTATATATAGAGTGGGAAGGGTAGAGAGAAATAGAGAAAGGGAGAGAGATAGACGAGAGAAATTAGAAATGGAGTTTATTAATTTTGGATAAAAATATTTCCTCTCAATTTTAATGAGAGAATGTCATGTGAGAAATTTGGTCATTAAATTAGATAATAACATATAATATATAAATATATAATAAATTATATATAGAATGAGTAGGATAGAGAAAAATAGAAAAAAGGGAGAGAGGTAGATAAGAGAATTTAGAAAAAAAGTTTATTAATTTTAGAGAAAAATATTTTCTCTAAGTTTAATAAGAGTGTCATGTGACACATTTTGTTATTAAATTAGATAGTAATATATAATATAATATAGTTATATTTTAATTTCAATTTTAATATTTTAATTTTAATTTTAATACAATTAAAAAATATCATATTGTACATTTTGATTATCAAATTTATAATTAGTCATTGATAATGATATACAAAAAAGATAGAGTGCTTGAAGAAGAGAGAAAAGAGAAAAAAACACTTTTTAATTTTGGAGAAAAAAGATTTGATTTCAATTGTAACATGTGACATATTTTTATTTTAAAATTAATAGAAAAATAAAAGAACTCTTTAATTTAAAAAAATTGATTTTAATTGTAATAAAGAGTAATATGTAATACATTTTAGTTATAAAATTAATAAAAAAAAGTAAAATTCTTTAATTTAAAAAAAAATAATTTTAATTACAAATAAAAAATAATATATAACACATTTTAATTATAAAATTAGTAATATATATTCATTAACTAATAATCAACTACCATAATCGTTGTGCAGATATATTTGAGAGGTTGAAAAATAACAGAGTGCAGTTCGGAGAAGCATATGGCGAAGATTTGACGAGTCTCATAGCGGTACATGAAGCAGCGCAGCTAAGCATTGGAGAAGAAGATACTTCTCTTGAGGATGTGGGGCGCCTCTGCCGCGAGCTTCTTCATTCATGGCTGTCAAGGCATCATCATCATCATGAAGCTCAATATGTTGCAATCTCTCTCCAGCAACCACTTCATCACAACTTGCCTAGATTCATGGACAAAACCATCTTGCTTAGGAATTTCAAGCCCGACAAAAAATCTGTGTGCTTTGTGGAACTTGCAGAAATCAATTCCTGTATAGTTAGGCTCATGAACCAGCATGAAGCCCTTCAAGTTTCAAAGTAAGTTCTATGAGTAAATCATTTATTCATCAACTCAATTTTTTTAGTCTAGTTTATTTAGTTTAATAATCCAACAGCATACTTTATCTCACACTTTTAATCATTAATGACCAAGTGATGACGAAAAACAAAATAATCCCTTGATAGATGGTGGAAAGGGGAAGCTATGTCGAAGGAGCCGAAATTTGCAGAGTATGAAGCTCTAAAATGGTACATGTGGTCCATGGCATGCTTCACAGATCCGAGCTTTTCAGACCAAAGGCTTGAGCTTACCAAACCTATCTCTCTGGTCTACATCATTGATGACATTTTCGATGTTTATGGCACGTTGGATCAGCTTATTCTATTTACTGATGCGGTTAAGAGGTGCCTATTCTATATCATATGTATATTGACATTTAAATTTTCTTATTATTCCATTCTAATGCTTACAAGTTACAACAAATTTTTACCTCTCAATTCAGATGGGAATTGACCGGAACAGAGCACCTTCCCGAATTCATGAAAAAGTGTTTAAGTGCTCTATATGAAATTACAAATGCTTTCTCCGAAAAGATCTACAAAAAGCATGGATTGAATCCTATAAATACCCTTAAAAAATCGGTAAATGGTCCATTTATTTCATTATTTTTTATTTTATTTTTGCACAATGAGGTCATGAGGTTTCTTTAGACCAACTATTCAATTTCTTTTAAATGTATGTATAATTATCAAATAGATATAAAATTATTTAACAGATTAAATTAAAAATGAACTATCCGAATTTGCTTGGAATTGCACCAACTTGTAGCAACATTAACGCTACGTATTTCTAATGAAGTTTTTGCAATTGTTGAATGCCTCCTTGGAAGGGGCACATTGGTCTGATTCTGGTGAATTGCCAAATTCAGAGGAGTACTTGAAGCATGCAACTGTAAGCACAGGACTGCACGTGATGCTTGTCCATTCATTTTTCCTTTTCCATCAAAATATAACAAAGGAAACTCTTGCAATTTTAGACGACTTTCCAGACATTATATATTCCGTCGCAAAAATCCTTCGTCTTTGTGATGACTTAGAAGGACACAAGGTAAAATCCAAGTCTGTTCCATTATTCTTTAAGATGCACCACAAGAAAGTTATATTTAATTCCATTACAGTATACCTTATATAGCACTATATTAAACAACGAACTGAACACAGTAGTATAAAAAGGATTATGTATTCAAGTATAGCGTATAACTCTCTACCCTTTGCATATTGACGTATTAATTTAGTTGGTAGCTTTATTGACTAGTGTAATATGGTATTTTGTTTTTTTTTTTTTTTTTTGACAACACATATATTTCAATCATGAATGCAGAATAAAAATCAAAGTGGATTTGATGGGTCATACATTGAGTGCTACATGAGAGAACACCAAGAGACTTCAGCAGAAGATGCAGAAAGGCATGTTGAGGAGCTGATTTCAATGGAATGGAAGCGTCTCAATCGACAAGTGTTGGGCAGAGATCAGCAATTTCCATCGTCATTTACCAAATTCTGCCTGAGTGCTGCTAGAATGGTCCCTCTAATGTATCATTACCGCACCAATCCAAGCCTTTCCAACCTACATCAACATGTCAAGTCTATTGCTAATGCTGGTGTTGCACACGTAAATTCACTTGTACTATAAGCTTATGAACATGGACATGATTTAATTTCTTTTCAAAGAATGATCAGAAGTTGTTGTTTGCATATTAACCTTTGTTCTTTGACAGAAGACATCGCCATAAAGGATCAGATGATTTTTCATTTTAATATATGCACATGTACCAGAAATCATATGTTAGTTGATCTAATAAGAATAATGAATTTCAAAGAATACAGGAAATCACATGTATCAGTTGAAGCATAATGAATTTCAAATAATGCAGGAAATAGCATATTTAATAGGAACGAGTATAAGCATCAAAATTCGCTTCATAAGCAAAAATCCAACATCGCCTTCATTCCTGACAGATACATGTCCTACATAGTAGTAGGCTACTAGCTGAAAGGAGAAGAATTATCTCACACTGTAAGTTATAAAGACTATTAAAACCGCTTCCTTAACCAATGTGGGTTTTTAATCCCTGTTAAAGGCCAAATCAAACTTCCAACTTCTTCTTCCCCGCAAGATCGACAAGCTCAGTAGCTTCTTCAATCATCCCATTGGCAACAAACCCCTCAACCACCTGCTTCAATGCCTCTGCATCAATAGCCAATCTACCACCTTTCATAGCCTCTTTGCACAGCTGAAAAGCCAAATCAAATTCACCCTTCTCTGTAAAAAATGGCGCAAGAGTCACATAAGTAGATCGAACAGGTTCGCATTCACTCTTCACCAACTCATCATACCAAACCTTGGCTTCTTCAACATTGTCATCACCAAAAAACCCTTGAATCAACACATTGAAACAATGCACATCAGGGTTAACCCCGCTCAACTTCATCACATGAAACAACTCTACGGCATCCTTTAATCTGCCATCACCAACCATCCCACCCATCCTCAGCCTGTAACTCACAGCATCAGGCTCAACATTCCTCGTCTTCATCATTGTCCAAATCTTCTCACCCTCATCAAACCCACGCTTCTTATAAAACTGACCAAGCAGAGTATTAAAAGTGATCAAATTAGGCTCCAAGTCCAGCTCATCCATCTCATCAAGAACCCCAACAGCAGAGTCCAAATAATCCATCTTACACAATGCGTGAATGAAAACATTAAACGACACCACATCGGGTTGAATCGAATATTTGGCGCTGATTTCACGGAAAAGGCCCACGGCAACGTCGTATTGCCCAGCAGCGACGTAAGCGTTGAGGAGGGAAGAGAAAGCCAAGTTATTGCGAGAGCAATTGTGGTTTGGCATTTCGTCGAACAGTTTGCGGGCGTGGTCAGGCATGCCAGCTTTGGCGTAGAGATTGATGAGGCGAACAATGAAGCCCTCGGTGGTAATCTCCTTGTACTGCTTTTGGGCTTCAATGATCTCTTCGATCAAAGGGAAGGCCTTGGCCTTCGCAAGCTTGCGTACAACGTCGGTGTAGATGCCAACACTTCGCCGGAAGTACTTGTTTTTGCAAAGCCTCTTGAACTTGTCTACCACGTTTCGCATTGCTTCCGGCGTTTCGTAGTCGCTGGGGAGCGTGCGGAAAGATGGCGTCACGCGTCCACGTTTGCGCTTGTACTTGGATTCGGATTCGATAGCTGTGGTTGTGGCGGCGGTGATGGAGGAGGGTTTTGCGGTGAAGAGTCGACGCAGAGTACTGAGGCCAGACATGGTGTCTTCTAGTGTGTACGAATGAAATCTAAGCCTAACTGCCTAACTACCTCAACATCAGAGGAGAACACAAGTTGTTGGAAATGGAATCACACTGTTTCAATGGAATAATGCAACATCTAATTCAGGATTGGAAAATTAATTTTGATATTCTGTATATAAATAATTTTTATGTCGAATAAACTACTAATTCTTATCATGAAATATTTAAATGTTTATTATTTTTATATTTTGTATTTAGATAATAAAAAAAAGGGCAATTTACGCATCTAAATTGTTTGACCCTCAATATTACGCAAATACATTGTTTCCAAATTTAATACGCAAATGCATTGTTTCACTATTTTATGTAAACCGCTAGTAGCGGTTTACAGGTGTGCATAAACCGCTACAACCAGCCGCGGTTTATGTGTGTGAGTGTAAACCGCTACTGGCAGTAGCGGTTTACGTGCATGTGTGTGTGAGTGTATGTATGTGTATACAGCTACTGCCAGTAGCGGTTTAAGTGTATGTATGTGTATACTATTTAAATAATATTATAAATAAAAAATTTAATTTATCATTTCACAATATAATTTAAAAAATATAAATATGCATGTAATAAATTTTTTATTTGTATTTATTATTAAAATGAGATTAAATAGCAAATCAAAGAGTGAGTACTCACAGAGTACTAAAATATATAAACTAAAACTAAATTTTTTTTTTATCTTCATTCCTTCTAAAACTCATAAATGATAAAATAATTTATTTTTAGTAAAAAATTCACTAAAGCATACACTTTTTCTTTAAAAATTACTTCATTTTTTATCCATATAAATCATATGATTGCAAAAAATATATACTCCGTTTTCTTTCTCTTAATTTTTGTGTAACTTAATTTAGCGGTTTCTGTGTTCCTCTAGCGGTTTACGTTGATTAGAAAAAATGTTTGTTTATGCTAAATTAAGTTACAAAAAAAATTGAGAGAAAGAAAACGGAGTATATATTTTTTGCAATCATATGATTTATATGGATAAAAAATGAAATAATTTTTAAAGAAAAAGTGTATGATTTAGTGAATTTTTTACTAAAAATAAATTATTTTATCATTCATGAGTTTTAGAAGGGATGAAGATAAAAAAAAATTAGTCTTAGTTTATATATTTTAGTACTTTGTGAGTACTCACTCTTTGATTTGCTATTTAATCTCATTTTAATAATAAATACAAATAAAAAATTATTACATGCATATTTATATTTTTTATTTTATTCATCAAAATTATGATGCTATCACTATTATTTATCTAATTAATCAACTGTAAAATACAAATAATTTTTATTTTTTGGTATAAGACAACAAAGTTGCACAAATAAAAAAAAATCATTTAGCTAGAACCTCAAATGCAAATCAACAGCAAAGAACACAACCCATTTTCCAAACTCTCCAATCTCCTTTGTATGGTTGATATAAATAAAAGAGAATGAAGTGATTTTTAAAGAGTAAAATATATAATTTAGTAAACTTTTGGCTAAAAATAAATTATTTTATTATTTATAAATTTTAAAAGAGATGAGAATAAAAAAAATTAGTCTTGCTTTATATAATTCAATACTTTGAAGACTGTATTTTTTTATTTGTAATTTGGTCTCACTTCTAATAATAAATACAAATAAAAAATTTATTACATGCATATTTATATTTTTTAAATTATATTGTGAAATGATAAATTAAATTTTTTATTTATAATATTATTTAAATAGTATATACACATACACGTAAACCGATACTGCCAGTAGCGGTTTACACTCACATACACACGCACGTAAACCGCTGCTGGCAGCAGCGGTTTACACTCACACACTCACACACATAAACCGCGGCTGGTTGTAGCGGTTTATGCACATCTGTAAACCGCTACTGCCAGTAGCGGTTTACATAAAATAGTGAAACAATGCATTTGCGTATTAAATTTGGAAACAATGTATTTGCGTAACATTGGGGTCAAACAATTTAGATGCGTAAATTGCCCTAAAAAAAATAAAAAATATTAGAGAGTCACAAAAATTTAGTATTTTTAGTCATTATTTAATATAATTTTTTAGTTTAAAAATCAACAACATACTTTCATTCATATTGTTAAATATTGACGGATGGCATGAATAAATTGTCGGTATGTTTCGATAAATTTCTCTCAATGAAAGCTACAGAAATAGGCTATGTAGCAACCTTTGCATAACATGACCAAATATAGTAGTGCTAATCTACAAATCCTGTGGTAAATTTAGCTCGTAGCGTGGCTTGGAACTGGTATAAGCAAGTTTGGCAATCTCCTCTGCCTCTAAAGTCATGGAATTGTTCAACAGTGTATCCACCACAAGCTGCAACAGCGATCTGGGTGGACCAACAAAGCACCTGCCATTGAAGATCTCCTTGGACACCTCAAAAGCAGCCTTCAAATCACCTTTGTCACACAGGAATGGAAGAAGGATGTTAAAAGTGTGCCTATCAGGGGCAAACTCAGTGGTTGCTATTTCACTGTACCACTTCTTAGCTTCATCCAAATTATCCTCATTGACAAAACCTCTAATCAGAGCATTGATGCTGAACAAATTAGGCTTCACACCCTCTTCACTCCTCATCTTCTGGTACCACATAACAGCATCACCACTTCTTTTCTCAACACACATTCCCATTAACTTAGCATTGTAGCTCTGAACATCAGGAGCAACATGTTCATCCTCCATTCGTTTCCAAATTTTCTCACCATCCTCAAAACGACCATTTGAATACAATCCATCCAGGAGGGTATTGAAGGTTATCACATCAGGCTTCACACCCTTAAGTTCCATGTCATCAAGCATGGAACTTGCAGAATCAAAAGAACCCATTTCGCAAAAAGCCTTGATGACAGTATTGTAAGTCACCAAATTGGGCTCCACGGAAAGCTGTGTAGGCAAGTGGTTGAAAAGGGTAGGTACCATGTCAAACACGTTGGAATGCAAATAAGAAGCCAAAAGGGCATTAAGAGAGAGCACGGTACGGGGACAGTTCCTTTGAGGCATTTCATCGAACACTTTGTGCGCATTCTGCACCATGCCGGATTTGCCGTAGAGTGTGATAAGGCGGGCAGAGAAACCTTCCTTGGAGATGTCTTTGAAGGTCTTCTGGTGTTCGAGGATGTCCTCGATGGATTGGAACCGCTTAGCGAGAGCGAGGCGGCGAACGGTGCGCTCGTAAATACGGTGTTTGCTTCGGAAACGATCCGATTGGGAAGCTTGCTTGAAGGAATGAACGAGGCGGTCGAGGTCGCGCTCATTGGAGAGATCTCTTAGAAAAGACGTGATGATGGCAGAGGCAGAGGCAGAGGCAGAGGCCGAGGCAGAGGCAGAGGCCGATGATGTCGTGAACATGCGGCGAAGATTGCCATGCAACTGCCACGGCGACATGCTGCTAAGGATAAAGTAAAAGTGTAAAACTCACTCACAGAGACCGGTGTTTGTTCTGTTCTTTTTTTTTGTGTTTTTTATTCTGGTCATTTCTTTCTTTTAAAATTGAGTTTGTTGCCAAGAATTCATTTTTAAACCTATTTTAATTAAAAAATCTTATTTTGCAACTCTATTTTTGTTTATATTATTGTTATTATAAAAATACTATTTACATATCAAAATACTAAAATCAACTACGTTATATTTGTGTACAAATATGTGTAGCAACCTCTTAATTGAGTATGGGAAGACTATGTCATTTGAGCTATACCTCATTAGCACAAATATGTGTAGTTTAACTCATTCTTAATATGTATTTTATATTCTAATGTATGTATATTCTATTCTGGTGGCTAATTTTAGTGAACCTCTATGATTTATTATTAATATTGGCACTTATGCCATTCGTACTAAAATATATGTTATCATTCTTCAAAAAAAAAATATATATGTATATCAGCATATGCGCCTTTATGATTTTATGTCAATTTTCAGGGCATGAACGGTGGAAATCTCTAAGAATGTCGAATGAAAAAGTTCTTCAAGATATTATCAGTGGCATTTAGAGCAAATTAAAATGGACATTTACAGTTATTATGGCCTTCAACATTCAGCAGTTTCATTTCCAATATATTGTAAAACAAAAATCATTTCACCTCCTGCATTCCTCTAAATATGTGAAATAGATAAATCCAAAACTAGATCGTTTTCCCTCTAGTGTTGATGTTAAATTTTAGTTAGTAAATCTTCCTGCAGGCATAGTGTCATATTTTGTATGCAGCTGAAATGGAAATCACTGACATAACCGCATAGGCAATAAAGTTTAAGTTTCGTTTAACCTTGGATTGGACCTGTCTGAAAATTAAGCAAAGCTTACAAGAAACGAATTTAGAATTTCTGATTAACATAATTGCAACAACATAGATTCTGTTTGTACTGTTACTAGAATACCAATAATAGAATCAATGCTGTCTGTCTGTTTACAGCTCAAGTTCCGAAGGTGCATTGCTTCAATAACACTGAAGCTATGCACCCTGGAATACGGCGCCAGATTCCAGAATATGTGTCCAACATAGTTGTCTTACACCAAAGAAAAAGGTCTTGTCTCCAATCAATGAATTTTATATTGACTATTTGAACTGGACAAACAAGATAGTGAGTTATTTCTTTCATAGTTTCGAAAACAGAACTGAAAATTTGCATCTAAGAAATAAATTGGCAGCTGAATGACATTATTGACCGCATGATATCCAAGTCAAGTTAGTCTAATTAATAATGACCATGTAAACATCCCCATGGACCATAGTCTTCAACTTGAACTTAAAGCAATGGAGCCTTTTCTATTCAAATTTGGGAGTAAAATTTGGTTTCACCAATCAGCCAATAACAGTCATGTTAGCAGATGCAGATCCACGGAATAATTTTTGTATAGGACCACCTACTATCAAGTAGCCTTTTCTTTCAATGAATAACTTCCTTCTTAAGAATAAAAAGAAAAGGGAAAGGAAAAGGAAAAGGAAGAAAACGTGATGACATGATATGAAACAGCTTGAACATTAGAATTTAGAAATGGTATCTTCTATGATGCCTAGATTTCACTCAGAGAATTCAAACATAAAAGACTGGGTTCCACCTTACTTTATCTTTACCTTTAGCCAAATTAGGCACAACTTCCATAGACACCAAAGAATTTCCCCTTAGAAATAAAGCGGCACACAAAATTGCAGAAAGATTCTTTTTTACAATAGTAAACACCGCCATCAATTTATGAGTATGACATTCATCACAACCCTTGCTGGATCTATGCATATTGCACCATGTAACTCTTTCTAAGGAACAAAATTGAAAATAGAAAAGAAACCAACTTTTCTGAGAAACCAACTCTTTCATCTCTGATCTTGAAATCCAATAATCTTCCTTCCTGCTGTGTATAGTGAAGAACCTGCACCCCACATTGAAATTTGAAATCAACTCAGCACATAGAGAATAACCGAAATGCATCCACCAAATTCAGAAAAGGTCATCAACATTAAGAAAGAGAAAAAGAAAAAGAGAGAGGACCTTGAGATCTACAAACAGGGGGGTCTTCAAAGAGAGAGAGTGAGAGCTGTTTATGAGCAAGACCAATATCAATAAGGATGAGACCAGATGAAGGATCATTGACAATGATATCCTTCACAGGAAGCCATAGAAAAAGCTCTTCTTGAGAGAGACCTTCCAACCCTTTAAGCTGTCCAAAACTGAGGTTAGCACTGACCACAGTCTCAAACAAGACCCTGTTCTCATACTTGGCCAGACATGGACGATCTAACTGCACCTCCAAACGACCCTTCTGGTCCAATTTGTATGACTTCACACTCTCAGGGAATAGCCCTGCAGGTAAGCCATTGCTGCGAAGTAGCTCATGAATTGAAGAATATGAAGCTGTCACAACAACATCAGAAGCAGCAACAGCAAGGAGAACAAGAAGAAGAAGATGAAAGTTGGCTTCAGAAGATGTGTGTGAGATAGACATGTTGAAATAGCACCTATCTTCTGAGTGTGGACATAACACAAACACAAGAAAGGCGTTTTGGTGCTGTGAGGTTTTAAGAGGGTTTTTAAGGTATTTTATTGAAACACTATGATTGGAAGTGGGAGCCAGTTAGGACATTTGACAGAATTTCTAAGTTCTTGGTTGGATTGTATCATGTGAAATCTACAATCTGCCCTTGCGTTACAACCTAGGACATGACTCACAAAATGTGACAAGCAAGGAACCCCTATGTAATGTAGCAAATAGCACAATAAAAAACGTTACCATATAACTAATGAAAATTTAGTAGGTGGTGTGATACTGATGATAGCTTCAAAACTATATGATAAAGAATAAAATAATGATGATTCTGGTTGAAAACAACTTTGCCTTTACGATTTATGATGCTTTTTTTTTTAATTATTTTTAATTTAGGTAGTGATGTGTCTTTGTACGTAAGTTGTATGAATATCTAGCAATTGTGTCTTTTGGCGCTTTGGCCATGATTTGCGCTTGCATTTGGGGCCATGCATGCCTCTCTTTTCCTAATTATTCATGTGTTTTCTTCTTCTCTTCATCTTTTCACCATAGTAATTAAGTAATAGTGTCAACTATTATATTATAATAACCAAAGAAAGCCATGCTCCGTGGAATGTTCGAGACAACAATTATTTTGGTCTTTTGTTAATTTCGTTGATAAAACTTTAAGCAAAGAATACTAATGGTCCATGTTGTTCTTCTTTTACCTATAATTACTAATGGACTATGTTATCCATTATATCACACATTATTATTATTATTGTACATTCCTAAATCATATTCATGCGGCGTGTGGGAAGGAACTGACACACAGGCATTGATCAAAATTTATGGTAGGAGGAAAATTCGCTATGGGGGATTTGTAGGTACGATGATTTTGCCCAGACATTATTACTATTAATTTCTTCCTTCAATTCTGATCACATTTAATAGTTGTTTATGATTTTTGCTTTTTCCTTAGGTTGATTCATCTCATCAAAAACATATATAGTTGCCAGCTTGAATTACTGATATGAAAAACCTGTTGGGAAATTATCTGAGACCACCATTATTCCTTATAATTATGATTCATCTCATTCTGGTGAAACAATGTTTTCAAGGCTGTGAAACAAGTCTCTTTTTCTCCTTTTACAAGAACATCTTTCATAGAATGAGACCAACTCTTCCAACGCCATAATGCCATGAGATTTTCATAATCTCGTAACAATTATCTATGTAGAGTTTTGACAAACAGAAGAAAAGGGAGATATTTTCAACAGACATCTTAACCGGCATTGGCTTGTACATAATGAAAGCATGAAATTTTCTTTATTTTCAAAATGTTTCACTGCAAATTTTCACAATTATTAAAATTACAGAGAGACAGTACACAATACACATACAGAATACAATATTATTTGTTTACACCTTCAACTTATATATATTTCGTTACATATCTCAACAAATTGTTTTGTTGTGTCACCATGATGATCCATCAGTATATTCACTTTGCCTGTAGTGTGCTTGAGTTGGATAATGCCTTTCATATGAATGCACAAGTTCTCCTCCTCCTCCTACATGACCATAGCCACTCCCTTCTTCTTCCCCTCTGCCACCATATGGATATGGATTCCCAAAGAGATAATCTGCAGTCCCTTTCCAAATATTCTCCTGGCAATAATAGTTTCCTCTATGAGGAGCTGCTTCACAACGATGTTCTCTCTTCATACGTGACAAACAAGGCCAATACCCAAACAAAGTCTCACAGAGATCCATAGCTTCCAAGCCATATCCACTAGGAGGATACTGTGCTGGCACTTTCTTCTCATACTCATCACCCTTTTCCCCACTGTATCCATTCCCATAACCAGACCCAGAATAGTTATTTCTATCATCTTCATCATCACTTTCACTTTCCTCACTGGTATCATAGTCTTTATCTTCAATTACCTCTTCTTGATCTTTGCTACTATCTTGTGACTGAGGCATTTCTTGAGTCACTTCACGTTCAGCTTCTTTCTGGGGAATGATTGCTTTCTCATCAATTGCCTCATCAACAGTAGGCAATGGTAATGGTACTATTGGCCCAGCAGGAACAGCATCAGCGGGTGGAGCAATTGAACTTGATCCGGTGGAAGGAGGGTAGCAGATTTCATCTGAGGGTGGTAGAGGTTTTCCATAGGTCTCAGCAATATCATAACCACCACCATAAGGTGTTGGATCATATTCATCAAATTCAGGGATATTAGATTCCACGGTATTGTATGAGATCACAAGCTGAGTCATTCCATGATTGGGATCATACTCAAATGATTTTGGGTCAGTAAAATTGGTGGCAGAGTATGATATACTAGTTTGGTAACTCTGATAAGGGTAATTTGCAGAAAGATACAAACTTTGATCATACCCATAATATGGTTTATTATATTCATAGCTATTGTAAGAATTAAAGGTTGGAACTTGAGCATAATTATAAGTGGAAGCATAAGAATTGAAATTGTACTCACCATAATCAGAATCAGAATAGGGATAGCTGTAATAGGCCATGCTTTTATCTGAGTTTAGAGACTGTAGATGGAATTCAAGCTTCCTATGTTCTTCTTCAAAACCTTGTATTGTGTGGAGAAGGAAAAAGCTTTTTCCTTGACACTTAAAGTGCTTCACTTTTTTATTAGTATGAAAAAGGAAAAGTGTGTTTCCGTTGATTCTAAGTTATCTTCAGCAACCGCAGAAATCTTATCTATGCTAAAATGTGCACATGCAAGTGTAAAGTGTCAACACTCTCACCAACCCACCAAAACGGGAAGCTAAGGGGGGTGGAATCGTGCCAAAGTTTTATGAGGGATATAAATGAATTTTATGAAGAAGAAACAAATAAAAGAAAAGCATTAAGCATGCAATAGTGCCAAATTATTAATTGTGAATAGTAATACTAGGCCATAACTCATAACGATTTTTTTGAGCATCCCCAATTGAAATAATAAAATATGAAGCAAACATATTTCTAATCATTCACTGCCCGCCATATTTGTAATAAAGTATGTTTACAGCATCATAAAAATGTGTTGAGTAGGACTGTATGATGAGTAAAAATGTGCCGGATGATGTCAAACCAATTCAATCCAGCAAAGAAGTGGCCTTTGGCCCCTCCATTTGTTTCCCTATTGGAAATGAAGACAAAACTTTCAAAGCTGTATGATTTGCGATGTTAATCTTCTTTCAAGATCAAGATAAGGAGTGGTGTGGACAACCAATTAGCCCCAGCGGTGTCTGAGTGTGACATGAGAATAATAATAAATTTACATACGTAGAGGCTATAGGATTTCAGCAAGATCCACGTACTGAATAGTTTCAATATAATATTAATTATTTAACTATTAAAAAATACATTTTAATTCATAGAAGTATTATTATTAGTTATACAACACTATATTAACTGTCTACTCTTTCCCAAGTTTGCTGCTTCAGCTTGAGAAAGATTAGCAAGAGCAAAGAGCCATTCAAATCTAAACAAAGCAAGTTTAATGTGCACCATTCTATAGGCTTGAGAGGAATATCAATTTACTTGCAAAGTGTTCTATTTTGGTCGAGCAACCGAGAAATTTAAGAAATCAATATATAAACTGGTGTGTCTATGCCGTTTGTTTCTGTTAGGAAAATAGAGTTATTAGTTATTACTGCCTTTTGCTTTAGGCATTAACAAAGCTTTGCGCAAGATAAACTGCGGCAAAACTGTGACCAAGGCACCGTAGCAAAATTAAAACATCATTGATCGGCCATTTAATGTCAAGAAGCTAAATATGCACACTAAATAGTACAGTTCCTATTTGTCACTTGCCATGAATCTATAAAAGACTTGTCATAGCACCAAAAACGGGTCGATATAACGAATACCAGATTACAAACAATTACACAAATATACCCAACACCCATCTTACATGTCACCTCATAGTCCAAGAACACATATTCCTCGAGATGGGCTGCGTAACCTGGCAAGACCAATTGTATATATCTCATGAAAATCCAACAAAAGCTTAATGCCTTAATCTTCTAGTTGGTTAAATCAAGTGGCATATGATAAGGAGCTGCTTTCGTTTGGCATTACTCGGCAAAAAAACTGAAAAATTACCTGAAATAATAGTAATATAACAACTGATATCAGAGCTTGCAAGGGTATAATGAATAAAAATGCCTACAAAAAGGATCTTGCAGCAGCTGGCCTAAGACCAATAAAATGAAGTAAGCTGTAAAATTCTGTGATACATGATTTTTTAGATATAACTTGTACACACCAGATTATGGGAAATGAAAAACATGCAGAGAGTAGAACAGAATACTGAATACATTACCTCATGTAGAGGCTGAATCTGAGGCAGCTGCCTCTTGTCTTGGCCTTCTGCGCTCAGGAGGAGGGCCATCTCTCCTTCTCTCATACCTTCTGCTCTCATTCTTTGGTCCGCTACTACGTTTTGGTTGATAGGTGGGATACTTGCAAGGAATGATCTCCCCATTTATGTATTTGTCACCTAAGTTGAAGAACAATAACCAATTAACCACCCAGTTATCAGATTGTCAAGACTCATAGGGTAGAATATAACCACACAACTAATCAGTGTCTAAACTAAAGAATTTAACCTCCATAGTCTTTGTTTTTAACATCTATATACGAGTCTGGCAGCACCCAAAGAACACCAGGCAACCCTACAAGAGGAAAAATCCTAAATTAGACCAAGAAGATCCAAAAATGTTTTACCAAGTAACCACACAAGGCCACAAAGACAACTGCACGAATTATAAAACATTACCCTTGAATTTCTCAGATGTTGCTTCGTCAACAGTGCACTGGAATCCTGTGTAGGTGGTGGTGCTAAAGGCATACATGTTCTTCTTTGCCTCTTCCATGCTGACAATACACAAAGCAAAATTTGCATCAGAAGCAAAACACCAGAAGAACAAAGTTCCTCCCATATCACACACACAATACACCACTACCAATGTACCATAATCCACCAATTAGAGCCTCTTATTCATATTATGAGGTGCACAAGCAAAAGCCACACAATTTATAAGTACCCTACCCTAGACTACAAGAAACAAAGGAAGTATTGAGTGAAATGAAGCTGAACTAGTTAAGTTACAGTTTACAAGGTACAACAACGATTTCAGTAACCAGTGTCAGTGAAGAACAGAATCAACAGAAACTTTAACTAACTATAGCCAAATCTAATACATCAAAGACCCTAGTTCTATTGAAAATAATAAAATTTGAAACAAAATGGGGAAAAGGAAGAACCTTCCAAGGACGGAGGCGAGGGTATTAAGGTAAGTGTCAATCATCTGCTCGCGGGTGGGAGCAGGATCCTTGGGGAACTCCATGACAATGAGCCAGTGGTTGTAGTCGCAACCGGGAAGCATAATGGTCTCTCTTTGTTCGCTGCTGCTACTCCTCTTCGACGAGTATTCTCCATCCAAAGCCCCGAGAATCACGCTCTTCCGCCTCCCAACCACGCTGCCACTACTGGGGACCCTCCTCAAGAACCCAACGTTCTTTACTTGGTTGAAGATTGGAGTTTTAGGGTGGGATGGTAGGGTTAGGGTTTTAGCGGATAGGGAGAACGTGACCGTCGCCATTGCAGGGATTGAAGACACTTCTGTAGTTCAATCGGCAATTGCAATGTAAATATGGTTCTTCAAGATAAGGTCCTTGCTAGAGAACAATTGATATTTTTCTTGATACGGCGTCGTTTTCTTCTTTCTTTCTTCTTTTTTTTTTTTTTTTTTGTCTTGGGCTATCCCAGAAAATCCTACCCGAACCCCACCCCAACCCGCCCGACCCAAAGCCCCTTTCTGATCTTCGATCCTTGCTTGGTCCATCACGCGCTGCTTTAGCTCCAAGCACGGTATCACTGGGTTAGAACATGGGTCCTCTTTTTGGGCTTGGACCTGAATATCGGCCCAAGTTAGATCTCCAGAATGATTTGGGTCGAAAGTAAGGGAAAAAAATGGACCATATATTGGGCTTTCAACTTTTTCAGTTTTTAAGTTCAGCTTTTCCAAAATCTTCAATGAGAAAAGAGCATAATCTCGCGACCAAAAAAAAAAAAAAACTGCATAATCATGAGTTCATGACTCTGAATATATATTAATAAAATAATTATTATATATTTATATATAAATATATATATTTTTCATTTATTTATAATATTTATTTAATATTTTAATATATATTTTATACTAATGATTAATTTTGATGGTTAATTTTAGTATATAGCTGAAATAGTTGAAATAAGGTTTACATCCTAGCTAGACCTATTGGAGTAGAGTTTACATCAAACACTAAAATAAAATGTAAACAATTTGGACAAACTCGACTTATTTTCATACGAGTTTCGTAGTGGAAGTAAGAATAACACGGTTTCTTTTTGTCTCGTCTCATTCATGTTGTCACTTTCAATCTATGAAGGACTTGAATAATATCTGCAAGGCAGGTTTAAGTATCTTACATTCCTATTAGTTTGCCATCCATAAGCATAAGGTTTATATATGTGTAGTTGACCGAACAAGAGGCAAATAAATGAGTCCAAACTTGATGAGACCAAAATAACTTGATTCAACCGGAGATATCCATTCATGACGAGAGTCTTGAGATTAGGTGAAAGTCAAATCAAACTTTAATTATGTTTATAATTAAGCAGTTCAACTGAACTTGGTTATGTAGAGGTTAGAGGCCAATAGCGATTATATATACTTTATAAATACTTAAATAGCAACACATACAAAACAGTCAACGCTGTAGGTTACGTTCTATTAACCCTTTAATAATCAATATAGCGTTACGTTTAAACATTTTGTAGAGTTTGACTTAAAGATGATCCATGAAATTAATTTGAAGGTGTGTGTCTTACGGCACCAGTGAAGCTGGTTCAGCTAATATATATATATAACAACAGCAAGCAAACAAACAAAGAAAACACACCAAACTCTCTTTTATTGTCGTAGAAAATAGTTTATTATTATTATAATACTTTTGTCACAACATATTGAATTGAAGGATTGAACATAATGTTGTTTTTGTTTTAAACAATTTAATTATCGTATCATTTTTCATATTTTTCCGTTCTAAACATTTGATTTCTATGCTGTGAATTTCATATTATCCATGGTTTCTAAATAATAAGCATGACAATGTAAATTCTTTATTTCTTCAGCAATGATGGTAGGCAAGAATTTAAAGAAGTTGATGAATGCGTAAGATCAACACATCGCTCAAATCCATTTCACTACTCTTGCTTTTATTTCAAAGTTCTTTCATCCATTATAGCATAATTGACCCTATTCTAAAAAGTAAAAAGTGAAAAGGTAAAAAATTAAATAGAAAACAAAGTCACCTTTCTCTGATATTGTAATGATCTTATAAACTAATAAAATTGGGCAAAAGCCATTTAAAAAACATTTGAATTTTAGGTTCTTCATAATTTTCGGTAAAATAATGTTTGTTCAATGGATTAATTGTGTGGTGGGAATCATAGATTAGAAAAGAATGGCTTGAGATGGTTCAATCCATACATAAGACAATGGTTCAATGTATTAGTTTGAAAATTTTGAAAAAGAATAAAGAATAAGATTTATTGCGGCAGCTAGTTAGCAATTCATATGCTAAAAACAAAATTTCATTTCATTTCACATTTTTTTAAAACAAAAAGAATAGAGATTATTTTAGATAAGAGGCTGAGACAATTATGAAGTTGGAAGAATTAAACTCTGAGAAATTTATTTAAATGTGGATGTGGGACCAAAATATGTTGAAAAAAAGAATGTTTAATTTTGAATTGATCAACAAGGGTCAATCATCCATGTCAACCCCACCAAAATGAGATTAGTTTGGTGAGGTTTCGTTTTGTCCACAAATCCAATAATTAACAAAAGGACTTGTCTATTCTTTAGAATTTAATTAATATCACCGTGTGGAATGTGAACACATGACCGACTTCCATATCAAACAAGTCAATTCTGATAGTGATTGCTATATGTGAGTGGAAAACAAACCCTAAATTTTGTGTATATATTAAAATTTCACTTTTGAAAAACAAGGGAAATAAAAGTCTCTGTGCATAACCGACAGTTTTTTAAAAAATTAATTTGTTAATACTTTGATTTAGATAATTAACTATATCTCTTTAGCTCTATATGGTTTTTTCCCCGGCCAGAATAAGATTAATCCACATTAATTTAAGTTGACCTAAAAAAATGTAGTAACAAGATTAATGCATGATAAGACTTTTAAGCTCTACGCGTTATGTACGGAATGTATCACTTTCACTCTATATTATGTCCAATTAAATTTGAAAACTATAATACCATCGGAGATGCAGCCAAGTCTAAATTCATAATGATTTTATTTGTTGTAAACTCAAATCCAATCTTTAAAATCAAATGAATGTTGATAACAACATTATTGGAGCTGTATAACTCAAATATGTAAAGTATAATAACTGGTACTAAAAAAGTTAGACTACTCTGAAGATCATATCATATATTCAGATAATGATGATGTCCAGGTTAAATTAAATATGTCTCGAATTTATCAAATCCAATCCTGTCCACCTACTCTCACATTTTTCACGCATACACACGCACAAAAATATATATATAGCTAGTACAAAATGCATTGATCTTGCAAAATTCATGTATATTAAAAACTCCCTTTTATTTGAGCAGTAGTGGCTAGCTACCTAGACAAATTAAATTAAAGTAAGATTATTATTGGATAACTCTCTAGTTTTAGTATTTATTTATTTATTTATTTATTTATTTATTAATTAGTATTAATATTAGTGGGCGGCTCTCTTCTAATAATAAGAACGTTCCGGGTTGACTCCCTAGCCATACCAACAACCCAATGCGCTCACTTTTATTTTTAGGGTAAAGTATACTTTTTATCCCTGAAGTTTGGCAAAAGTTTCAAAAATACCCCTAAGTTTTATTTTGTTTCAATTTTGTCCCAAAAGTTTTCGATTTGCATCAAATATACTCTCGACGGGTAAATTTTCAAAAAATTTAAGACTAATCTAACAATAATGCATGAAAATTATGCTTGATTTGCTTATGTTGAGGGTTGTTCTTATGAAATTATTGTTGAATTAATCTTAAATTTTTTAAAAAATTAGCCGTCAAGGGTATATTTGATGCAAATCGAAAACTTTTAGGACAAAATTGAAACAAAATAAAACTTAGAGATATTTTTGAAATTTTTGTCAAACTTCAGGGACAAAAAATATACTTTACCCTATTTTTATTAATTAATATATCAATCAACAAATTAAAGGTGTTAAACACACGTGCTTACGTAAAACCATTAGTGTAGAGTTTTAAGAATCTTACTAATTCTACTTAATTAGTAGTTTATAGTTTATACCCAGTGGGGACGACAAATTAAAACCGTCTACTACTGTATTCATTTTGGGAATGCATGTCTTGGCTTTCTCTTTTCTTCTCCATGCCATTGTTGTCACTTTTTAATAATTAGTTTCTGCCTTAGCGGTTGGTTATCATGAATTGGCAGTGGATCTTTCATGATATATACAGTGAATACGTGTCTTTTAATTGGTAACAATGCCATCTTCATAGCACGTTATCTGATCCCTTCTAGCTACTAGCTAGTATAATAAGGATGAATTGAAATTTGCTTTTGTTTTTACTAATAAACTCTCTTTCGTGTATCTTCTCAACCTCATTTTGTCACATCCATTCCCCCCTTACCTCATTATTACCTAAGCATGACATCATCGTATATACTCCCAGCAAGAACTACACACTTTTTTAAAGATCAAGATTGTGATTATTCGTGTTAATGGTAAGAAAAAGTAGGAGTAGACAATATATGTTTTATACCAGTATGCAATGGAGTTAATTTGAAAATAAAATTAAATTATAGGTAACTAATTAATTTTATTTTTAATTTAAATTTTAAATCAAATATTAGGGTTATTGTAGATTTTGGAAATAAATAAATTATCTTTCTCTTTCACCTTTTTTTCTCAATACGGTTTGTCAGTATTTTATGTTTTTTTATGGAGTCTCGTCAGTACACTAATGTCACAGTCACCAGCCGCCATCGGAAATCGCTGACACTGTTTCGACTGGCGTCATTGCCGCACAGGCCACCGCCAAGGGAGGACGCGCATATTGTGTGGATCGAACTAACGACACCGCAACAATCCGGATGTCCAGCGTCTCCGTCGCAGCCGGTGTGTGTGCCTTCTTCCCGACACCGTCCTCACCTCCTCTGATGCGCTTTCGCTTTCTCTCATTTCTTCAAGTCTCCGATGATACTACCATGTTCTTCTTCTTTTTCAGATCCAAGCATGATTAGCTTCTTTCATGATTTGAGCCATATGCTTCACAACAGTGCCGTTTTTGTCATGACTAATCCTTTAAAATTATGTTTCACCACAATAATAGTTTTTTCTATTTATTCATCTTCTTCTATTCATCCTAAATTGACCATTAAAATAGAAGAAGAAGATGAATAAATAGAACAAACTATTATTGTGGTGAAACATAATTTTGAAAGACTAGTCATGACAAAAGCGGCACTGTTGTGAAGCATAGGGCTCAAATCATGAAAGAATCTAACCATGCTTGGATCTGAAGAAGAAGAAGAGCATGCTGGTATCATCGGTGAGAAGAAGTTTGAAGGAATGGGAGAAAGCGAAGCCGGTTTGGAAGAGAGGCACGAAAACAGCGGCATCAACGTTAGGCTGAGAGTCGAACGGCGATGTGCATCATGCTGACCGGCGGAGGTGAGGGCGGTGTCGGTAGGAGGATGCGGCGGCCTCGGTATGGCCGGAGAAATTCAGTGACGCTAGATGAGAACTGGAGATGATGACGGTAAGTTTTGGACGTGAATTAGAAATAACCGTATATAATGTGAATGAATTTAAATACTAATCTTAATTTTCAAATTTTAAAATTTAAAATTAAATAATTAATTAATGATCTAATTTTTAATTTTAATTTTATATTTTTTTTTAATTCATTATACACATTATACGCAATTAATATTTATTTCCATACTTTCCCTTAATAAAATACATACCTATCTTTTATTTATAGATGATAATTTATTGTTGTAAACTGTTGGTGGGTTACTGATCTTTAGAATAAACGATTTTAGTTATAAATTGATTTTTATATAACTGATATAAACATGTGAAAATCAATATATTCCAATTTATAAGTAAGTTATAACGGTTAGATCACTATTATTGTTAATAACGAATTTTTAATTAAAGTACTAATTATGTTATGTATTAGGTTGAGCAGCTATACAAATATACACGAGGGATGACATTTGGGCCTGGGGTGTAGAATTAATGTAGATTCTAGAATGGTCGTTTTCGCTTGCCTTATTAGCTTGGGTATGAAAAAGAGGGATGAAGAGAACATTTTGAGAACATAAGAAGACGAGAAAGAAGCAACAAAAATAGGTTGGACGGTCATGACTAAAACCAAAGAAAGCGATCGTCGAATAATCCATGTAAATCAATTTCTTCATCTTAATTACGGCCTTAGATTGCTTATGTGTATATATCTCTCTCAAGAGTCAACACGTTTTTCCCAACAAAACTCTGAATGCCACCTCATCATCTTTACATTTTTTTATGAGTAATTTACGCAAATAAAATAATTAAAAAAAACGTTTACGCAAATAAAACATTAGCAATTTCCAGACGCAAATGCAACAAACGCAACTATATATAATCCGCTACACCCTGCAGCGGAATTTAATTGCACGTAATTCGCTACAGGGTCTCGCGGATTACGTGGAGAGCGAGGTAACTCATAAACCGCTACACCCTGTAGCGGTTTATGACCAAATTGCGTTTATGCATAATCCGCTACACCCTGTAGCGGATTATGTGTATAGTGGTGTGTCTATATATACCGCGTGAGGCTGTAGCGGAAATTATTTGAGTTTTTTTGGAAAAAAGTTAGAGAGAGAAAGTAGAGAGAAGGGAGAGAAATTTTAAAATATTTGAGTGGTTTGGAAGAATGGAGGATGAACGGCGGTTGTACCGGCTCGACGGCGTTGCTCACGTAGCCAGAACCATCGATGCAGAGGTAAGTGTCTGTATTTCTAAAGAATATTTTAATAAATGTATATTTTATTCAATCTTAAGGAAGTAATTCATTAATTAGATAGATAGAGACTTAGTTTAGGTTTTGGTATGTAAATAAGAATTTGAAATATAAACTTTGACATGTAACAATTAATAGTCAAGGTAGAGAGGTAAATTAGTAATTTCAAAATCCAAGTAGGTTAAGACTAGAGATACAAGCTATAGTTTGGTTGTTGATGTTATTGTTAGAAATTATTTAAGGTGTTCTTTATTTCTGAAAATGCAGCCAACCCAATGTGTGTATAGCGTCCGTAGGCAACAGAATATGCCGTTACATGATAGGATCATACCTTACCTAGAGAGGGCTGGGTTGTACCACCTGGCTAGGCTGAACGCGCATTGATTCTGGTTGGATGAACCTCTGGTCAGCGCATTTATTGAGAGGTGGCGGCCTGAGACCCACACTTTCCATATGCCATTCGGAGAGTGTACTATCACGCTCCAGGACGTGGCATACCAGCTCGGGCTGCCCGTGGACGGCCAGGCTATTTCCGGGTGCATGACAGACTTCCACATCCACATCGAGGGGGCCAGACCGGCATGGGAGTGGTTCGAGGAGTTATTTGGTGAGCTTCCGCCACCTGATAAGAGAAAGTTATACACAGTCCACTTCACATGGTTTCATGATCGGTTCAGGGTGTTACCAGCGGATGCTTCGGAGGAGACTGTGTGCATATATGCACGCGCGTATATTATGATGCTTCTGTCGACACAGCTATTTATGGACAAGAGTGCTAACCGAGTCCACCTTCGCTGGTTGCCTTTTGTGGCGAGACTTGACGATATGGGCAGCTATAGCTGGGGCGCCGCTGCATTGGCGTGGCTGTACCGATGCATGTGCAGGGTGGCGAACAGAAACGTCACCAACTTGGCTGGACCCCTACAGTTGCTATAGTCATGGATCTTTTGGCGGTTCCCCACGTTGAGGCCGCCGGATTTTGATGCTTTCTCTTTTCCGTTGGCATCCAGGTACACTTTAATTCATTCTTTCTTTCAAGTTCATTACGTTCTATATTTGAAATTACATACTTACGTGCTATTTCTGCTACTCAGATGGGCCACATATTTACCCTCTTCTGATGGAAAGAAACGGCGTATTATACAGTATCGTCTGGCATTGGATCGACTGACTCATCGAGATGTAAGTATTCTGTTTTTCTTTGTTGTTATTTTTTTTTTTTACACTTATATGTATACATTGGTATAATTCTAAACTTGCCTCATGTCTATCAGATTGTCTGGGAGCCTTACGGTTCGTTGGACGTACTGGCAGTCATCCATCCGGAGATACTGACGGAGGAGCACAGCCGGTTATGGCGGGCTGTCACCAGCCTGATCTACTTTGCAGTTATTGAGTGGCATCAGGTAGACAGGGTCTTCCCACAGCTAGGGGGCGTACAGCATTTGCCTGAGCCAGCGCTCAACATAGAGTATCTTCATAGTAAGGACGGCAGGGGTGGAGATAGATGGTTCCCCACTTACTATAGGACATGGCATCAGCATTGGGACGAGCGAGTCCATTCTGTGTTGAGTGTCCATAGAGTTCCTGATCCTGGTCCATCCCCTGAGTACCTGGACTGGTGGCACCATGTTGCACATAGGATTCTTTCACCAGGAGTTGCTTTCGCCGACCCCAGGCCGACCCAGGTTCCGGACGATGCTATACTCAGAGGATCTTCCCAGGCGCCGACTAGAGTTCCAGCGTCCGATATGCCGGATAACAGACGTTTGGAGCGGAGACGACGCATCGGCACACGTGCCACTGATCGCGACTGGCGCTGGCTAAACGACATGATGCAGGAGGAGCACATTGGTGGTGATGATGGAGGCCAGGCAGATCATCGCCTTCGTCGATCTTCTGCTAGACGACGAGCTGCTCGTGGTGGAGGAGCACCTCCCGTCCACTACGATGATGAGGCAGGATCGTCCCGTCAGCACCCTACAGACACTCATGCTGGTGGCACCGCGGAGGCTAGTATGGGTGGTACACCTTTTACCCACGTCTCTAGCTCTCAGGTACTACATGGGTGTAGCACACAGTTGTTAGCCGATCTTGCTACCACTTCTTTCACCATGGATCTGGACGATCAGTTGGGTGGACCCCAGTTCTATGCGGATTTTGCTGAGATCATACGGGGTGACGACATTTATCAGTACCAGAGCCCGATCCCAGGCGGTCCTTCAGACCATACGGAGTATAGGCCACAGCTAGTGGATATGCCTGAGACCCAGGTTCCTGAGACGCAGCTCCCGGTCGACTTGAATGAGCCCGCAGGCAACCTGTACGACACTTGGTTTGGGATGGGGGGGACGCCACCATCTGCATTTGGAGTTGCGGCACAGGAGGCTCCGTCGGGAGATCGACGAGCGGCTAGGGTTAGGCGTCCGACTCGATGTAGCACAGGCTCGCACCTACTTGGTCCATTCGGAAGCGACCATGATGTTGACGGTGACCAGCAGTAGCGTCCGACTCTCTTAATTTCTCACCGTTATCCATGTATGAATTGTGACTTATTTATTTTCTGTTAGGGTTAACGACTTGTGACAGTTATATCTGTATTAGTTATGTATAATTATACTTGTGACAGTTACGATCGTATTTTGTATCAATTCGTGCTAAATGCACCATGGGTTTAAAACCCTAACACAAAAAACACCACTATACACATAATCCGCTACAGGGTGTAGCGGATTATGCATAAACGCAATTTGGTCATAAACCGCTACAGGGTGTAGCGGTTTATGAGTTACCTCGCTCTCCACGTAATCCGCGAGACCCTGTAGCGGATTACGTGCAATTAAATTCCGCTGCAGGGTGTAGCGGATTATATATAGTTACGTTTGTTGCATTTGTGTCTGGAAATTGCCAATATTATATTTGCCTAAACGTTTTCCTCAATCATTTTATTTGCGTAAATTGCCCTTTTTTTTTTATTTTCTCAAACAACTATATATAATTTCTCACTCACGGTATAAATTTTTTTCAAAAATAAAATAAATTAGTGTATTGGTTCAAGATTTAATTTAAAAAATAAATAATAATATTTTAGATTGGTCTCTACATTTTAAATATTAAATTAGTCTCTAATTTTTAGGAATTGATTTGAGATATTACTAAAAATTATATTGGAACTATATTAAAAAGTATAATTTTGATTTTATAAAATATAAATCTTATTTCTTTATTTTCCTTATTAGTCAGTACTGAAAAACCTGAAAATTTTGGCTACTAAATCCGTTATCAAAACCCTAAAACCTTAATGCAAAGAAAAATATGAGGGTTAAGTGGTAAGATAAAGAGTCAACACGTAAGGGCTTGACTCATGGGAGCTAGCGGAAGTAAGAGGCCCCACGTGCCGGTGCACGCGCGCGTGCTTGTGGGTCCCATTTTGACTATTGTCCGTTAACACCCCCCATAAAGCCCATAAGTCATAAGTCATAAGCATGACGTCAACTTTTCCTCCCCCTTGTGAAATATTTGGACTAGTTATACTTGCTTTGCTAACCACATATAATATCGTATGAATAATAATTGCTTTGGAGCCAAATAGAAACTCCTCAATGCGAATTATTTATAACTCAAATAGCATAATTTTTCTATATTCAATTAAAAAGTTGTGGGTTCAAATTTTTTATTTTTGATAAAAAAAATAGAACTGGTCAATCAGGTATTTAATTCCTTAATCAAAACTATACTAATATGAATGAAGAAGAGAAATTTTTTTTTCATAAATATGAAAAAAAATATTATATATAGTGATAGATTCAAAAAATTTTATCAGTAAAAATAATGTATATATAATATGACAATAATTTTTATAATTATATTTTATTATTATAAAATATAATTAATTTTTAAATTATCTAACGAATAAATTTAAATACTAAAATAGTAAATTAAATAGATTTTATATTTTCTTTTAATTGTCAATACAATCAAATATTTTTTTATATATATATTATTAAATAATTATTTAAAAATTCATCTCTCATATAATTACAAAATCGATTTTTTATAATATTTATAGTTGAAGAAGCTTTTTCAACTAATGCTGTGCCAATGAGTAATAGCTCAAATGGCATAGACTCCTCATACTCAATTAAGAGGTTACGGGTTCGAGTCTCCTATCTTTCCAAATTTTATAGTCACCAAAAAACTAATGCTGTTATTACTAACAAACCTAAAACTAATTTAAAAAAAGAACCAATAAAAATATAATATTCTTTCAAATTTTAATCAATTTCTGTAAAATTTTTTTTTTTTTTTTAGAAACTAAGTCATTTGATTTCAGACAACATTTTTTTTTGTTTTAATTTCAATCTATCCTTTTTTTGGTCTTTTTTCAACAATTGATTAGATTTTAAAATTTTGCTACAAATTTTGATATAGATAATTTATAAAAAAATTCTTTAGTAATATTTATTTACATAAACATACCAAAAATCTAAAATTATATTTAAATATTCAAGTAATTTAGATATTAATTTTTTATTAATATTAAGCGAACTAAATATATATTTCATAGATAAATTTTTAACCTTTTATAGTAAAAAAATATTTAATAGAGTCAAATTTTGACTCTTCATTATATTTATTTAATTTTTTTAATTTGTTAAACACCAATTTAACAAATAAAAAATAATTTTATTTTAATATTATTCGTAGTATTTTTACTATCCACTTTTAATGATAGTAAATTTATCTTTTAAAATAAAATTGATGTGCTTTATATTAGTGTTTTTATATATTCATTATTGATTAATGTTTATATTTTGAGTCTTTTTTTCATTTATATACACTGGAAAGTGGAAACCAAAAAAAAAAATTTAATGGGTCAAATTTATTTATTGAATAGAAATAAATATTTATTTTTAATGTATTTTAGAAGAAACTTAATAAAAATTTAATGGAGACACTTTCCCCCACGTAATTAAATGTAGATCCGTCTTTGTACATAAAAAACTAGCCATTTCAGCAATTATATTTGACGGAAACTCCTTTCTTCAATGATGTATGCAATTTTTTAGTTCACTCACTCATCAACTTTAATTATGTAAAAATAATGATAATTCAAAATTTAAATAAATTTGTTACAACAGACTATTAAAAAAGCCAAGTAATTACAGATTAATTATTTTATAAATTACAACTATTAAATAAATTTAAAATTTTAAAAAATCTGTTCATAAACTTGGTTAATATCACTACTGTGTCATGTGTATATGGTATTATTTGCTTAATAATATGTTTTAAAAAATTATTCTCTTTTATAAATTATCGAGCTAATATTCAATTGAATTTTTGAAGTTTTAATTTAGTTTTAAAATTTCACTTGATTTTATTTAGTTCTCAAATTTTATAAATGTGATTTACATTAATTTTTAAAATAACTTTTGGCACACAAATAATACTAACATAAACAACTAAATATCATATTGAAACTTATAAAATAATATTATTTTGATTTTAGCGCTCAAACAATTCAAAAATAATGTTAGATCATTTATTTTGAGAAAAAAAATTTAATAAACACCATTTATGATATTATTTTTAAAAATTTAAATGTCAAAAAAAATAATAATATCTTTTTACAAAATTGAACATGGCATCTAACTGTTTATATTAGCATTTTATTAACGTCTGTGCATTAAAAATTATTTCAAAAACTAATATAAATTATATTCGTAAAATTTAGAAATTAAATAAAAATAATTAAAATTTTAAAAATAAATTAAAATTTATGTATAAATTTAAAGATTAAATTAAATATTATTTCTAAATTACTGTATATGTTCAGACTTTTTGTTTAATTTACACCACCCTTTTATAATAGAAAGGAATGTACTATATTGGATACTACTTTAATTTTTGGATGTATATTACATATTTTTCTAATGGAAACTAAATGATATTTAATATGTACAAAGATTCACAAAGATAGTGTCACATATGTATCTATTCACACGACTCCACATGAATTAATTAAGTTTTGCTTTGCCAGTTTGTTTGAAGCTTCCAGCTGCTCCATGAATCATGATAAACATGTACATATGTAAATATAATAGGGTGTGGCCCATATATTAATACATATGTAAGTATATTTTTTATCTTTAAATTTTAATAAAATTTTTAAAATATTTTAAAATTTTATTTTATTTTAATTTTATTATAAAAATTTTTTATTTGCATTAACTATATTTTTAGACACTAATTTTTTAAAAAAACTAAAACTGATTTAAAAATAATTTTATAAAAATAACTTTTAATATAAACAAATTAAAGTATCATTTTCGCACATTTTTTATGAATTGATCTTAATTTTTTTTTAAATTTAGCTATTAAAATTTTATTTGATACAACAAAACATTTTTGAGTCAAAATTAAAATAAAATAAAATTTAAAAATATTTTTAAAATTTTTATTAAATTTTAAAAATATTTTTAAAATTTTTATTAAATTTTAAAAATAAAAAATATATTTTATCCATATATATATAGCACAAAGAATATATTATATACATATTATATTATGAAGACGAAAATGTTTGCATGATTAATACGGAAACCAATAAATTGGACACGCGAATTGAATCGCTGAAAAATTGGTAACGTTGAATACTTGCACTGCGGGGAATCAGGGATTGACCAACCCATCTTAAGCAAATTATAATTTGTTTTCTTTTTTCAAAGTAAACTTCACCACCGTATTTGAATAATAATCACAACGTAGATGTGTTAGGAGTCAATAATTTTTGTGATTTGTAATAATTAAGTAGTTATTAATAATATTTTTAATAGTGTAAAATTTTATTTAATAATATAAAATTACTCATTTTTTTTACTAGTTATATACTGACTAAAATTTAATAAAAATACTATTCTTAAATTTTTTCGTTTCTTCACAAGTCAATTCCTTTGCAACTTCACATACAGAAAGTATATATATATATATATATATATATATATATATACTTATGGATCTGGCCTAACTTCTGATATTGGATCCAAATCAATCCCAACTTTCTTTCTTTCTTTTATTTATTTATTTATTTATTTTCCCGTCCTTTTCAAAATATATATACTCCTAAATTTATTTAATTAGTACCAAATGCATTGATTGGCTTGTATTAATTAAAAATTGTAATTATTTCTAATAGTTAATACAACTATATAAATATATATGCTATGGATTGAGTAGTATCCATTAGTAGTTTAAGAGAATAAAGTATATAAGCTTTGCATAAATAAGTAATATTATTGCATGTTATATGTTCATGCATTATATTGTTAATTCTTTAGTTGGACAAAAAAAAATTAGGGCCCAAATATCTAATATTCTACCTAATTATCAGCTGATTGAACTTTGGAAAACGACCAACAGAATGTTAGGACATAATTATGTCAACTTATTAGAGACCCTCGTCAAAATGATGACATTCATTCATGGATCACTATATTATCTTGGAAAACGTATAACAAAAGCTCAATGCCAAAGATTATTGGGGTTGACCTTGATTGAATTACATATATGGGTTTATTTAGTTTGTCTTTATTTTTTCTCCAAAAAATTTCTTCGACATTAAATAAGTATTTGACATTATCAAACACGATTGAATTATATATGCAGCAGTTGTTGAAAATGGTCAACTGTTCTATACTTCTGTTCGGTAGTCCGTTGAACAGGTGGTGGAAAAATTGTTGGAAGTGAGGGTCGGAATCTGAGTGTGAGGGTTGAGATGGTGTGGAACCAGCGGTCGTCAGTGGGTCGGCGGGTGAAACCACCTGCAAGACACTTTAATACTGAAATAAGTGTTCGTATGAAGAGGCGACTAATTAGGATAAAAATGACGTATTTAAAGAGAGTAGTAGGTTCATTTTGTTTGGGTCTAACTTTTTAGAAACTTTCACCAATTGTTCAGATCTTCTCTTGTGAAGATCGGATTACGTCGACGACATTTCATCGGACAAACGAAGCGCGGATCCGCTTAATAGATCTCTAATTTTTATTGGGTCGATTCAGAACAACTTTTATCATATATATTAGTATTAGTAGATTAATATAGAGTAATATATGAGATTAATCAATATATTAAGTATTTTTATTTTTTTTAATAAATGATTGTAAAAATAAATTAAAAAATATATATATATATATATATAAATATTCACTAAGATTTTTAAAACTCTTTTAGTTATTGTTTGTTTGGACTGAAAATCAAGGAAAAGAAAATAAAAGGAAGGAAGTGAGAGGGAAAACGTTTATTTTCCCTTGTTTGTTTGGAATGAAATTTTGAATGGAAAACTAAAACAGTTTAAAATTAAGAGTGGGTTCCACTCAATTTTTTCTTCCAACTATGGAGGGAAAACTTAGAGGAAAATAAAACTCAAAAACATTATTCCATATTTGTCCTTTCATAAATCATATACATAAAATACCATTTTTATAAATACAAGGATAAAAATGTCATTTATTACTAATTCATTTTTCTTTCTCCTTAATTTTCTTTCTAATCAAACAAAGAAAATTATTCTTTCTTTTCTTTTTTTTTCTTTTTATTTTCCTTTCATCCAAACAACTCAAGAGAAAATAAAAATACATTCAAATTCTTTCTTTTTTTTTCTTTCTTTTCTATTTCTTTCCTTTCTATTTCTATCTTTTCATCCAAACAAACCCTTAGTAGTAGATATAGTAGATATCATTAATCAATTAATTAGTAACTATATATACAGCCAAGAATTTGTAGTTTAGCATTGATTGCGTAATGTTATGTTTCTTGGCAATGGAATAAGAAACAATTCCCAGGGAAACATAATAGTCGTTGACATGGGGCTGACATTGTATTTGAATAATTTGGTCACCGCTACAGTTATGTTAGGTCGAGTGTTAGTTATATACATATTCGTTATGTATTAGTTTCACTAACTCAATGCGATTTGGCTACCATGATTTCGGGTAAAAAATTTTGAAATAGGAAAAGTATACGGAATCAAGAGGTGATCAGTCAAAAAATAAACAACTTAATTAATTTATAATTATATTTAATTAATTTTATTTGTTGTTAATTTATAATATTTGATATTAATTACTTCTCACTCCAAATTAAAATTCTGAATGATACATTGGAAAAATAGGGGGCGGAGATCATGAAACTTCCAACAATTCCGATTCTTAGTATATAAAAAAAATTTATAAAATATATAAAGAACATCCATTTAATATGAAAAAAAAAACATTCTGATACTTAGTAGAAGAAACATCCTAATGTCTAGTATAAGCATCATTAGGGATGGCAATACCACCCGAACCCGCGGGTACCCACCCCACCCCTACCCGCTCGGGGCGGGTTTTTAGCGGGGCGAATTTTTGGGAGGGGCGGGACGGGGTCGGGTTTAGGTAATACCCGCCCCTACCCGTCCTGCTATATATATAATATATATAATTTTAATATATAATATGTATAATATATGTAAAATAATAAGTAAATGATTAATAATATCGTATTATATTTAAATTTTTACTTTAATTTATGTTATGTATGTGATGATGGTTGTATAAATTTTGAAATTTAATTTTATTTATTGGATTTTAATAATTATAGAAGCGGGGCGGGTACCCGCAGGAGCGGGTTAGGGTTCAACGTTTTACTACCCGCGGGTAGAAGCGGGGCGGGTTCTATGCAGGTTGTTGTACGGCGGGGCGGGGTCGGGTAGAGCAAAAACCCGCCCCTACCCGTCCCGTTGCCACCCCTAAGCATCATCCACGTAGAAGTTTTGGATTCACCCAAAGACATTTGGCTAGTTTTTAGCTGGTATCCTCTTGGTTCCCTAGCATTGTTGTTTAAAATAATATGGGATAAAGATTATCTAACCCTTCGGATTATTTAATTTATTAATTCCACTAGGTAAATAACGAAAATTATGAATAACCTGAAGAATAGACTACACTCCTGACTTGTACAAGGTGAAAAAAAAATAGTCCATCCCAAATTATCCTTCCAAAAATCATATTTTCACTTTTTATACGTTAATCATCCACCTTATAATTCTTTTACCGTCGCACTCCAACTCCCCAAATCCTGATTGCGCCGTCGTTCCCTCCTTCACCAGCCAGTTTTAGCGCCGCCATTCCCTCCCTCACCAACCAGCTTCACCGCCGCCGAACTTCTTTCCCATCAAACCATCGGTGCTGTGCCAACTTGCCTACTGGAGGATCCGTGTCGCACCCCTGCTCCGACGCACGTTGCCGCACCCCTGCTCGAAGTTGCGCTGCCTCCTTCCACCGGTGCCATAGACCGAGTAGCAGCACCATCATCAAGAAGACCCTGGTCATGAAAAATAAACATCCACAAAATGAACATTCTATTTACATAAAAAATAAACATCCGCAAAAATATAAAATTTTCACTGTATACCTTGTCATGAAGTTGACCCTCATCAATGCTCAAATTTTTAATGTTGCCCTCTGATTGATTAAAATGATCGCTGATGTCGGAAGTTGGGGCATTCGAACCATATTCACCAATTGAAGAATCCATTTTCGGTCCTATTCACTCGCGTTCAACAACAACGTTAATTTTATGGTTATAGCAGCAGCAGTAACGCACTCCTTGATCACTAGCCAACAACAACGATGGTGGCCCTGGAGGCGTGAACAGCAGCGAAGGCGGGAGAACGGGATCGTGAATCAAGTATGGCTGCGGCTGCACGATTTTTGCGGGACAGCGGCACTCTCGAAAAGACAAGCACTGTTGGTGATGGCTGCCTCTGACGATGACTGTGAGATGTGGAAATGGAGCGCTGGAACACTGTGTAGGCTACGTGATAAATGTGGAAAAGGAATGGAAGAAACCGCACGTAGTGTGAATGTGTTTAGAAATGTTAATCCTAATTTTTTAAATTTTAAAATCAGATAATAATTAATTAAAAATTTAAAATTAAAATTAAGTTAGCCTTCTTTTTTTAATCCATTATTTACGTGGTTTACTATATACGTTGTTTTCTATATTTTTTTAATTTAATTTATATATGTCAAGTTAGTTGTAGTCACACATTATACTGTATAAAAAATTTGGACAATTTAAATGAACTTCAAGTTTATACTCAGCTTTATGAATTACAATGATACAATAAATTGAGGAGTTCAATCGTTGAAGGGTTAATAATAAAATTAGTTCCTAAAAAATTATTCGTTTTTTAAATGTGTTTTTAAAAAATTTTATTGATCAAATTGGTCTTTTAAATATTATAAATTAATTATTTTTGTCCTTCAATCACTCAGTTAATAATTTTTATAAACGATTGATGATATGAAATGATAACTCACATCATACATGACACCTAACATATCTAATTAAATATTGAACAAATTTATTTATAAAAATTTATCAATTTAGTGTCGTTAGGTTATATTAGGAATAGAGTTTATATAATTGGAAAAATAGATTAAATTGATATATTTTCATAAACTTATTCATTCAGCGTCCAATTATACATGCTAAGTGTCATGCATGACTCATTTTGAGGGTCATATAGATAAACTAGAGGGAATCGTAGCTATTGCGCAACAATATTTTGAGAATCTGTTTTCTTTAAACAATCTAAGAGACCCTGAAGAGGAGTTACAAGGGATCCCTAAGAAAATCAATGCAGCAACAAATAGGAATTTGACTCAACCAGTTACAGAAAAAAGAGATTAAAACGACTGTCTTTTTAATAAATCCATTCTCAGTCTTGGGAGACGATGGTTTCACAGCAAAATTTTTTCAATTCTTTTGGGAGACAATTAAAGGAGATGTGATACGGGCAGTCAGAAGTTTCTTTCAGGGAGGTAAATTGTTAAAGGCTTTTAACCATACGCACATATGTCTTATTCCTAAAATTTCTAATGTTAGCTCTATGAAGCAAATTCGGCCTATTAATCTTAGTAGTGTATTTTATAAAATCATCTCTAAGATTTTAGTACACAGAATGCAGTTTGTTATGAACAGACTAATTAGTGACAATCAAAGCGCTTTTGTTAAAGGGAGGTTAATAAGTGACAATGTTCTTATAGCTCATGAGTTCATGCACTCTCTGAAAAATAAGAGGTATGGAGAGTGGGATTTAGCTCTGAAGCTGGACATGAACAAAGCATATGACAGGGTGGAATGGTCTTTCGTTGGGAATGTCATGAAGAAGTTGGGTTTCTGTAAAAAATGGTTAGATTGGATTCAGGAATGTGTGATGACGGTTTCTTATTCTATTACTGTGGATGGTCAACCTCATGGCTATTTTAAGCCATGTAGAGGGCTGCGACAAGGCGACTCTCTCTCTCCCTATCTATTTCTATTTTGTGCAGAGGGACTCTCCCATCTGCTCCACAGAGGAGAACAAAGACAAGATATTTTTGGATTGAGACTCAATCACAGATGCGCTAGAATCAGTCATTTATTTTTTGCAGATGACTCTATCCTATTCAGTTGGGGCTCAGAAGGAGATTGTCAGAACTTACTGAGTATTCTACAAGTATATGAACAAGTCAGTGGACAGGTTGTTAACTTAGATAAATCTTCAGTCTTTTTCAGCAACAACACTCCAATTCAGACTCGGGATCGGTTAGCAGAGATATTACAAGTTCCTCATGTCGGTAATCAGAACAAATACCTTGGCTTGCCTTCGGTTGTTCAGAGATCGAAAAGAGTAACATTTAATTACATAAGAAATAAGGTAAATAAAAAACTACAACACTGGAAGAGAGCTCTCTTGTTTTCGAGTGGCAGAGAGGTTTTGATCAAGGCAGTAGCCACAGCGGTTCCATTGTACACTTTGAGTTGTTTCAAGCTACCAGACACTCTAATGGAAGATATACAATGTTTCATGCTCAATTTTTGGTGGGGCCAGAAAAGGGACAAAAGAAGAATACATTGGATTGGCTGGAAAATTACATGTAGACCGCGGGCTCAAGGAGGACTGAATTTCAAAAATTTAAAGGCCTTCATCCTTGCAATGTTAGCAAAGCAAGGGTGGAGACTTTTAAAGCAGCCAAACTCCCTAATATCAAAGGTGTATAAAAGTAAATACTATAAATACACTGATTTCCTAAGAGCAGAAGCAGGGAACAACCCATCATGGGGATGGAAAAGTGTATTAGAAGGAAGAAAAGTCTTAGAAAAAGGCCTACTGTGGAAAATTGGAAGAGGTATCTCAGTAAGGATCAGAGAAGATTCTTGGGTCAAGGAATTCACTACAATTACTCTTAATTCTAATGTCAGACCATATCGATACCAATTTGGGTTTCATACCTCATATTACCAAACAGACAATGGAATCAGAGTAAAATCAGAGAATGGTTCAATCCAAAAATTTTTCAAGCAATTATATAGACCAATATACACAATGGGGAAGATACTGTTACCTGGATGAAGGAAAAGAATGGCTGCTACTCTATGTCCTCAAGTTACCATATAGCCTTTCAATTCAATCATCCCCCAATTGATTTTCTACCTGAACAGTGTAAAACCAAGAAGTTATGGTAAGGAATCTAGAATTTAAAGAGTCAACTGAAGACAAAAACTTTTATGTGGAAAGCCCTCCATGAAGGATTACCTGTGAAAGTGAAGCTCCACTCAAGAATCCCTTCAATCAGTCCAATTTGTCCTCGGTGCAACGAGCAAGAAGAAACAGTGGTACATTGTTTATGGATGTGCCCGGACTCGAAGGAAGCATGGAGACTAGCTGGACTTCCATCACTGACTCGCGAAGTAGAAACCTGGAAATGGTGGCTCGAATTTCAAAACAGCATCGCAGGAGGCAGTAACACGGTGGAGAAGCAGGAATTGGCAGTGAATCTTACCTGGCAGAACTGGAAAGCTAGGAATGAGTTGATATTCGAGCAGCGAAGGAAGACTCCATGGATATGTCTTGAAGAAGCTCGAAGGACAGCAAGTGAGAGACCAAGAAAATGTTAAATCCCTAAAATTGAGTAACCTGTAATAGCACAGGTTTTGTCTTTTGGTGAAACTTTTCCTTTTCTCTCCTTTTGTGTGTAGTCCAATTAGACATTTCTCTTTCTTAATGAAAATTAACTACCGTTGAGAAAAAAAAAAGTGTCATGCATGCTATCAGTAAATGTTTCATATCATCAATTGTTGACGGAAACTATTAATTGAGTGACAGAAGGACAAAAATGATTAATTTGTGATCTTTAAATGACTAATTTGATTTAATAAAATTTGTTAGAGACGTATTTGAAAAATGATCCATCTTTCGAGAACTAATTTGACCATTAACCTTAAGTTGAGTGACCAAAACGTCAAATAAGGAGGAATGAACAAATAATTGTATGAAAAAAGAATGGCAAATAAACTTTAGTTATTAGGCGAATTCAATTATTTTATTGATTTTTTGTTTTTATTCTTTTTTAAAAAATGATGATAATTAATTTATAATTAGATTATTTTATAGTTTTACCAAATTTATAACTGAGTTTTTATAATTTAAAAGTTTTTAATTAAAACTCTACACCAATTTTAAATTTATAATCACATTTTTATCCTTTTAAAAACAAATAACTTAACGGAATATACTTCTGTTGTAAGATAGTTGGAGACAAATTTAAAAAATAATCCATCTTTCAAGAACTAATTTGACCATTTACCTTAAGTTGAGTGACCAAAATGTCAAATAAGGAGGAATAAAAAAATAATTGCATGAAAAAGAATGGGCAATTCACTGAATTAAATAAATTGGCCATCAATATTACCAAAATACACATTTTGCAAAGTGGATACCGAAATGTATTTTTTCCATAAACTATGTAAACCGCGACAGGGGTATCACGGTTTACAAATGCACGTAATCCGCTACAGAGGTGTCGCGGATTATGTTGGAAGAAAAACATCACATAATCCGCGGTAGAGGTGTCACGGTTTATGCTTTGTCAACTTTGCCTATAAATACCAAGCAAGATAGGGAGTAGGTCATTTGAGGAGAGTCATTTTCACTCTTTCACAAATGGATAGTGAGGAGAGCTTGTTGGTTCTAGTCCACTGCTCTGGTAAAATAAAAAAAAGTAATAGGCATGGTGTTAAGTTCACTGATAAAGAACCGCCAAGCATTTTTATCCGTTCGACTGATAATTTGTTAGATCTGAAGAGGAACATACTGCAGACGGCAGGGTTGTGTGGGGGCCAAGTTGGTGAAGAAGGTGTTCTACAAGATTCCGATGGCGGTTGTGTCAAGTGGTGTGCAGTATGAAACATTTGTCATAGGGTCGGATGAAGACATGGGGGTGTCATTTCATTGTCGGCGGAATTTTCCGAAGGTGAGAATACACGAGTTGTTTGCCAAGTTGGAAGACCGTGTGGACAGTTCCGGGGCTTCAGCGCCAAATCCTCAGTCGACGACGGTGGGGGTGCTTCTACTTCGATGCCTGTCATTGCATATGGTTGTCTCCTAGCTGCACCTTTACTTGTTCTAGCGTCAGCAGCTAGGTCACCTGGTTTGATTACTGGTCTTGTTGGTGGTGGTGAGCCGGATCACGTTGAGGACGCGATGTGGGAAGATGATTCAGATGATGAGCCCGATCACCTCAGGGACCATCCAGTTCTGGGTCCCACCAACAACCGCCGCATTTCTTGACGTTGAACCTGGAAGCAGTGAGTCAACAATCGGATAATGCACATAGCTTCGGATACCAAGGATTACACGAGGGCAATACTTGTGGCAAATTTCAGATTGGCCAATCTTTCCAGACTAAGGAGGAAGCTGTGATGAGTGTTAAGGATTATAGCATTCGTCGTGGAGTTCAGTATCGGGTTATGGAATCTGATCATCTGAAGTATGTTGGGAGATGCAAGGAGTTTGGAAACAGCTGCACCTGGATGATCCGCGTGGCACTTCGGTAGCGCAAGGGTAACTGAGAGGTTAGAAGGTATAACGGAGCCCATACTTGCCTGACCACTTTGATTTCGAGCGACCACCGACAGCTCGATTACCACATAATTTGTGTGAGGATCTATCCGTTGGTTAGGGCGGATGCAGCAGTTACCGTAAAGGTGTTGCAAGAAGCTACTGAGTCAACCTACGGATTCAGGCCTAGTTACAGGAAGGTGTGGAAGGCAAAGTAGAAGGCAGTTGCCCAGATTTACGGGGATTGGGAAGAGTCGTATGCGGAGTTGCCCCGGTGGATCCTTGGGATGCAAGCAACGATGGACGAAATCGTAGCTTTGTTGAAGACTTCTCCAATGCATGTAGGTGGTGAGGTTGATGAGTCTACAGAGTACTTTCATTGACTTTTCTGGACATTCCCTCCATGCGTTGAGGCTTTTAAACATTGCAAGCCACTAATCAGCATTGACGAAATGCATCTGTATGGGAAGTATGGCGGGACTTTGCTTTTGGCTATTGCGCAAGATGAAAACTCCAATATGTTGCCAGTTGCTTTTGCACTTGTTGAGGGGGAGAATGCTGAGTCGTGAATTTTTTTTATCCCACTTGTGTCAACATGTGACCCCACAGGAAGGGATTCTGATGATCTCTGACAGACACAACGGCATTAAGGCTGCACTGGAGGCACCAGACAGTGGTTAGAAACTGCCTCATGCATATCGAGTGTATTGCATTCGACACGTTGCAGCTAATTTTGCTCTCAACTTCAAGGGTCAAGATGCTCGTGAATGTAGCGTATGCCAGGACTGAGGCCGAGTTTGACTACTGGTTTGATATTATGAGGACTGAGAATCCAACCATGTGTGATTGGGCCAACCGATTGGAGTACGATAAGTGGACCCAACACTAGGATGGAGGCAGACGGTTCGGCCACATGACGAAGAACATATCCAAGTGTGTTAACTCTGTACTGAAGGGGACACGGAATCTACTGGTTACTGCACTTGTCAAGTCCATATATGGGAGGTTAGCAGAGCTTTTTGTCGTCTGAGGGCAGACAGTAGAGGCACAGTTGGGATCAGGCCAATGATTTTGCCAGGCGCTGGTCAAGGCAATTGAGCGCAACCTGAAAGATGCAAGGTGCTTCACGGTTACTCTATTTGACAGACATCAGTCTGAGTATACCGTGGCTGAGATGACTCCTACTGGTAACTTCTCCCTTGGGACGTATCGGGTTTCCCTCAGAGATCGCACTTGTGACTGCGGGTACTTTCAAGCTCTCCATTACCCGTGCTTCCATGCGATTGCATGCTGTGCTCAGTCCCGGTTAGATTGGGCTACGTACGTCCATGAGGTTTATACCATGAGTAAGGTGTTCAGCGTATACCAGATGAGATTTTTGCCCCCTATTCCAGAGGGTTTGTGGCCACCATACGCCAGTCCTACTATCGTTCCTGATCCTAACATGAGACGTGCAAGAGAAGGGCGACCGAGGTCAACAAGAATTCGTAACACCATGGATGAGGCCGATACTAGTCGGCCAAAGCAATGTGGGCTATGCAGACAGACAGGACACACTTGCAGGACTTGCCCTCAGCGAGGATCTGCCCCCAGTGCCGAGGCATATGTGTCATTAGGTCGTCATGATTAGCTTACATTTTTCTTTCCTTATTTGTGTTCTTGTTCTGTTTTAGTTGTACTTACTATTAAGTAAAGTTGTACATGCTGTTAGTTTTACGGTGACGTTGTTATTGTTAGGATTCTCTATGTAGTTGTGATTCTCTTGAGTTAAGGTGTTCTAATTTTGTTGGTAATTCTATGAGTACAAGAGACTAATTTCAATTAAACCAAAGCAGAACCTATATTGCGCCATACATAAAAATTGCAAACCAAACTTTCATCCAAAAACTCATCCTCCATGAAAAATGAACTAAGTCCACACTAAAGCATACGTCTGCAAAACACACATAAACCACGACACCCCTACCGCGGATTATCTTATGTTTTTCTTCCAACGTAATCCGCGACATCTCTGTAGCAGATTACGTGCATTTGTAAGCCGCGATACCCTTGTCGCAGTTTCGTTAGTTTATAGAAAAAATGTATTTTGGTATCCACTTTGTAAAATGTGTATTATGGTATTATTGATGGCCAGTTTATTTAATTAAGTAAATTGCCCAAAAAGAATGGCAAATAAACTTTAGTTATTAGGCGAATTCAATTATTTTATTGATTTTTTGCTTTTATTCTTTTTAAAAAATGATGATAATTAATTTATAATTAGATTATTTTATAGTTTTACCATATTTATAACTAAGTTTTTATAATTTAAAAGTTTTTAATTAAAACTCTACACCAATTTTAAATTTATAATCACATTTTTATCCTTTTAAAAACAAATAACTTAACGAAATATACTTCTGTTGTAAGATAGTTGGAGACAAATTTAAAAAAAAAATCCATCTTTCAAGAACTAATTTGACCATTAACCTTTAAGTTGAGTGACTAAAATGTCAAATAAGGAGGAATGAACAAATAATTGTATGAAAAAAGAATGACAAATAAACTTTAGTTATTAGGCGAATTCAATTATTTTATTGATTTTTTGCTTTTATTCTTTTTAAATGATGATAATTAATTTATAATTAGATTATTTTATAGTTTTATCAAATTTATAACTGACTACACTAATTTTAAATTTATAATCATATTTTTATCTTTTTAAAAACAAATAACTTAACGGAATATACTTCTGTTGTAAGATAAATGTAAACATTTACCATTAAAAAGATCTAATTATAAATTTAAAATTAATATAAAAATCAATTGAAAATTTTTAAAATATAAGAATCTAACTAATTATAAATTAAAAAAACTATAAAAATTACCAAACTAATTTAACCTTAATTTATCAATTTAGATACAAAGACATGCCAACTTTATATATAATATATAACAAGTATTGGAAATATTGGATATGATATAACATGTTAGGGTGTCCGCAATATCTTAGATGAGTATGGAGAAAATTAGATTATATCATTTGAGTTATAATTTATTGGCTTCTTAGTATTATTAATCAATTATTAAGAGTTTATTCTTTATTAATTTAGATTAGGACTTTTCAAATTCGATGTATTTTGTGTTTAATTTGGTATGACGACTGGACGAAAAATATAAAATCGAATATGTTATCATATTTTAATTTTCGAAACATTTTTTTATTTGCTATGGTTAATTTTTTTGTTTGTCTTCTCTTTTTTAAATAAGAATTTATTATTATTTCACTTTTAATTTTTTGTACTACATGTACTCCATTTTTATCTAATAAAAATATATTTTAGTAAAAATAAAAATTATTGTATACAATATGGCATGTGTAAACCTCATTTCTAGTTGTCAAGATGATGAGATGTCATTATTGCTGCTAATAAAATTTTTTTGTTTACTGAATTGTTTTTTATATATAAACATTGTCATAAAATTAATGTTTAAATTGATTATATAAAAAATTTTCTAAAGAAATAATAATTAGTTGATTATAAAATCTCAACACCTTTTACATTATGTTAAATACATCCAATTCGTATTGCTATTATAGTTGTCTGCAAATTATTATCGTCAATCCTCAAAAATTTAAGCATAAAGGATGCAAATTGTCCACAATTAATGTATTCATCATTTATATAATTATATTCTACTAAAAATAAACGAAGGAGGGAAATTGATAAATACACAAGTATATTAAATTAACTACTATAATTATTTTAGGAAAATATATACATGTCTGTTTTTTTATTTTCTTTTTTTATTGATTTATTTTAATAGATAAAAATTTTAAAATATTAATTAAATTTAAAAATAAGATTTTAATTTTGGTAAACTCATATGAAACAAATTTAATAAATTTTAATTTAGTTAAATATTCATATTTAGTTATCTGTAATTGATAATTAAGTATTATTTTATCTGATTTGATAAGTTTAATTAAATTCTCATTTAACTATATGTGAATTTTCACTTTTAATTTATATAGAAAAAATTAGAATTGGAGAATTAGAATTAGATTCAAAATTCTTTTTGATTTGATTAATCTAATCATTCTGTAATTGTGATTGTAATAACAAGGAGATTTTGGTAGTTGCCTCCAACCATTCCATATATAAAATCAATTGACTCTAACCATGCTAGCTAGCGCGCACATATATATATATGTGGTCATCAGGTAAGTAAATATACAAGATAAACGCATATACTTAGAGCGATAAAGAGCACGTAGAAATGGCCGAGGAGTTTCAAGCTACAATTTGTGGTGATAACTATTGGTGGAACTCAAATAGAAGTTTGTTCTCTTTGATGGGGGGATCAATGACGTGTTCTGTAGCAGCTGCTAATGATTCAGCAAACAATTATGGCTCTTTCTGGCAAGGTTCTGATTTCATGGATTTCAAGGGAGCAACAACAAAATCTTCTTTTAAAGAAGAAGATACAGACAAGTGTAGTAATAATGAATCATCAATATCAGCAGCAGTAGCAGGTGGAACCGTTGGGAGTATCTTCATCAATTCCACCTCACAAATGATGAGTTATGGCCTCTCATCTTCACCATCATCCCCTTGGAATAATCCTTCTCTATTGTAAGTACTCTTAATTTGATCTTCAAGTCACCACTCTATCTTATTATGAGTGCTGTTGTGAAGAAAGAAAACTTTTCTTTTGTTATACTCTTTTGAAAAAGAATCATCCATCACTGTAATAAATTAATTTTTCTGATCGATTTGTACGCAGTGGTTGTAATGAAAGGTCAGAAAACAATTTCCAATCTGTTGTGCTTCAAGAAGAAACGGGATTAGATCCTTCTAGTAATAACTCACAACAGATCCAGCAACAGCAAGAATTTTCGAGTTCCATGGGTGGTGGATTTACAGTTGAATCATCATTATCTGCATCTCATGATTACCCCTTGATGCAAGCAGGACTATTTGGTTCGACTGACTCATCATCATCACTCTTCACAACTAACCAACCAACCCTTCCTGAACTGTCACCAATATGGTCTACGGTGTCTTCCTTTACGAAGCCTTCATCATTTATGGAGCCAAAGCAACTTAATGGATTGCAATTCTCAAACAATACTCCTTTCTGTAATGCTTCAACTGAAGAGACACTTTATAATATAAGATCTGATATCTTTTCTTCGTCTTCTTCTCAACCACAGCTATATCAAACATCACCAACAACTTTTGATAATAGCAAACCCAATAATGCTCTAACTAGTACTCCACTCAACAAGGTAATTATTAATTAATATATTTTTGTATGTTAACTACTAAATGTAATAATATATTTAATAATCATAGAAAATTTATCAATTTTTTATGTCTTCATTAGCAATAAATCAAAGTGAAATAAAAATTGATTTATTAATTATATGCAGTTGAAGAGAGAAGAATCTCCAGAAAAAGCATCATCATCAGTCTGTAGCAAAAATGTTTCTGGGCGCGTCTTCAAAAAAGCAAGAATTGAAACGCCATCTCCTTTGCCTACTTTTAAGGTTTTAATCTTTAAATAACAAACTCCCTCAAGCTAGCTCTATATACTACTTCGTATAATTTAAATATAAAACTAATCTTACATGTTGATATGTATGAAAAGGTTCGAAAAGAAAAGTTAGGGGACCGAATTACTGCTCTTCAGCAATTGGTATCACCTTTTGGAAAGGTGAATTTTCTTCTCGTTTTGGATTTTTTTTCTTCCACGGCTGTCATAATGAACAGCTATCTATGCCATTGTTTGAAAATTTATTTACCTTTTTAAAAGTTATAATGCTACGAATTAATCACATATACTTTGTTTTTAATCTTATTTTTTATCTGTATATAGACGGACACTGCATCGGTTCTACATGAAGCCATTGAGTACATCAAATTTCTTCATGATCAAGTCAATGTATGCTTTCTTTTTTAAATAAATAAACAAAAATATTGTTGTGATATATATAATAATCTTACAAAATAATAGTGAAAATTATGTTTCTTGATTAATTAAATATGGCCTTTTTTTTTTCTTTAACACCAGGTTTTAACTGCTCCATATATGAAAAATGGGTCTTCCATTCAAGATCAACAGGTAATATAAAATAAAATGCTTTTATAATACGTGGTTATATACATACACAACAAAATACTATTTGTATACTTTTAGTGTACATGTAAATTTTGAGATATTAAATTTGCATATCTGTTTATTTAGTTTTTCTTTTCTATTTTAAGGGATGTGATTATGAAAAGGATTCAAAATGTTTAACGCAAGATTTGAGTAGTCGAGGGCTTTGTTTGGTACCAGTTGCAAGCACATTTCCGATGGCTACTGAGACCACCGCTGATTTTTGGACGCCTACATTTGGAGACTCACTCATCGGCAATGTGGCAGGTAGTCATCAATGAGCCAATAATAAATATATGTAATAGATTCTTTCCAGTGGAGAACTACTCATCTACGAAAGTGATAACTATATATAGTTATTTGTTTAAGAAGAATAATAGAGAAAAAGAAGCAAATATAATGACATCAATTGTGAATTGAGGAAAAAAAAAGTAGAGATGGAAAAGAAAAACAGAAGAAAAAAAAATCAAAAGTAAAGGCAAAATGATGTACACTAGTAGTTAATGATTAGTGACCACTGGAAGAGAATATACATTCCTATCTTAGCCTAAATATTTAGTAGTTAAGAATGAATTCATATAGTCCCCATGTTTTAATATACTAGTAGTAATCTGGAAGCTCCATATAAAGGAGGAATATAAACAAGTTGTAACTTTGGCAGCATTATTTTATATTAGATTACAGGAATTTTACTGTGGTTTATGTTGTTAGAAATACATATATTATGTGCCTTGAATTTAGCATGTGGAATTGTCTAGTTTAAGAGTCTTTTCCTGTATGTTAAATTGTTAATCAATATATTATATGATTTATATTTTGCAATTAAAGTGTCGTCCTTATATTTAATATTATTATTCAAAAGGAAAGCAAAGAGGATATAATGTGAATTATGTGATATTCTATTTTAAAATAAATCTTTTTTTAATTTTTAAGGTCATTAAATAAGTAATGTGTTTAGACAATTCATGGTCTATATATATTAATTTTGTTATGATGCATTAATTTTTAATAAATTTAAAAAATAAAATATATTTATTTTAATAATTATGCTACACATACAAGTTTTTTTGCCTTATAAGTCTTACAAGTTGGGCCAAACCTAAACAGAAGCTACACTCACCCACAAAAATGTGTTAACATGCGTGTTTTCTTCGCGTTTCTCCTCCTCCTCCTCTTCTTCCTTCTTCTTCTCCTTCTTCTTTGTGTTTATCCTCCTTTTTCTTCGCGTGTTTCATCTTCATCATCGTATTTTTCCTCCTTCTTCTTTTGATGTTGCAACATTATGTATTTTTTTTTCTTTGTTTGATTTTTTCCTCCCAAAAATAATTATGAGAATATGAAATAAGAAAATGAAGAAGAAGAAAGAGCAGAAGATGAAGAGGTGGAAGAAGAAGAGTTTTGAATTATGCAGAACTTATCAGAATAATAATACACCCAAATATCTTCATTTTACACCCAAATTTGCTACAAATACATAAATGAGTTATGCTACGTGTACACTAAAATCAACCACCAAAGTCAGCCACCAGTATAAAATACATACTAAAATATAAATATACATTGAAAATAAATTAAACCACACATGTATTTATACACAAATACATTAGTGGATAATTCTAGTGATGGATTTTAGTGTACAAATAGCATTTTTGTACAGAAAAATATTTCCTCTAAAACTGCATTTTTTTTCTTCTTCTTCTTTTCCTTATTTCATTCTTTCTTTTAGTTAAATGAATGTAAGTTCATCCTCTTTCAAGTAATTTTGTAGCATTATGTGTTTTTTCTTCTTCTTTGTTTAATTTTTTTATTTTTATTCTTGTTAAGAGTGTAAAACAAGAAGAAACTTGAGAAGGTAAAACAAAAAGAAAAAGATGAATAAGAAAAAAAAGAAGAAGAATATGGTGATGATGATGGAAAAAAAAGAACCAGCAGAAGATGAGGAGGAGGAAGAAGAAGAGTTTTGAATTATGCAGAACTTATCAGAATAAAAATACACCCAAATATCTTCGTGTTACACCCAAATATCTTCGTGTTACACCCAAATTTACTGCAAATACAGAAATGAGTTATGCTACGTGTATACTAAACTCAGCCACCAAAGTCAGCCACCAGTATAAAATACATACTGGAATACAAATATACATTGAAAAAAATTAAATCACACATGTATTTATACACAAATATATTGGTGGATGATTTTAGTGGCTGATTTTAGTATACAAATAGCATTTTTGTACAGAAAAATATTTCCTCTAAAGCTGCATTTTTTTCTTCTTCTTCTTTTCCTTATTTATTTCTTTCTTTTAGTTAAATGAATGTAATTTCATCATCTTCCAAGTAATTTTACAGCATTATATATTTCTTCTTCTTCTTTGTTTAATTTTTTTTATTTTTATTCTTGTTAAGAGTGTAAAACAAGAAGAAACTTGAGAAGGTAAAAAAAAAAGATGAATAAGAAAAAAAAGAAGAAGAAGATGGTGATGTTGATGAAAAAAAAAAGAACCAGCAGAAGATTAGGAGGAGGAAGAAGAAGAGTTTTGAATTATGCAGAACTTATCAGAATAAAAATACACCCAAAATTTCTTAAAATACACCCAAATAACTTCGTGTTACACCCAAATATCTTCGTGTTACACCCAAATTTACTACAAATACAGAAATGAGTTATGCTATGTGTACACTAAAATCAGCCACCAAAGTCAGCTACCAATATAAAATACATACTGGAATACAAATATACATTAAAAATAAATTAAATCACACATGTATTTATACACAAATACATTGGTGGACGATTTTAGTGCACAAATAGCATTTTTGTACAGAAAAATATTTCCTCTAAAGCTGCATTTCTTCTTCTTCTTCTTCTTCTTCTTCTTCTTCTTCTTCTTCTTCTTCTTCTTAGTTAAATGAATGTAAGTTCATCATCTTTCAAGTAATTTTGCAGCATTATGTGTTTCTTCTTCTTTGTTTAATTTTTTTTATTCTTTTTAAGAGTGTAAAACAAGAAGAAACTTGAGAAGGTAAAACAAAAAGAAAAAGATGAATAAGAAAAAAGAAGAAGAAGAAGATGGTGATGATGATGAAAAAAAGAACCAGCAGAAGATGAGGAGGAGGAAGAAGAAGAGTTCTGAATTATGCAGAACTTATCAGAATAAAAATACACCCAAAATTTCTTAAAATACACCCAAATATCTTCGTGTTACACCCAAATATTTTCGTTTTACTCCCAAATTTGCTGCAAATATAGAAATGAGTTATGCTACGTGTACACTAAAATCAGCCACCAAAGTCAGCCACCAGTATAAAATACATACTGGAATACAAATGTACATTAAAAATAAATTAAATCACACATGTATTTATACACAAATACATTGGTGGCTAATTTTAGTGGCTAATTTTAGTGTACAAATAGCATTTTTGTACAGAAAATATTTCCTCTAATGTTGTATTTTTCTTCTTCTTCTTCTTTTTCTTATTTCTTTCTCTCTTTTAGTTAAATGAATGTAAGTTCATCATTTTTCAAGTATTTTGCAGCATTATGTGTTTCTTCTTCTTCTTTGTTTGATTTTTTTTGTTTTTATTCTTGTTAAGAGAGTTAAATAAGAAGAAACTTGAGAAGGTAAAACAAAAAGGAAAAGATGAATAAGAAAAGAAGAAGAAGATAAAGATGGTGATGATGATGAAAAAAAAGCAGCAGAAGATGAGGATGAGGAAGAGAAAGAGTTCTAAATTATGCAGAACTTATCAGAATAAAAATACACCTAAAATTTCTTAAAATACACACAAATATCTTCGTGTTACACCCAAATATTTTCGTTTTACACCCAAATTTGTTGCAAATACAGAAATGAGTTATGTTACGTGTACATTAAAATTAGCCACCAAAGTCAGCCGCCAGTATAAAATACATACTGAAATACAAATATGCATTGAAAATAAATTAAACCACACATGTATTTATACACAAATACATTGGTGGCTGATTTTAGTGTACAAATAGCATTTTTGTATAGAAAAATGTTTCCTCTAATGCTACATTTTTTTCTGAATTGAACCACACCTCAACCACTTGATTGGATTCAAAACAATAAAAGGAGGAGAAGACTTGTAAAGACTTGTATGAGAAAAATACTTGTATGTAGAGAACAAACTGCTCATCAATACCATAGAGGGGCTGCAAAATACACCAAAGATACACCATATAAAAACAAGCATAAACTATAGAATGCAAATATAACTATAAAACCATCATAAAAAAATAACAAAAATCATATTCATAAATTATCGTTAAACAGAAACTAAAATAATTCAACTAAAAGAATAAGACAATTCACCCTCAATAAGATGAAAAGTCATAAACTATAAATACACCCAAACTTTCCTAAAATACACTCAAATATTCCTGATTTACACCCGAACGTCTGATATAAAATGCAGAAAATTCATCAAAACTAGTACATTAGATTCAATTCAAACAAAGAACAATGAACAATACATTTCACAGGCAAAGTCTACGCATTATTCAGCTACACAATCATAAACTACTAACTGGATTCAAATTCAGATTTAATTATTAACTGGAATTAAATCACACCTCAGAAACTTCATTGGATTCAAATTCAAAATCCACTTCGCTCTAGTTCAGCTGACAATTTGAAGTTGAATCATCCATTATTTTCAAAACGATTTCAAAGCTTGATTTTAGAAACAATGAAAAACAAAAAATTAAAATTGAAGAAAGAGAACAGAGAGAGAAACTTACGTAAATGGTGAAGGAGAAGACAGAGAGAAATGCACGAAAGAAATCGAAGAGAGAAGGCAAGAAAACGTAGAAAAAATTCAAAAAAGAAAATGAAATCCTTTAAAAAAAAGAAGTTGTATATTTGCGCGTTGATTGATTAAAAATCTGTTAAGAAGGCGCATGACGTGCCATAAAAAGCGCGTTTTAGGGATAAGGGATATTGAGGACTTGTAAGACTGTATCTGGAGATTAATTGTTATTTTAAAATGAAAAGAGTATACAATAAACAATTATGCATTAATGACAAAGTTGGTAGAATAATGAGCCAATAGAATAAATTAACACTCAATAAAAATTTCAATAGTACGTGTTATATTTAAATTTGACTATAAACGTCAACTTATCAGTTGAAATATAAAATAAAAATGGGTTTGTTACGATTCAAATAAAGTGTAGTTTAAAAACAAATTATACGCAGATATTGTTGATAATAATACACCATTCCCCCTTGAGAAAAGACCTTTGACAGAGAAATAAAATAGACACAATCACAACACAAGAATTTAACGTAGAAACTCCAATTACCGGAGAAAAAAACCACGGCCGTTGTCAAATGACAACCAGAGAATATCACTATGTGAAAATTGTTACAACACATAGACTTCTTTCTCTCACCGGCACCCCAATACACCCACACTCTCTCAAAGCAAATATCTAACTACACCTCACAACACTCTCTAATAAAGAGTACAGAGGAAAAGAAAAATCAGATACAAGCTTAAAGTGTTTCTGACTGGTGCAAAAACAAATGGAGAACTTAGCCTCATATTTATAGCCTAGGCCACCCACTCCATTTGCTATCCTGAGCAATGTGGGACTAATTCAACCAAATCCTAACAATCTCCACCTTGATTGAAATAGTCACACATCTTCATCTTCCATTGTCAACACCGACAATTCTTTGCTGCCATTGTCTATACCGACAATCATAGTTCAGAGAACTATCATACTCCACCATGAAAGTATACTCACTTGGAATTAGACCACTCCAAGCATTTCACCTTGGTACAGATCGAAACCTTGCTGAAAATTCATGGTGCAACTTCCAAATTGGCTTTTTCTGGAAGTTCTTCAGCCATCGACCTAACTCCGCCACACACCTTGCATCTCAACGCCAACCAATGCCCGTGTGCAATTGTGGACCCAATTGCCACAACTTATCCTTATCCATGGCAGTGCGGTAATACCATGAGGATACTTCTTGTCTTCTAGAGAACATCATCTTCTCTCATAGAGAGAGCAACCAGAGATCTTCTCCTTCAACGCCTTGTGCAAACCTGATTGTGTCAACACATCCTTGACTTGTATTTGCCATAAGCCAAAATTGATTCTTCCATCAAATTTCTCCATTTCAAGCTTCACAGCACTTGAATATCCTGACATTGTTGCAACCGTATACTGGAATAGTATAACTCAACTGTAGACCGTGCACTAGGAAGGGTCCCCAGGAAAGAGAGGTGGGTCACAATGGACACACTTAAATACCAAGTCTTTCCTTAGCCAGAATCTTTCCAAACTGTACTCTCACAGTGTCACACTGCCTTCCAGCAACAACAACAGCAACCAAAGATCAACCTCAAGCCACAGAACAAAATTCTTTTCTGATGTGGAAGGTCAGACTAGGCTGCAACCACAGAGCATACTAAGAATAAATCCCACCGAACCGAAGCTCTGATACCACTTGTTGGGAATAATACACCATTCTCCCTTGAGAAAACACCTTTGACAGAGAAATAAAATAGACAATCACAACACAAGAATTTAACGTGGAAACTCCAATTACCGGAGAAAAAAACGACGGCCGTTGTCAAATGACAACCAGAGAATATCACTATGTGAAAATTGTTACAACACATAGACTTCTTTCTCTCACCGGCACCCCAGTACACCCACACTCTCTCAAAGCAAATATCTAACTATACCTCACAACACTCTCTAATAAAGAGTACAGAGGAAAAGAAAAATCAGATACAAGCTTAAAGTGTTTCTGACTGGTGCAAAAATAAATGGAGAACTTAGCCTCATATTTATAGCCTAGGCCACCCACTCCATTTGCTATCCTGAGCAATGTGGGACTAATTCAACCAAATCCTAACAGATATATGGGCTCAATTTTCTAGTTATGGAACCTGTTAGTGTGCTTTCTCCGGATATAGAAATAGGGAGTGATAGACGAGAAAGTGGGACAGCTTTATGTCATTCTTAGGTGAAAGAACTTGGAGGGTCCGAGTTCTTTGTTAAGAAAAAATAAACAAACAAGTCGGAGGGTACAACTTATTGATGGCTGGAATTTGAATTTTAACCATGCAAAACAGACCGTGCGTTATATATATATATATTGTTCATATCCTGACCCAACACTAAGTCCCAGGTCCAAACGAAAGACCCAATCCAAAGGATTGAGCCTCACCTCACGCCGACCTTCCCCTAAAGAAGTCGGTTCCAGCCACGTCTTACTCTAAAAGAAGTCGGGGACGAGAGTTAGTTGGCAGATAAACACTCATTCAAATGGGTAACTGCCCCTAAAATCTCTCAACCCACTTCCAGGAGCCATATCCCAACTCCCCTAAGATAAAGGGACGGTTATCCACCTTAAAAGGTGGAACTACTTTAACGGTGGTTATTGGTTCACCACTATAAGTACACTGACACCCCTCAGGTATCTCTAAGTCCCAATACTCTCTAGACCTGCTCACACCCTTGCTGACTTAGGCATCAGAGTGTCTTTGCAGGTACCATCCCCATTCGTTCATACTCACAAGTCGGACGGAGGCCCCCCAAGACGCGAACCCGCTCGAAGGCTTCCTTCCTCAGACGATTGGGCTAACCCAGCGAGTCTAGCCCAATAATCTCTGGTTACCCAACGTAACATTGGCGCCGTTGCCGGGGATCTGAGAGATCAACCAGTGATGGCGGACGAATCACTGGAAGATGGCCACACGGCGTCTGATTCTGAACAGGAAAACCTGGATACTGGAAACAACGACGCGAACCCAACTCCCCACCAGGAAGCCAGCGATCAACATCGGGAAGGCACCTCCGGGCTTAAAAATCCGAAGGTGAACTCCTCGGATGGACGAGAGTCAGGAAAGGAAGGGCCACCCCACGCAACCGAGCTAATGGGGTTGGTCCACGGCCACCAAAACCATTTGGAACAGTTGGAACATGAGTTAGAATGACAACGAGAGGCGGAGCGAAATCTCAGGGAAGAGATAGAGCGATGAAAAGAGTTAGAAGAAAAACTCTTAAAACTAGAATCCTCCCTTAGAAGTCGGAACTCCCGTGGCGACCGAGAAGAGTCGCCCCTGGGAGGAGAAGATCCGTTCAGTGAGGACATCATGAGGGAAAAAGTTCCAAGAAACTTCAAAAGCCCTGATATGAACCTCTATGACGGAACCACATATCCGAAGCATCATTTAAGCAATTTCAAAAGTCGGATGTATCTGGCTGATGCTTCTGATGCGACTCGCTGCAAAGCTTTTCCGACCACCTTATCAAAAGCAGCGATGAAGTGGTTCGACAGCCTCCCACCAAGATCGGTCACCAGCTTTGAGGACCTCTCGAGAAAGTTCTTGATGAGGTTCTCCATCCAGAAGGATAAAGTAAAATACGCACTGAGCCTCCTGGGAATAAAGCAGGAGGTCGGAGAACCTTTGTGGAACTATATGGAAAGGTTCAATAAAGCGTGTTTGGAAATTCAAGACCTGCCCACCGAGGCAGTCATCATGGGGTTAGTAAATGGACTCAAAGAAGGTCCCTTCTCACAGTCCATATCAAAAAGGCACCCCACCTCCCTGAGCGATGTACAAGAAAGAGCAGAGAAGTACCTCAATATGGAGGAGAATGCCAGACTACGAGAGCCGAGTTGGCGGTCCGGGCACGCCCACTCGACAAAAGAGAAAGAGAGAGAGCCCAAGAAGAAAGAAGAACTTGGTCTCGACAGACCGAGGAAATATCACTCTTATACTCCTATAAAGGTTTCCATGGTGGATGTATACAGAGAAATCTGCAACACTGAAAGGCTGCCGCCTCCCAGACCCATTAAAAATAAAAAGGGAGGAAGCCGCAGTGATTACTGTGAGTACCATAAGATCTATGGTCATTCAACAAATGATTGCTACGACCTTAAAAATGTGATAGAAAAGTTGTCTAGAGAAGGTCGGCTTGATAGATATCTCATGGAAAGGTCGGACAATCATGGGAAGAGAAAGCGAGAGGATGGCGACAGAAGAGACCCACCGCCACAAACCCCCGAGAGACACATACATATGATCTCGGGAGGATTTGCGGGAAGGGACTCACCAAGTCCTCTCGCAAGAGACACCTCAAGTGAGTTTACCAGGTCGGGAGTGAATCACCCGACCTTCCCACAATCTCATTCACAAAGGAGGATGGGTAAGGAGTAATCCCTGGACATGATGATCCAGTGGTGATAACTATGATCCTCGCCAATGCCCATCTCCACAGAACCCTAGTAGACCAAGGGAGTTCGGCAGATATCCTTTTCAAGCCCGCATTCGACAAATTAGGGTTGGATGAAAAGGAGTTAAGAGCCTACCCCGATACTTTATATGGATTAGGCGACACGCCGATAAAACCACTGGGATTTCTACCCCTCCACACGACCTTCGGGAAGGGGGAAAAATCTAAAACTCTGAGCATAGACTTCATAGTCATCGACGTGGGGTCAGCATATAATGCCTTGATTGGCAGAGCTACCCTAAATCGACTCGAAGCGGTGGTGTCTACCCCTCATCTTTGCATGAAATTCCTGACATTTGCGGGGATAGCAAGGATACGGGGAGACCAGAAGTTGGCGAGAAAATGCTACAATGAAAGCCTGAACCTGAGAGAAAAAGGCAAGGAAGTCCACACCATAGAGCTCGGTGGCACAAGAACCAAAGAAGAGATGCGCCCACAACCAGGAGGAAAAACTGAAGAAATACAGGTCGGCGAATAGGAAGGAAAAAATACCAACATAGGAGCTAACCTAGAAGAAAACTTAAAACAAAGGTTGACAAAGCTCCTAAAAGAAAATTCTGACCTCTTCACCTGGAAAGCTTCCGACATGCCAGGAATAGACCCCGAGCTCATGTCCCACCGGCTCTCGGTCCACCCAGGGTCTCGACCTGTACAGCAGCGAAGGCGTAAGCTCGGCCCAGAACTAGCTCAAGCGGTAGAAGAGCAGATACAAGTACTCCTAGAAGTCGGCTTCATCAGAGAAGTTAAATACCCAACATGGCTAGCAAATGTAGTACTAGTTAAGAAACAAAACGGCAAGTGGAGGATGTGCATCGACTATACCGACCTGAATAAGGCATGTCCCAAGGACCCATATCCGCTCCCAAGCATTGATACCCTAGTGGACTCCAGCTCAGGGTATCAATACTTGTCGTTTATGGATGCCTACTCAGGATATAACCAAATCCTGATGTACAAGCCAGACCAGGAAAAGACATTATTCATCACGCCTAGAGCAAATTATTGCTACGTGGTCATGCCTTTCGGATTAAAAAATGCAGGGGCCACGTACCAAAGGCTGATGAACAAAGTGTTCGCTCCCCACCTCGGGCACTTAATGGAGGTCTACGTAGACGACATGCTGGTAAAAACCCGGGAAAAGGCCGACCTCTTTACGGACCTCGTACAAGTTTTCAACACCATAAGGGCGCATAGGATGAGGCTAAATCCCGCAAAATGCACCTTCGCGGTGGAGGCTGAAAAATTTCTAGGGTTCATGCTAACCCAAAGAGGGATCGAAGCAAATTCCAACAAGTGCAAAGCCATCCTAGAAATGAAAAGCCCAACTTGCTTGAGAGAGGTCCAACAACTGAATGACCGACTTGCAGCCCTTTCCAGGTTCTTGGCAGGGTCAGCATTAAGGTCCCTTCCACTGTTCTCCCTGCTAAGAAAAGGATGCCAGTTCGAATGGACTCCAGAATGTGAAGAAGCGTTCCAAGAGTTCAAAAAGTTTTTGAGCCAACCTCCAATCCTCACCTGACCTCTAATTGGGGAAGAACTCGTCCTATATTTCTTTGTAGCAGACAAAGCTGTCGCATCAGCCCTAATACGAGAGGATAAGGTCGGACAACATCCAGTGTACTTCACCAGCAAAGTTCTACAGGGCCCCGAGCAAAGGTACCACAAACTAGAGAAGTTTGCTTACTCCTTAGTAATAGCCTCACGGAGGTTACGGTCCTACTTCCAAGCCCACACAATAAGAGTCCGAACGAACCAACCTATGAAGCAAATCCTCCAAAAGACAGATGTTGCAGGGAGAATGGTTCAGTGGGCGATAGAGCTCTCCGAGTTCGACTTGAAGTATAAAACTCGGACCGCGATCAAAGCCCAATGCCTCACCGACTTCATAGCGGAGCACGCGGGAGACCAAGAGGGAAAGCCAACTACATGGGAACTATACGTAGATGGATCCTCAAACAAGACAGGAAGCGGTGCAGGCATAATACTAGCCAATGAAGGGGGAACACAGATAGAAGTTTTCCTCAAATTTGAATTTCCAGCTTCTAACAATCAGGCAGAATATGAAGCCCTGATTGCAGGATTAAAGCTGGCAGAAGAGGTCGGCGCAACCAAAGTACTGATATTCAGCGATTCCCAAGTAGTGACCTCCCAAATAAATGGAGAGTATCAGGCCAAAGACCCGAATATGAAAAGATACTTGGAAAAAACTCTGGAGCATCTCGGGCGCTTTGCAGAAACCGAGATCAGACACATAACTCGGGATCTTAATAGCAGAGCAGACGCCCTCTCCAAGTTAGCAAGTACCAAACCAGGGGGAAATAGTAGAAGCTTGATCCAGGAAACTCTCCAAGAACCTTTTGTGGTGAAAACAGAGGACAAATAGGAAGTCCTTGAAGTGACCATGTTAAACCTCGAATGGATGAATCCCTTGGTCGAATACCTAAAATTCGACATCCTCCCCAAAGAGAAAAAAGAGGCCAAGAAAATTTGGAGGGAAGCACAATACTACACTTTGGTGAAAAATATCCTCTATAAAAGAGAAATATCAACACCATTGCTAAAGTGCGTACCGACCTCAAGGACAACTGAAGTACTAGAGGAGGTTTATAATAGAATCTGCGGAAACCACCTCGGAGCTAGGTCGTTAGCAAGAAAGGTAATCCGAGCAGGGTTCTATTGGCCGACCTTGCAGAAAGATGCCATAGAATTTGTGAAGAAATGCCAACCATGCCAGATGCACGCAAATTTCCATGTGGCTCCACCAGAGGAGCTAATCAGTATAACTTCTCCATGGCCCTTCGCAAAATGGGGGATGGACCTGTTAGGACCTTTTTCCCAGGCTCCAGGACAAGTCAAATACTTAATCGTGGGAATAGACTACTTCACAAAGTGGATAGAAGCAGAATCATTGGCCACTATCACTGCCCAGAGAAGTCGGAGGTTCCTCTATAAAAACATCATCGCAAGGTATGGGATACCCTATTCCATTACTACAGACAATGGAACCCAGTTCACTGACTCTACCTTTAGAAACCTAGTGGCCAGTATGAAGATCAAACACCAGTTCACCTCGGTGGAACATCCACAAGCAAATGGACAAGATGAGGCAGCTAACAAAGTCATACTGGCAGGACTAAAGAAAAGACTACAAGATGCAAAAGGAGCTTGGGCTGAGGAGCTCCCGCAAGTGTTGTGGGCCTACCGGACGACGCCACAATCCGCCACAGGAGAAACACCCTTCCGACTTGTCTACGGCGTAGAAGCCATGATACCAGTAGAAATTAGCGAACAAAGTCCAAGGGTGATCCTCCATGATGAGGTCGGAAATATACAGGGGCACAAAGAGGAGCTTGAATTGCTCTCCGAAGTCCGAGAGCAAGCCCAGATAAGAGAAGCAGCGTTGAAATAAAGGATGACTACCAGGTACAACAGAAAAGTCATTCGAAGGAGTTTCACCCCAGACGACTTGGTCTTGATCAGAAACGACATTGGAGTCAACAAATCTGGGGAAGAAAAACTCGCTGCCAATTGGAAGGGACCATACAAAATTAGTGAAGTCCTAGGAAAGGGTTACTACAAAGTGACCAACTTAAGCGGAGCCGAGTTACCTAGGTCTTGGCATGCTTGTAACATGAAAAGGTATTACAGTTAAAAGTGAACTCTACTCCTTGATGTACTCTTTTCCTAACTTCATGATTTTTTCCCAAAAGAGGGTTTTTTCTGAAGGGGGGATTTTTAACAAGGCATCATAGTAGAGACTAAGGGGTCATAGATAGTGAAAAGCCCTTAGTAGCAGTAAAAGTACCTTCACAAATAAATAAAGATCTTTTATCTCTTATAAATTCCTTTTCGTTTTTCTTTCTATGAAACGCGCCGACTTAAGCTTGACAAAGCGTGAAAATCCCATGATTGACCTAGATGGTCGTCAGGATAAAACGACGAGGTACAAGTCAGCGTAAAGAGATTATAAAAGTCGATCGTGAGAAACTCGGAAACATTTCGACTCCTAAGTCGAAATGGAAACCGAGCAGCAAAGAAAACGCATCGCAAAAATAACCTAAGTCATAGGAACTCAATAAATCAAAAAAATTGAGTATCAGGAATACCAAAAAGAGATTGAAAAACCTATTAAAAGTGCCAAAGCAAAAGACTGTCCCAAGTTCTTAAAGAAAAAAGAAACTTAAAAGAAAGGATAGTCGGCCAAGAAAAAGGGTTTTCAGATCAAAGGGGTTTTCCAAAAACCTAAAATCAGAAAAGCATGCACACAAAAAGACAAAGAAAAGTAACTTAAACCCTTATCCAAAAAAGGATATTTCTAAACTATTTTCTTTACGGCCTTAAAAGGCCAAGAAATGTGTCAGCAGACCATCACCACAAATATAAAAATAAATAGTTTAAAAAGGAGGGGACCCACAGGCCGGGCCCCATATAGCCACAATCAATTTTTCAAAGTTCATTGCCACCAGAGCCAAGAGGAGTAGTCGGAGCACCACTGGAGTCAGGAAGAGCGCCATCAGGACCAAGGAGGGAAGTGTCCATAGGAGAAGGAGTGGAGGTTTCCGGAGCCTTCGAGGAACACGGAGCATCCTTAGGTCGGGGAGGAGACTCCATTATCCTCTACCCCCGAGTCTTCAAATCCGACTCGGTAACATATTGGGGAGAGGGAGGAGAGACTATAGCTCCATCAATAACGACTTTGTCAGGATCCAAGGGAGAGAGATCTAAGTCGGGAGCAAGAACTCCGACTTGTTCCTTAAAGATCCTCCAGGCTTCCTCGGCCCCGTCAGCAATGGAGTCCTCCAACTCGGTATAAGCCTCCCGAGCTCTCACCAAATCCCTCTTCACCACCACGAGATCCTCAAACAGACTCGAATAACTGTCCTGCGCCTTCAGCCTCAGGCCCTCCTCCATGTTACACCGAGCCTGCAACTTCCACTCACTCTCCTTAAGGCCATCCCTTTCCTCCTTCAATTTGGCGACCTCCTCCCTCAGTGCCTTCTCATGCTCATGATACAGGAGAAGCCTCCCCTCCAGCTCTTCAACCCTCGAGGATGAACCCAGAGAGCTAAGAAGAGTCTTTTCAAAAATATCAAGGAACTTCGTGCATACCCCCGCCGCCCTGATACTCTCCTGAGCCAAAATAGTAAGGTGGTTCCGAATAGAAAGATCCATACCTATACGGGTATGAGGATAGATGTACTTTCGAACAAACTGAGGCGCATCCACTTTAGCCTCACCTTCAAAAGAAGAGCTAGACTCAAGAGTCTTGCGCTTCTTCTTTTCTGGCTCAGGGAAAGATCGGGGAGGAGGAGACGGCCGAGAAGAAGCCGAGGAAGGAATAACAATAGGTCGGGAAGGGGTCTCCAAATTGTGAGGAAGGGGGGAGGAGAAGGAAGAGGAGAGTTAGTTACCCTGGCGCCACCAACCCTGGCGCGGGATCTCGCCTTGGCCTCCTGAACTCGCTGGTAAGACTCCCTGGAATTCTTCTTCGCCATCTCTGTACAAAACAATAGGTAGCCAAAGTCAGCAAAACAAGTCGGAAGAAATGAAGTCGAAAAATATAAACAAACCAAAAACTACCTAATTGTGTCTGGACAAAGGACGGAGCCCCCTGGAGAAATTTTTTGGTATCCAGATAGGGGGCCCTCCCCCACACTTCTCGGAGAAATCCCACAATGGCTGCCTCCACTTCATCCAGGTCATCCAAACTATATTTCTCACAGGGGGAGGCCTCTAACCAGTACAGAGGAAAGCGAGGAGAAGAACTCTCATCCAGGAAAAAGGGGTGGTGACCCTCTACAGCTTGAACTTTGAAAAAATAATTTTTAAAGTCATGGAAGGATTCATCAAAAAGGGTGAAGACTCTCCGACCTTGTATAGCTCGGAAAGACACACACTGCTGCTTGTTGTTTTGCCCACTAAAGGGCTTGGTCATGTGGAAAAGAAAAAAAAATCCTCAAAGAAGTTAGAAAGTCTAAGGCATGGTTGATAAACTGGTAAATTTTTAGAAAACCCCAGGAATTGGGGTGAAGCTGGGTCAGAGCAACACGGCAGTGACGTAAAACAGCGATTTCGAAATCAGATAAAGGGAGAAAAATGCACAGGCGAGTGATCATACTATCATACATATAGAAGAAATTAGGGCTGCCTCAGAAGCCCTCCCGAAACAAACCCGGTCTTCCGGACCCGAGGCAAGAAGTTCATACTTGGGCTCATCCTCATCAGAGGTGCAGAGCCTATGATGAGTGCGAAGGTTGATGATAAAATCGGTATCAACAAAAGGTTCTTCCCCCAGAACCGTGACATCCACCCACTGAGCCAGAATTTCTATGGAAGACATTTTTTCCTAAAAAGGATTAGTGAAACCTACAAAGGAAAAAAGGAAAAGAATCAAAAACAGGGTTTCTAAGGGGATCAAACAGAAGCCTATCCTCCTCTCTAAAATAAAGACATGCAAATAAAAGCATTTCGTAAAAAGAAAGTAGAGAAAAACTAACCTTTACTTGGGAAGGATAGGGGCAGAGAAAGAAAAATCCCTTCGAGCACAAGTTTCTTACGAACAGAGGAGAAGAAGTGTAAAAGTTTTCAGAAACGAAACAAGAAAAGAGAGGGAAAAGTATTTATAAAGACGTTGGGGGCATAATGGTAAAAGCAGAAGCCGTCATTTAAAGATAGGCACTGTTTCCAATGTAACTGACCCCGCGTATGAATACACAAATCCCTAACGGACACGACGTTTGATTAGACGCGACTGTTGAGAATTTTTAAAACACGTCGGTTCTGAAACATCACGTCGGCTCCTCATCAGGTCGGCTACAGCCCTGAGTTAAATACTCGACCCCAATTCTTAAAAGAAATTGGGCTCGAGTAGGGGCACTGTTCATACCCTGGCGTAACGCTAAGGCCCAGGTCCAAACGAAAGACCCAATCCAAAGGATTGAGCCTCACCCTACGCCGACCTTCCCCTAAAGAAGTCGGTTCCAGCCATGTCTTGCTCTAAAAGAAGTCGGGGACGAGAGTTAGCTGGCAGATAAACACTCATTCAAATGGGTAACTGCCCTAAAATCTCTCAACCCACTTCCAGGAGCCATATCCCAACTCCCCTAAGATAAAGGGACGGTTATCCACCTTAAAAGGTGGAACTACTTCAACGGTGGTTATTGGTTCACCACTATAAGTACACTGACATCCCTCAGGTATCTCTAAGTCCCAATACTCTCTAGACCTGCTCACACCCTCGCTGACTTAGGCATCGGAGTGTCTTTGCAGGTACCACCCCCCATTCGTTCATACTCACAAGTCGGACGGAGGCCCCCAAGACGCGAACCCGCTCGAAGCTTCCTTCCTCAGACGATTGGGCTAACCCAGCGAGTCCAGCCCAATAATCTCCGGTTACCCAACATAACATATATATATATCAAGCTGAAAATGAAATCGTAGGGTCCGAGTTTCCTTTTTTTTAATATTAATTTGAATCTGTCAATGGTAAACGGTGGGTCCGATTTAGGGTTATTGAAAATATAAAAGTGTGCAACTCGTTCAACAGTCTCAGATCCCGTATTCTTCCTTAAGCTTGCTCGTCGTCTTCCTTTGGTTATCTGCATTTGTATTTTTTTTCTTCATGGTATGTAACCCAAAAATTTGTTAATGTGGTTTTTGTTATTATTTAATAGAGTGAGAGAAATAAATGATAGAGTACTTTTGAAAGTGTATTATTTTGGATGATAGAGTACAAAAATAATACACATTTCTATTCAGCTTCTAACAATAACAACAATAATAAACTTTCTAACAATAATAATTTTAATTATAAAATATTAAAAAAATTCAAAAAAAACCTACATCTGGTAAAAATGATAATAATTCCTAAATTCAATTTCTAACCACAACAATAATAATTATAATTACGAAATATAAAAAAATTTAAAAAAAATTTTAAAAAAAATTTACATATTTTGAATGACTGAGATAATGTATAACATGAAGTTCAGGACGATCAACATCTCTAAATTTTCTTTCTTTGGCATATTTAGCTTGCTATCACCATGCAAGCTTGGAGGAAGACGTCATGGGTGTTGTTTGGTGAAAAGAGTAAAATGAAAATGGATGATAAGTGTGGGGGCTTAATGTTGGGTAGGGCACCGTTGGGGGAGCCAGCTGAAAGTGACAAGAAGTGACAGCACCGTTTTCTCACCTACAATACAGACCGTCTGAGTAGCATCATACAAAACACACGGTTTGATTTGTGGTTTACCTGATACCACACTCAGGTGAAGCACCCCCTTATCCATAACGACGTCCAACACATACTATACTTTCATATGAAAATTAAAAAGCGCAGATATATGTCTTTGTTTAAAGAAAATTTTAATAATTTTGTTGTCTTCTCCTCTCTTATGAATATGAAAGGTTGAATTTATAATTTTCATCTCAACTTTGTAGATATTTACTCTTTGACGTTCTATTTTATTTAAGATGTAAAAATATAATGTTATAATTTAATCATTTATTTTTTTTTCATATAATTAGATAGAATAAAACAATTTTATACATATATTTAATTTTATATTATTATGTCAGTAATAATAAATATTTTTTATATTAACTGTATAAATAGTTCATAAAAAATGACGTGATTAGATGATTTTGTAAAATATTTTACAGTATATTAAAATTAAAAAATTAAACTATTTCTATATATATAATTTGAGTTAATACTCAATTTAGTCTTTAAATTTACTTGTCAACTGGTATCTATTTAGTTTCTAAATTTTATAAATATGACTCACATCAGTAATGGAATTCTATATTTTTAAAATAAATTTTTTATTATTAAAATATTCTTTTATTCTATATTTCTATCTATTTCATTTTGATATTTGTTCTATAACTATTCTATAACTATATATCTATATATATAGTTAGACTTTGGATACACAAACATTAATGGAGTGTTGACATTGACAATCTAATGCGACCCTAAAATCTTTAAAATGATATCGTTTTAGTTTTGGCTCTCAAATACCCTAAAAATGATGTAGTGTCACTTGGTTTGGGAGGAAAAATTTTAATAAACATCACTTAAATTGTTTTTGGATATTTGAGTGAAAAAAAGGATGTAGTTTTACAAAGTCCCGTATGACATCTGACTATCCACGTTAACGTTCTATTAATCTTTGTGCGTAAAAAAGTTGTTCTAGGAACATACATGAGTTACGTCTATAACGTTTGGGGATAAATAAAGACAATTAAAATTTCAAGGACGTGTAAGTTATCGAAGGATCACATTGAATATTATCTCTATATAATTTTTAAAAAAAAAATTATGCTAGATTATTTGTTATTTATTTAAATTTATCTAATTATGATGTTTATACCGAGGATATATACATAAATATTGTCTTCAACTGAAAACTGCAAATACTCTTATTGTGCATTATTGGATGTAAAGACTATATAATATTATATGATGGAGGACGAAATCACGATTAAGTAATCAAAAGAAAAAAAAAAAAAAAAAAAAAAATATATATATAGAGTAAAGTATCGTTTTTGTCCCCAACGTTTGGGGTAAGTCTTATTTGTATCCCTAACGTTTAAATCGTCCTATTTGTATTCCTAACGTTTATAAAAGTGATTCAATGTTATTCTACTATCAATTATACTAACAAATCAGATTATATTTTTCAATTATTCTCACTTAGATGTATTCATTCTCAATTAGGTCTTACTTGGATGTGTTCGATTTTAATATTATACCCACTATTTGTGTTTAGATTCAATTATGTCCCTAAAAAAGTAAATTATGTAAATGTTGTAGGAATTAATTTCAACATTTGATGAGCCATTTTTTGAAGTAAATCATCGATTCTATCCCAAACATTTGTATTCTAACTTCAAGAAGAGATTTTTAAAACTCAAACTAAAGTGCTCATAATGTGTAATTGATGGCAGGATAACATTGAATCACTTTTACAAACGTTAGGGATACAAATAGGACGATTTGAACGTTAGGGACACAAATAGGATTTACCCCAAACGTTGAGGAGAAAAACGATACTTTACTCTATATATATATATAGGAGGCTTAAAGATGAAGAATTCGTTTGGTATTGACTATTGAGTGTGATCAATCATGAAAATTAAAATACCACTTTTGTTACAAAAATCTACTTGTTAATTAGTATCTACTCTAGCCCCTCGCTTGTATCAATTGCATGTTTTAGTTTTGAATTGATACAAGATATAGACACCAATCAGCTTAACACATGCCTCCATGTCTTGAAGCATCTTGGGATCATTACCACTCTCTCTTTCTCTGGATTACTCCGTTGTTTTGGATATCAAATCTTAGTTTTTGCTGTATATAAAGGTGCGATTTACTTAGTTTTAAATAAATAAGATGCATAAAAGGAATTTCATAAAGTAGGACAGAGAAAAACAAGAAGCATATATCATCATTTTATTGTGATATATAATAAGTTTTTGTTATTATGGTACATTTTGTCTAATCATCATCAATAGCTAGCCTATATAGTTTGTTTGTATCTTGTAATTCAAGATTTGGTTTTCACTTTTCAGCATAGCATGCATGTAAAGAGTTCCTTCTTTTTTCTGCTTTTGCAAATCCAATCACACAATAAAACACGGCTTAAATTCTTTGAAAGAGATCGAGAATGAAGATTGGATATGTATATATATGTTATGTCAGATTATTCTTGGTAGGTGGGAGATGGGTGCAGGCTCTCTCTTTTTGTATGTTTGACCTAAACGTAATGTTCGATCTCATTAACTTTAAGAAGTGTTGATGTTTTCCATCAATAATTTAGATTCTCCATAGCTTCACACTTTAATATACAGTAAAAAGTGTAGGATTGACTAGTTGTATCTGCAATAACATGCATCGAGTTGGTTGATTTCCTAGAAAATCATGTAATATAGTGTCATATACTCGATGATCAGCCATGGAAATCAGTGTTCAGTCTCTTTTTTATTTTTTTGGGGTAATCAATTTCCCATTTGATTTACAATTAGGCCCAATGGTAGCCCAGTTAGTCTCTTACGTGTTAATATTTAATAATGGATACTAGCCCATACAAAATTGATTATTTCACTAAGGTCTTATAAAGTAAGTGAATAACTATTTTCTGTATGATTATTGTACAGTTAATACTAAACAATATATATATATATATATATATATATATATATATATATATATATATATATTGATTGAACTTAAGAAATAAAGTGGTTACAGAGAATAATTTGAGAAGTGATACACAAATTATGCTTCTACTATATCTACCGGAGATGTAAAATTAAAGTTGTGCATGACATCACCATCTATTGAACTTGCCACTTGCAAAGATTTGCATAAGTGCATATAGTATTTATATTTTATTGTATCACATCATAAATAATATATTGACTGTTGACACTAGGTTCCTCTCTTTTACTTTAACTACGGTTTGGAGCTATGCTTTTCTTCACAACTTTGAAATTATAACATAATAAATGAGGGCAAACATTAGAAAAAATATATAGTCTAATCCAACATTCGGGTTAAATAAAATTATCACAATAGGATAGATGCTGTCTTCTCATATTATGCTATACTATATTCGTTCCAAATGGTGTTTGTTTTCTTTGCATTGTTGGATTTTGCCGTTCTTACTTTTTGTTTGTTTCTGTTTTTGTTTTTTCTATGGGAAGGAGTTGAACATATTCTAAAACATGAACATGAGGGAAATCACTTGAATTGACTTTAGGAATATGTCTGAAGCAACAAAATCCGGTTAAATGGCACAAAAGTCAAACACTTTAGTTATCTTTCCCTTTAAGTTACCTCAAATATTATTATTTTTTAAAAAATAATTTACATTTATATTTACAGAAATTTTATATATAAAAAATATTTAATTTACACTTCTATTTATCAAAATTCGTATATATGAGTTATGAGATAATAAAATTTGTATTTATATTTTTTAGAATTTACATATATAAATTAATAAATTTTATTTATTAAAAATAATTTAGTATTTATATTAATTATATAATGAAAAAAAATATTAAAAATTACTGATTTTCAGAATCTCTCAGCGTTTAATTAAGTTGTTAATTAACGTGGATGAGGTCCGTTTAATTTTCTTAACTAACAAACTTTGAGGAGTGGTGTAACATACATTATGAGGAGTGGGGTGACAAATGATAACAATTTTATTTATTTAAAGGTTGCATTGGGAATGAATATGGATGTATGATATGTTATCATCCCTTGAGCTTCTTAGCAATTCCAGCAAAGTACTTGCCCTGATGAAAAGCATGAGCCAATTCCAACTCAGTAGGTTGTCTGGAACCATCTCCAGCAAATGTTCCAGCTCCATATGGAGATCCACCCATCACCTTCTCTAACTCATACATGCCAGCTCCAAGGGTGTATCCAGTGGGAACATAAATCATTCCATGGTGAACAAACTGAGTTATAGATGTCAACCTACACAAACAACAACAATGTTATTAACTTATTATTAGATGATTAGTTACATAAATACTTTTTTTACGCAAATATGATAGTTAAGATGTTATCACGTATTATGTTAAATAATTCAGTCAGATATGACAAACTATTTAAAATTTCACATAAAAACATGGTGGAAACTTACTGCAGTCGACTTTACGTAAAATTGATAGTTGAGAGTCGTTAGATAATTTGACTGATTTGACTAAATTTTCATCTTATGACTCTTCGCTATCAACTGCATCTGAGTTTTCACCTAAAAACATATATATAGATTTTGGTAGAGACTCACGGGGTAGTCTCTTGGCCACCTCCTTGAGCACCTGTGGAGGTAAAGAGGCCAGCAGGCTTTCCGGCGAGAGCCTGTGTGCGCCAAAGGCCGCCAGTTGCATCCAAGAAGGCTTTGAATTGGGAAGCCATCATTCCAAATCTTGTTGGAAAACCAAACAGCAAACCATCTGCTTCGGTAAGCTGATTTGGGGTAATGATTGGGACATCACTATTCTTTGGAGGTGCTCTCATCTTGTCGAGGATCTCTTGAGAATTTGTTTCAGCTACCTGCCAGAGTGTTGCTTCTACTCCTTCCACAGAATCAGCTCCTTTTTTTATCTCTTGAGCTAGCTTCTCCACATGACCGTACGTAGAATAGTACCTAAACATACATACAATTATGTAATAATGTAAATTTCAACAGCTGTCTATTTATACAGAGATACCATGAAGAGTCGAAAATGATAAAGTAGTTTAGTCGAACATGTCAAATTATCTAACAGTCTAAATCACATGAAAATATCTTTATGTAAATAATCACTATTTTAATCATATTCATTAATTATAACTTGAGAAGGAATTAGGAGGATTATGATATAGTGAGTACTACTAAATACTAATAACAGCCAAATTTAACAAGCTAAGCACTTCATATATATTGATACACCTCCTAAGAATTGATCAGTATTATAGTGGAATCATTGCTTACACAATATAAACTTTAGTAGCCATTGATGAAATATTTGCTCTGCTCTACTCTCTATAGTTGTTGTTTGTTGAGTTCAATGACTACATACCTCTTCTTATAGTGCCTATTAATATCTTTTTTATATGTAATAATCAAATGTTAACATCACTGTTGTTATTATTATTGTCCTTCATATGATTAATTATTATAAATTTCAGATTTATCTTTTAATTAGTGCAAGTTGTTCTTAGAATTGCATCATAGTATCATACAAACGTCCATGTTCTTTGTCACCAGAAACAACTTATTTTTCTTGTTATATCACTATATAATTACACATCAAGTTAGTAAATTACTTCAAATTAGCCCCTTTTATATATCACTATGAATTCAACTATTCTATATTGGTATCAAGCACATGAACTATTTATTGGAGAGTTATTCGGTTTCAACTTTCAATATCTTGTTATAGCTGCACCCTGCACTGCTAATTATATCTAATAACCTTTGAAAAAATCCTTTTATTCAAACTCAACTAATCTTGGTTTTTTCTTCTAAATTAAAATAAATGTATGATATTAAATAGGGTAATCGGATACTAAATTAACTAATAACGATGGCGAAAGGCTGGGAAAAAAATTTCTTATATCCTGGGGCTTTTAAAATTTATATACTTAGTAGTTAGTACGAACAACAATATTAATATATATATATATATAGGTCTCAAAATAATTCGATTGAATAATATTAACATTATATATATACATCATTTGTGGTCCTAATTCCGTGTATTACGTATTTAGGTACGGAAAAAAATGTTATAAATTTAGGAAAATCGTTTTTCTAGGAGTGGGTGTGGGGACCGGTCCATATTTGTTTAGAAAAAAAATAATGATTGATGAGAAACAACAAAAAATGTTAATAGAAAAATGACTAATAATTAAGGAGTTATATTAAAATTATCAACATAAATCTAAAAAAACCAAAAGGTTTTATAAGTAAATAATACTTTCTTCTATTTTATTCATCCCAATTATTATGCTGACATTTAATTTTCTTTATTCAACTACACCATTGTTGAATACTTGAATTTGTATTAGTTTCATAATCATGTTTCAGTGACGTGAATTTTCTATCTGCAATTACATCTGAACCTAAAAATATTTATAAAAATTGTTTATTAAAGAAGTTTTCAATAGAATAAAAAATTTAAACATATATTTTCTTTTATATATTTTGAGTTTTTACTACTGTTTTTTGACTCTCGTCGTCGATAACCATGACTATTATTATACATAATTTTATCATTTTGTGCTGCTAGCTAAATCGGAATGAATAATTCTTTGCAAAGAAAATTGTTTAATATTTTCTTTGTTTAAAATTGTTTAATATTGTGGAACTTCAGACCATTCTTTGTGGAAAATATTCCAAACGACTAATTACATTGTAGGGAAGAGCATGATCTTCTCATATCTTCCTATGGCCCCAGAATTACGTAAACAAAAGCAAACGAACGATTATTAATGGGTTTCATTTCATGATTCAATGCTTCGTCCAATGATTTTCAAAAAAATATTTGTATACTAAAACTCAGCTATTAAAATTATATTATGTATTTATATGGTACTTTATTTATTTAAATTATATGAATATTAAAACTATTAAATTATCTTAAAAATAAAAGGTAAAAATTTAGGTGAAGTCGACTCCACGTGAAGTTGATATCTTAGAACCGTTAGATGAAAATTTAGTCAAATTAGTCAACTCATCTAACGACTCTCAAGTATCAATTTCACGTGAAATCGACTGCACCTGAGTTTCTACCAAAATAAAATGATTACAATTTTATCCTCCCAACTTTTATATGTACAAATTTTAAAACCTGAAAATAAACCACGATTTACACAAAGGTAACTAATGCATAAATCATTGGTTCAAAAGGGGTTTTCAATGATTTACAAAAATATTGATAATACCCAAGAAAAAACCACAATTTATGACCAAAATTTGCTGCAAGCTAAAATCATAAATCGCAGTTTATTTTCAGGTTTCACATTTTGTATTAAAATTTGTACATTACTCGTGGTTTATATAAAAGTTGAAAAAATAATAAAATTGTAGCCATTTAATTTTTAGTATTTATATAGTTTAAATAAGTAAATTATTTATATTTGTATGTAAATAAATATATTATTTAATTTATTTTTAATATATATTTTATATTTTAATATATATTTTATACTAATAATTCATTTTAATAGCTAATTTTAATATATATATCTATCTTGATTGAATAATATTTAATTTTGTGTATGTGTTGATAAACCATAACCATTGTTTCTGCTTGAATTAAAATGTTTGTGGGTATATAGTCCTACTAATACTATAGTGGCATTGTTTCTGCTTGATACCTTTCTCCCTCGTCTTCCCATGCTTCGCCACTCCTCAAAAATAATTCATTTTGCCTCCATAGTTTTCTAACAAATATAAGATTAAGCTCTTTTAAAAGAAGAAAATTGATAAAATAAGAAATAAATATCTAAATACTCTTAAATTAAAATAACAAATTTTGTTTATGACAAAAGTTATAAATTTAATAATAATTAATTTATTATTTTATTATTTTTTTCACCTAATTTTTTTTCCCGAAATATATGTTTTAGTTTGATTATTAGGTACTACTGTTCCAATTCCATTGGTCAAAGATTTGTGTAGAATCAATCCTGAGGCCTACTAACATAAATCATTTTCGCAGGCTTCAACTTTCATTATAACTTCTATCCACAAAATTTGATAATGTGAATTAGCTAGTAATACATGAATACTCTATACAAAACTGTATAAGTTCTCACAATTTCTAGAGTTTAGAATGAACATTATCATAATATCATATGATAATTTTCTCGGTATGGGAAATTGGGAATATGGTAAGAGGTCTCTGTACACTTTTTTGTTTGGGACAGAGGATCCACTACATATGAGGTGCAAAACTTTACTGTATGGGCTTTTCACCATAAACTCCTTTAAAAAGTTGTTGGGCTTCGGAGGATTTTCCATCACCTTGCAAAACACTAAGATCTCCACGCCCAAACATGGAAAATAGAACTAAGGTCTATTTCCAAAAAAAAAATAAATAAAAAAAAAGTAAGGTCACCACCACAAGTTGAAAATTCCTGTAGTTAAACAATTAAAAATAATTATTCTGATGGTGTTGGAATTGCAAATTACTTCCCTCAACAAATGCATGCATTAGAGAGTCCACTAATCTACTTGAATTTCTTTTATCCATAAACCACACTCTAAAATATAAATATTTGGAAAGAAAATGAGAAAAAAAAATGACAAGAAAAATGTATTTAAATTTTTAAACCATAAGAGCAAGTAAAAACAGAAAAGATTTACAAAACGGTTTACTTCCTAATTTTGTGGAATTTAATTTCTTATACAAAAGAATGATCATAAACAAATATCCGCTCATCATGAAATTTTAAGATATAATAAAATTTGAATTAAATCAAAATAGTTATATTTTTTAGTTTAAAAAAAATATTAAAAAATTATCAAAATTTATTATTTTTGTTCATTATATTTAATTATTAATTCGATTTTTTTGTTTAATAATTTAACAATATATTTTTAATTATTTTTTTGTTTAATTGATGGTCAAAAATAATAAATTTTAATAAATTTTTTAATATTTTTTATAATTTAATTTTAATATATTGAAGTATAAAAAATAATTTTTTTATTAACGTAATGTTACTTAATCAGATATGTGTGTAAAATTATTTTACGTGGTGAGAATGTGAGATTGTACCAAAAGTATATTTTTATAAAAATTTAAATTTATTGGTCAGTTGCTAAGTATTAGGGTTTAGGGTTTAATTCTTACTTCTTCCTAAATAAATAACTGACAAGACCAATCACTCCCTCATCTTGAAAGCCTTAAATTTCTGGAAAACATGAGGACGAGCGAAGAGCTTTTCATGAGGCAGTAACCACTCTCGTTGGTGGTCACCATCACGGTCACCACCTGAAACTGAAACTGAATCGGGATCAAGCAAGAGGAGCCAGCTTAGAATGACGAATTCTAACGCTGTAGAGAATCACAGAAACAACGTCGGCGTCGCCACAAAACAAACGAAGAAGATCAACAGAGAGGAGAAAGGCAAGTCCTCATCGATTTCCTCGTTCGTGTGCGAAATCTGCATTGTGACTAAAACCGAAGCGGAATCTTTCACCATAAGTGGTTGCACACACTCGTATTGTACGGATTGCGTGGTGAAGTACGTTTGTTCTAAGCTCGACGACAACGTGATCAATATCCGGTGTCCGGTGCCCCGGTGCCGTGGTCTATTGGAAACCAATGGTTGCCGCGAGATTCTGCCAAAGTCGGTATTGCATCGGTGGGAGAAGTCATTGCGTGAAGCTGCTGTTCTTGAGAGCGAGAGCAAGAGATTCCTGTATGACCGCCGCTCCAACGATGGTCCACACCCTAGGCAGATGTGCGTCACGTGCACGGATGAAGATAGAATGATGATGAAGTTAGCGGAGAGGAACGGGTGGAAGAGGTGCCCAAAGTGCAGGTTCTACGTTGAGAAGAAACCTTTCACGTGCAGTAGAATACTTTGCAGGTGTGGACATGTCTTCTGCTATGGCTGTGGCGGTTCCCCCTGTGGCGGTTCCCCCTGTGTCGGTTCCACCTGTGGCGGTTCCGCCTTCTTTCCTCCATCATGGTTTATTGGTCTGTCAATTCTATTTGGATTTATCATTCTTTTTATACGTTTGACTGAAGGTAAAAACTCAGATGCACTCGACTTCATATGAAGTTGATAATGAAAGTCGTTAAATAATTTAATTGATTTGACTAAATTTTTATCTAACGATTTTCAGCTTTCAGCTATCAACTTTACATGAATTGACTGCAGCACCTTAAATCCATGAAAACCATCGATGATATCTTTGACCTTAGCAACCCATGCAAGTATAAAACAAGTGATTTTAGTTAGCTAAGCGATGTTATTTATTTAGATGAAGGTCATGAAGCAAATCTCTTTTAGAAGAGTATTAATTAAAATTTTATCATCTTAGATTTTCTTTTTCTTCTTAGTTAGTTTTTTTTCTTTTCTTTGTAGCTTTTTATTTTTGTATTTTTTCTTTTTTTTAATTAATAATAATTTTTTTATTTTCGTAAATGAAGATATAGATATTCCTTATGTTTCGTTCAAATTTAACAATAAAAAAGTATGTCTACTTGATCGTTCTTTAACACATACAATACTTAGAGATGAAAGATATTTTATCTCTCTTGTTACAAAAGAAACAAATGTAAGTACGATTATTGGTAGTGTAAAAATAATTGAAAACTTCAAAAGAGCTACTATAGTATTGCTTAAAGGAACTAAGTTTTTTATAAATAATGCATTACTATAAAGTAAGTCTCATAGAAATTTGACAAAGAATTTGACGGGTCCTAAAAAGTTTGGACCATTAAATGGTCCCATAACAAAACATGTCTTTTAAATTTTTTAATAATTGTTAAATAGTCTTTATCTAATTTTAATTACAAATTAATTTTTTATATATTATTTAATTATAAAATCTATTTATTATTTTATCATTCATCTATCATGTTTATTAATAATCAAAAATAAAAATAATAACGAATTAGATCTTCCATTAATCGTAATAATCATTTTGACAATCTTAATGGATTAAATTTACATATAGAATTATAAAATTGTATTTCTTATAAAATCAATGAATTAGATTCACAAAACAATCGATTGAATTTTAGTTCCTATAATTCAATCGATTGAACATGGCATTAATATATTCACTGTTTTTTATAAGCTGTGTTATTCGCAAAGGGTGTGAATCCGAGTTGAGATTTTAGAAGGGAAAGGAAAGGATGAGAAGGGTTTGAAGAGTAATTGAGAATCTATTTAATGGTCAAACCTTTCCATTCACTTCCTATTGCTGCAAAAACTCAACTCACAAACACCCGGCCAAAAGAGATATTACTCGACAGCGAGGCAAACCGGTTGAAGAAATTTATCTCACTGTCTCAACACTCGGGCGGTGTCCCAATTAGATGAGAATATGGAAAAGAAAAGGTTGTAGAAGGAGTATTGGATGTGGCCTTAAGTTTGGGAACATAGCGCAAGCTTGAGACTATCAATGCAAACAAAACTTCCGTATGCATATCTATCTTTTCATTTAGAACCATCCACTGATGCTTAATTGATAAATTATTTTTCGTTGAAAGAAGGAGAAGTAAAAAATAAAATAAAATATTCACAAAATAATCGTGTTTCTTTCATATTGCTTATAACATGAATCGATTGAATTAGAAAAAAAACTCATATTCTAAGCATCGTTTAATTGATTGTGTAAAAATTACAATTGATTAATTTTTGCAAAAATCATACTATCGTTCAACATTCAATCGATTGTTTTGTGGGAAACCAGAATTTCAATCGATTGAATTATGGGAAACCTGAAATTCAATCGATTGTTTTGTAAATTCAATCGATTGATTTTCTAAAAAAACACGATTTCACAATTTTATACAGATATAGTGGATCAAAGATAAAAGTTTAATCGTTCAGGATTGCCAAAAAGATGATTATGATTAATGGAAGATCTGTTTCGTTATTGGTTTTATTTTTTATTATTAATAAATATGATAGATGAATGATAAAATAATAATTTATAAAATAAAAAATAAATTTTATAATTAAATAATATATAAAGAATTAATTTATAATTAAAATTAGATAAATACTATTTAGCAATTATTTAAAAACTTAAAAAATATATTTTGTTCTGGAACCATTTAATGGTCCAAACGTTCTGGGACCATCAAATCCGATACCCAGAAACTTACTATCTTTTAAAGATATCCGCCAAAACGAATATCATGTAAAAATCGCAAGAGAAGAAAATCATGAATATCTTTATATTACAACTCTCTCTTCTAGTTTATACTATACCACTATTAACAATGTGGGATCACATGTCATAGTAAATCAGAAGTTTACAAATCCAGGTCCAATCATGATGAGAAGAATCATCGAGAATTCATTTGGTCATCATCTAAAGGAACATAAAATTCTTCAATTTAATGAATTCTCATGTGCTACTTATTCTGAAGAAAAATTAATTACAAGACCATCACAAGAAAATATTGGGATTGAATCTAGGGGTGTTCATGGATTGGATCATATCCGCGATAAATATCCGCATCTAATCCAAAAATTGTGGATACGATCCGATCCGCACCCTTTACGGATCGAATCGCGAATATTTGCTTTACATTTGCGTATCTGATCCGCGGATCCGCAGATCCGCACAATAATAATTAAAAAATAAATAAATATATATATGTTTGCTATTATATTTACTTGTTTGTATGTTTTAGTTAATAATTATTATTCATATATTGTATTATTTTATTTTTATTATTTAGAAAAAATTGATTAAAAATATTTTAGAAATAAATAAGTTAAAAAATGTGAAAGAAATATTTTTATTGATTTTTTTACATAAAAATATGATTAAAAGGAGAATGTTCAATTATGCAGATATATCCGATATCCGACACTAAAAAACGCGGATATCATATCCGATCCGATCCGATCCACGTACACCCCTAATTGAATCACCATCATTTCTGGAACGTATTCAAGGTGATATATGTGGGTTCATTCACCCCATGTAGACTGTTTAATATCTCATGATTTTAATAGATGCATCTTCACGATGGTTCCATGTTTGTTTATTATCAACTCGCAACATGACATTTGCAAGAATGCTAGCTCAAATAATTAAATTAAAAACTAATTTTTCAGTCTATGTTATAAAGATAATACGTCTTGATAATGCTGGTGAATTTAGGTCCCAAGCATTTAATGATTATTATGTGTCAATTGGAATTATGATAGAAGAATTTGTTGTTCATGTACACACTCAAAATGATCTAGCAGAATCATTAATTAAGCACCTCCAGTTAATAGCTAGACCATTACTTATGTGAACTAAGCTGTCTGTTTCAGCGTGGGAGGCATGCTATTTTGCATGCTGCAGCACTTATACACGTTAGACCAACAAGTTATCTTAAATCCTTCCCATTACAACTGGCTTGTGGTCGGAAGCCAAATATTTCTTATCTTAGAATATATGGATGTGCGGTTTATGTTCCAATTATTCCACCACAACGCAAAAGATGAGACTCCAAAGAAGATTGGGGATATATGTTAGTTATGAATCTCCGTTAATTATAAAATACCTTGAAACCACAACGAGTGATTTATTTAAGGCAAGATTTTTTTATTGTCTCTTTGAGGAAATAATTTTTCATAATTAGGAGGAGAAAATAAGCAGTTAAAAAAAGAGATTACTTGAAATACATTGTCATATTCTATTTAGATCTCTGCATTAGACAATGTGAACTAGAAGTACAAAAGTTAATTCATATGCAAAATATTATAAATCAATTGCCAGATGTATTTACTGACCTAAAAAGAGTAACTAAATAACACATTCTAGCTGCACATGCACCAATAAAAATAAGTGTCTCAGAAGGACTTTTGTTAGTGCAAATGAAAGCAATCTATGTCAAAAGCGTGGAAGACCAATCAGTTTTAAAGATAAAAATTTCTGAAAAAAAAAATAGTTAATCATGATGGTCATAATATGGAGGTAAGTACTTAAATGGGATCCGGAGACATAAATATTGATGAAACTTTTGAAGAGGTTTAAGTACCTGAAAATAAAGAGATCTCAATAAGTTATGTCACTATCGGAAAAATATGGGATCGAAAAAATACTGTTGTCGACAACGTTTTTGTTTATAATATTGCTATTGAATTAGTAAAGCAAGATGAGAATCATGAACCAAAATCTGTTAAAGAATGTAGACAGAGAGATAATTGGCCAAAATGATAAGACGTAATTCAAGCTAAATTAACTTCTCTTAAAAAATGTGAAATTTTGGATCCTGTAGTCAAAACATCTAAAAATATAGAATCAGTGGGATACAAGTGAATTTTTGTGCGCAAACGCAATAAAAAAATGAAATAGAAAAATATAAAACATGACTAGTAGCACAATAATTCTCACAAAAATCTCGTATTGACTATATGAAAACATATTCTCCTGTAGTAGATTCAATTATATTAACATATCTTATTAGTCTAGCAGTGCATGAAAAGCTTAATATGCATCTAATGAATGTTGTTACAGTCTATTTATACAGCTCAATTGACAAAATAATTAATATAAAAGTTCTTGAAGGATTCAAAGTGGTATAAAATTTGTTAAGTATAAAAGCATATAATAATTCTCAAAAAATTTGTTAAGTAAGACTTCAAAAATTCTTGTATAGATTAAAACAACAATTTGGAATTGTAGTATAAACGTCTTAGTGAATACTTATTGAAAGATGGATAAAAAAATGACCGTGTATGCCCATGTGTGTTCATAAAGAGATTTGAATACAAATTTGTTATTATTGCAGTATATGTTAATGATTTAAACATTATTGGATCACCCGAAGAGATTTCAAAAACTGTGGATTATTTAAAAAGAGAATTTGAAATGAAAGATCTTGACAAAACAAAATTTTGCTAGGGCTTTACATGATTTTGTTAATCCAAAAACCGAATCTGTTTTTGGGTTAACCAAAAATATAATTTGGTTAATTAATCAAATTGATTTTATCTGATAAAACTGGTCACTAACCAGTTAAAAAATTAAAAAACTGATTATAAAAATAAGAGTAAAGTATTGTTTTTGTCCCCAACGTTTTGGTAAATCTTATTTGTGTCCCTAACGTTTAAATCGTCCTATTTGTATCCCTAACATTTGTAAAAGTGATTCAATGTTATCCTGCCGTCAATTACACATCATGAGTGCTTTAGTTTGAGTTTTAAAAATCTCTTCTTGAAGTTAGAAAGCAAATGTCTGGGATAGAATCGATTATCTACTCCGAAAAATAGCTCATCAAATGTTGAAACTAATTCCTACAACATTAACATAATTCACTTTTCTAGGAACATAATTGAACTAAACACAAATAGTGGATATAATATTAAAATCGAACACATCCAAGTGAGACCTAATTGAGAATGAATACATTCAAGTGAGAATAATTGAAAAATATAATCTGATTTGTTAGTATAATTAATAGTAGGATAACATTGAATCACTTTTATAAACGTTAAGGATACAAACAGGACAATTTAAACGTTAGAGACACAAATAGGACTTACCCCAAACGTTGGGGACAAAAACGATACTTTACTCTAAAAATAAAAACTAATTTTGAAAAATAACCGATTTTTTTAAAACTGGTTTTTACATAGAAAAATTAGATTTTTTTAAAAAAAATTTAAAAACGTTGAAAGACGCTTTTAACCGGTTTCTACAAAAAAATCGGTTAGCCAATTTGAACACAAGAGTTGCATAAAATTTGGTTTTGATTTTGGTTAACTACTTTTTAATAATATGGATATAGTTTTTAAAATTATTTTATTAAATTGGTTAACCAAAATATGGTTATGATTTTTTAACCGGTTAACCATAATTTGATTATTTTATGTACACCCCTAAATTTTGTTTTGATTTACAAATTGAACACTTGAAAGATTAGATGGTATATTTATCCATCAGTGGACTTATACTGGACTTATACTGAGAAACTTTTGAAAAAATTTTACATGAACAACACACACCCATTGAATACTCCAATAGTAGTAAGATCATTAGATATGGATAAAGATCCATTTTGACCTTGTGAAAGTAATAAAGAGCTTCTTGATCATGAAATACCTTATCTTAGTGCTATTGGTGCACTAATGTATCTTGTTAACAATACAAGATCAGATATAGCATTTTCCTTAAACTTGTTATTGAGATTTAGTTCTTGTCCGACTAAAAGACATTGAAATGGTGTCAAACATATATTAAGATACCTTCAAGGATCTATTGATAAGGGTTTATTTTACTCTAATAAAAGAACATTTCAATTAGTTGGATATGCAAATGCAAGTTTTCTTTCTGGTCTGCATAAAGGCAGGTCACAAACAGATTATCTATTCACAAGTGGAGGAACAACTATATCTTAGCACTCAACAAAGCAAACTATAGCTGCAACCTTCTCAAATCATGAAGCAACTCGAGAATGCATTTGGCTTAGGTCAATCACCGAATATGTTCAAGATATGTGTGGTTTACCGATGAAGAAAATACCTAGAGTTATATACGAAGATAACTCTACTTGCATACATCAACTAAAGGAAGGATATATCAAAAGAGATAGAACAAAACATATCTCACCAAAACTCTTCTACATTCATGATCTCCAACAAAGTGGTGATAAGCAAATTCGTGCTAATGATAATTTAGCAGATTTGTTCACTAAAGTACTACCTACCTCAACATTTAAGAAGTTAGTATATAAGATTGGGATGCATCAACTAAAAAATATTAAGTGATGTAATTATTAGGGAGAGTAATATGGGTTGTACCCTTTTTTTTTTAAATCATAGTTTTTATCCTATTAAATTCTTTCTGGTAAGGTTTTTAATTTGGTAGCTACTTAACGTATTACTACTAGAAACATCTAAGAGAGAGTATTATAAATACATTTGTTATGCATGTTCTAAACTGTAATTGTATTTTAAATTTCAAATAGATAAAATCAGTCAACCTAGCTGATGAATCAATTAGAAATTCTCCCTTGACTATAAATAATCTCCTTTTAAAATTTTGTAGACACAACAATTATATATTAATAAAGTAATCTCTTATTCTCTCTATTTTATTTTATTTTTTTTTCTTTTTAAGTTCTAATCTTTATTTTCATAACATTTTTTTTATTAAAAATATTTTTTTTTCACTGAAAAAACTAATTCAAACTAGCACTTAGTTTCTGCCCATAATAACTTATCTTTTCATATTTCAATGGATTATGTGAGATTTCAACTTTGTCGCGTATGATAGTCCATCCTCCAGCCTCAACATATATACTCTCCATTTCAACAACAAACCTGCAAAACTCAATCCTTAATTTATAATTATTTTCTTTTTATAGCTCATTTTTTTGGTACGCAACTCTAGAAATGGAATGAATTGAAAAATGGATTCTTAGTTCCTCAAGAATATGAATGCAGCATACACAAGTTTTATAGTACCATAGAATTACTTAGACTAGAGTCTACCCTATCATAGATATTTAATCTCCCTTTGAATTTTAAAATTCTAATATCTTATCACAAGTCGTATCTCCTGAAAGTTAGGCTTGGTTTGGTAAATAAAAAAATTTCATCTATTTATATTTGTAAGTTTTAAAAATTAAAATTATTTTTTAAAGTATTTAAAAAAATTTAAAATTAATTTATATTTATTAAAATTAAAATATCTAATATAATTTTATATATTAATTTATATTTAAATTTTATTTTTATATTAATATCTATTATAATATTTTTAAAAATTATTTTACTAAATATATTTATTATTATTTATACTTATTAAAAACTAATTTAATTTAATTTATCAAATGTTACAAACTTTAAAAAGCTAACTTTTAAAAATTAATTTTTGTAAGTTATTTTTAAAAGATAAAAGCTTTATAAAATTAAGTAAAAATTATTAGGTAGAGTTATGCAAATGTATCTATGTTTTAATAGATACAAATGAATAACACAAATACGTAGCCAATTTTAGAGTGTTTTGACTTTTTTTTTAAGATAAATATTATTTTATTAATATAAAATAAAAGTGTTTTCATAAGGAAGTACAAAAGAATTAGGTATTTTTATTTATCACCAACTGTGACTGAAAGACTAAGAGTTTAAAGAAGAGTAAAGTAAGAGTAAAAAAAAATTAGTAGCATCTATCAGGTATGGCTCACGAGTTCACGCACTAAATTGCTGGCTTTTTTCACAATTTCTGGTGCCGAGCTTATTACCTTCTCAAAAACACACCGATTCCTCGCTTTCCAAGTGCTCCAACACAGCGCCGCTATGAGGAGGGTCTTTTGCCTACCGACGAATTGAGCCGCTGCACAAGATAAGACTCGTTGCCACCAATTGAAAAAAGTTTCTTCTTTTCTCATCCATAGGTCAGGGGTTATTAAGTTTAGGCTCCATATTATTGAAGACAGGGGGTATTGGAACAAAGCATGAGAAATTGATTCAGCCTTCAACATGCATCTTGGACAAGTGGCAGGAGTGGATGCGAACTGGCTGTGAACTTGTTGCAACACCAGAAGCTTTTCATGAAGACTTTTCCATAGAAAAATCTTAATTTTATGTGGTAATTTCAACTCCCAAATGCTATTCCAGACTCTGTTGTGTATGTTCTGGGGCCTCAATGAAGTAGGAGAATGAAAGAATTCATAAGCAATTTTGTATCCTGACCCAACTTCATATATACCAGATTTTGTCCAGCACCAATTAACTTCATCCTCCTCCTCTGTTGGTTTGATTGAAAAAATTTTATTGCATATATCAACTGAAAAAATCGACTCAATCAGATTTCTATTCCAGCTTCTATCAGGATTTAGTAACGCACTAACGTAATACACTTGCAGATTTGGCGGAATTGTGAGTGCATTTTGAGGGACATTAAGGGGCACTGGTGGTGGGAGCCAGGGGTCATGGAAGATGCGAACATTAGTGCCAGAGCCTATTTTCCATAACAAGCCTTTCTCGATCACCTTGTGCCCTTCAAGAACACTTCTCCAACCCCACGACGGTACACTTCCTATCTCTGCATGTAGGAAATCTGTATATCTGAAATATTTAGCTTTGAGCATTCTTGATATAGTAGAATTAGGGTATTTCATTAGACGCCAACATTGCTTGCCCAATAAAGCCAAATTTTGCGCCCTTAGATCTTTGATCCCCAGCCCTCCATCTTTCTTCGGTTTCGTCATTGTGTCCCATTTAATCCAAACCATTCTTCGTTCTGCGCCTTTTGACCTACCAAAATTGCGAGAGCATGCTATGAATCTCAGTCAACAGCGTGTCCGGGAGCTTGAAACAAGAAAGTGTATAAATAGGAATCGCCTCCCCCACCGCTCTCAATAGCGTATGCCTGCCACCTGATGACAATAGACTTCTTTTCCAACCCATAATCCTCTTCTGAACTTTATCCTTGATAGCTCCAAAGGTTGCTTTCTTTGATTTTTGAACTATAGAGGGCAGTCCTAGGTATTTGTCTTGTGCTCCGATATGTTCAATATTTAGTGTCTGAGCAACTGCTAGTCTTGTGTTCTGAGATGTGTTGTGACTGAAAAAGATAGCCGACTTATTCAAATTGACTTTTTGCCTACTGAAACCCTCATAGGTCTCTAGCAATTCTAGAATGCTTTGGCTTGTATTAGGTGCGCTCTTGCAAAAAATGATTGAATCATCAGCAAACAAAAGGTGATTAACTGTTTGGCATCTCCGATTAACTTGAACTCCTTGAATTAATTTGTTTTGCTCTGCCTTGTGTAGTAAGAAGGAAAGTCCTTCTGCACAAAAAAAAAAAGAGATATGGAGATAGGGGGTCACCCTGTCGGATGCCCCTATTTGGCCTAAAATAGCCAAAAGGTTGACCTTCCACAACAACAGAGTAAGAAACAGTCGTTACCAATTCCTTAGTCCAGTTAATCCATTTAGCATCAAACCCCAGCTTATTCATAATATACCATAAAAAATGCCATTCAACCTTATCATAAGCATTGCTCATATCTAGTTTAATACCCATCTCATGCTTTGCCCCACTTCTCTTATTTTTCAAATAGTGCATACATTCGTGGGCAATTAAAATATTATCTGAAATGAGTTTTTCTTTGAGAAACGCACTCTGATTTGGACTTATAATTTTATTCATAATACCTTGTAATCGGTGCACCATAACTTTAGAAATAATTTTATACATAACTGAAGACAAACTGATCGGTCGTACCTGAGTCATGTCACTGGCATCTGGCACCTTTGGAATCAAACAAATTTGAGTATGATTGAAGCATTTTAAAATTCTGTCATTGTGAAAGAAACTTCTCACTGCCTTAAAAACGTCACCTCCAACTATATCCCAGAAAAAGTGAAAAAACTTAGCTGTAAACCCGTCATCACCAGGAGCACTTTGAGCATGAACACTAAATGTAGCTCTTTTGACCTCGTCCATAGTTACTGGCCTTTGGAACCTACGGTTCATGGAAGCTGTAACCTTAGGCTCCAAATCCTCTAAGTATGGATTCGGATAAGCCGAACAAGAAGAAGTAAAATTATCGCAAAAGTAGTCCTCAGCTACCTTTGCAATATCCTCCAGTTTTGATGCAATCTCATTGTCCCTCCCCACTAATCTCCAAATTCTGTTCCTTCGCATCCTTGATTGAAATTTCTGGTGAAAGAATCTAGTGTTCTGATCTCCTTCTTTTAGCCACTTGATTCTAGATTTTTCTCGCCAATAGCTCTCTTCTTTCAAATATGCCAGCTCCAACTTCTCCTCCAAATCGGTAACCTCCTCTCCCCATTGATTCCAGCCACCCGCAAATCCTCTAGTTTAGCTTGAAGGTCCTCAATTTCTTTCCGGGAGTTTGCTTTGTGAGTTTTCTGCCATTGAACTAGTCTATGTCTATAAACTTTCAACTTTTGGGCCAAGGAGAACATAGCCGAGCCTACAACTTCCATTCTCCACACTTCACTGACAATTCTCTTGACATCCTCTTCTCCACACCAACGTTCCTGGTATTTAAACCGCCTTTTACTATGCCAGGATTGAGGTTCGGTTTCCATCAAAATTGGAGCATGATCCGAGCCTGACTCTGTGAGCCTGTGCACCACTGCATTCGGAAACTTCAACTTCCATTCCATCCCAACTAAATAGCGGTCAAGCCTCTCCTTCATCAAATCTTCTCCTTGTCTTTGATTTGTCCACGTGAAAGGGTGTCCCACCATTCCAATATCCACTAATTCATTACTGTCAATAAAATTAGTGAATGTTGCAATGGTGGTTGCTAATTTTTGGCTTCCACCCTCCTTTTCCGTTTGGCTTGTTATAGCATTAAAATCGCCTACTATTACCACTTTTCCTTCCAGGTGTTGGCTCATTGTTGTAAACTCCTCAAACTGTAAGGATCGAATTTGTTCTGATAGAGTGTTTTGACTTTTGTGACATATAATTCTAGCTATGATATGAACCAAAAGAGTGTATAACTAATATATAGTTGATATCATGGAAGAACATCTCGAAAACTGAACATTTAAAAAATTATATTTTAAATTAATGCTATCTAAGTGTTTATGTTAATTAAGTTGGTCTGACATCAACAAAAATTATTTATGAATAGTATTATTTCAATTTTTATTGTTTAATTTGGTTAAACTTTATTTATAAAAAAATTTAAATATATAATATTATTCTATATATTAATACCTATTTTTGAGCTGTGGGAATAAATGATCAACATTTGAGAGATTATATGTTTGGTTAGCTAAAAGGGTAAATATCTAATTTTTTAACTAAGATTTTCAGTTCGAGTATTCAAAATAGTCAAAATATTATTTTTTTAATATTATATATAAGAGAAGTGTTAGGAGTCAGCAACTTTTATGATTTGTAGCCATTAAATAATCCATCAAAGATAATTTTAATAATGTGAGATTGATGTGAGATTTTATCCAATAGCTCACTTTTCTTTGCTGGTTACATGTTGGCCAAAATTTAATAAAGTTCCTAGCCCTAGACTTTTCCTATATATAATAAAGGACATTTAAATCTATAAATCAAACACTTGCCATATTTCTTTTTATATAAACATTATTGCAAATGAAAACAACTAATTGTGGATTTTACCAACAAATAAATATGTTCAAATAATATGATCCAAGTATTTTGTAAAATAAGTAGTAATAAAAAATACAACATGTGAGAAGTCTCCGGCCCAAGACACTTTTATTGGAAACATAGATATGTTAATTGTGCATATTTTAAAGAAATTGTCAGTTCAGAGTATCCTAATCCTAACCAGTAACCATTCTTGTAAACAGCTCTCCTTGAGTTCACATGCGCAAAATTTGAATAACTCAAAAGTCAAAACATTCTTTCTTCAACTCACCAAAACAATATTTATTTATTAGCTGGCCTCTGCCTCATTTAGCTCATGTCATTTTAGGAATCTTGTAGTGAATTAGTAATGATAATTAGAATTTGTAAATGGTATCAAAGTTAAAAGCGTTTGGAAACAATTTCAAATTTTGAGATGGAAACATGCAACATGGCATGGGAATGGGAATGGGAATGGCATAAATTTATAAAAGATAGTTCCCATGGCCTTTATTTTCCTGTATCTTTTTCTCTGTTTGAAAAGAAAAAAAAAAGGTAAAGAGAATCTCATAGCTCCCAATCAGTAGTATTAACAAAACTTTCTGGAAACAACAAATATTTGTCATACACAAAAGAGGAGAAAAAGAGTAAAGAGACAGGTGGCTTTTGACAATTGGAGATAACTCTTTTGAAAAGAGATAGAACTTCCCCTCCGTCTATTCCATTTCACAATTACGTGTTATAAAACTACTACATTTTGCTTATTTTCCCAACTCTTTTACATTTCATTTCAAATATGTTGATTTATTTACCAAACAATATAATAAAGAACACGACTGTATGTGGAGTATGGCATACGAATCTGGCATCAAATTTTTATTTTGAAGGGAACACATTTCAAATTACTTTATGAAAATTACAAATATTTATAAATTTATATCTTCATTATTATACACTAGGGGCTCATCAGGCACGAGCCGCTTTTCTATTGAGTTTAAGAAATTAATTTTATATTTTTATCTTAAAATTATAAATTTAATAATAATTAAAAATAAATTATAAAAAGATAAAATATCTTAAATTATTTAACATGTAAAATATTAAAAAAACAAATTTAAATTAAAAAATAAGATTAAAAAAATATTAATTTGCTATTATGTGTAATAAAATTAATATAAAAATTTATTGATATTATTTAAAGATTAGTTATTTATAAATATTATTAAATTTATTTATTTTTTCAATCCTATTTAATTAGAAGCAAATTTAAAAATTTATATCCAAAACATTTTTTATCTCCATCCATAATTCTAATAGATAAAAAAATATTTTTTCAATTTAATATTAAAATAATAGTACTTTTATCTAACATTTAAGTAAAAATTATCTTTTGTAAATAACTAACATGTATTTTGGTTTATATATACTCTTCTTGAATTAGAATAATGTTATTATTATTATTTTTTGAATTATATTTTAGTTTATAGTAATTTTAATTTTAATAAAATAGGATATAAATAAAGTCACATCAATATTAAAATAAAAAATACTTATCTAATAAATTTGAAGAGTGAATGATATATTAACAAAAAATAAAATTAATTTCTTAAAAACAATAGAAAAGCGGCTGAAAGTGCCTGTTCAGCCGCTTTTTTATTGAGTTAAAAAAATATTTTTATTTTTTTATTTTTAAAATTATAAATTTGATATCAATAAATAAAAATTAATTATAAAAAAATAAAATATTTTAAATTATTTAAGATATGTAAAAAATATAAAATAATTAAATTTAAATTAAAAAAGGTAAAAAGTTATATTATTATTATGTATATTAAAATTAAGATAAAGGTTTACAAATTAGTTATTTATATATTAAATTTATTTATTTTCTCAATCTTATTTAATTTGAAGCAAAATTAAAAATTTATATTCAAAACACTCTTTATCTTTATGTATAATTCGAATAGATAAAAAAATATTTTTTTAATTTTATATTAAACATCTTTAATTATTTTTAATTTTATTATTATTTTAAAATTATTAATTTTTATTTTGATTATATCATCTCATCATATTATACACTATTATTTTTTTTTATCATTCTTTTTACATGGATAACTATTATCGTCTCACCGTCACTATTATGTTGTCTTGTTTTATTTTTTTCTTGTTTTCTTCTTCTATTAACCACAACCGCAATCAATTACTATAATACCATTATGGGAGCTCTCATTTTTGTTCATCACTTTGTATGTGAAAGACAGATTAAAAATATATAAGAATGAGTTAACAAAATAATTTATGAGAGTTCTTCAGTTCATTATTGATAGGTATATACATGTCAAAAAAAATTAAAAACTAAATATCAGATAAAAAAATAATCATTTTTTAAATTAAATTGATGAAAGAAAACTTTGTATGTAAAAGACAGATTAAAAATATATAACAATGAATACAGTTTGGTAAGTAAACTGAAGAGAAAGGAAAATGAAGGTGAAAGTTATGCGTGAAATTAATATCCGCATTAAAATGGTATAAAATTTGCAATTGTAGTAAATGAAAGCGAGAAAAAGATGGAGGCGATACAATCACTATATTTAAGGAAGGAGAATGATGGCAACAGTAATAATATAGAAGAGTGCACCTAATAGTGAGAGGAGAAGCACTAAAAATTGAATAATAAGATCAAACTTGGTATAAAGTACTCACATAAAGATTATACCCAAAATAAAACGATAAGATCCATAAAAAATTATTTATCACCCCTAATTATTTTTTTCCTCCTTTCATACATGGCGTCGAAAATCAACATTTGGCATAGTCATTATCTAGTTCAGAAAATTACAAAAATTCATCCAAATAATTGTTACATACAGAGAAGCACATTCAGATTTGGAAAGAGAAGTAAGAAAAATTGAAAACAGATAAAATTAATTAAATAGATAAATTATTGGGATAGAGAATTGAAGAAGAGGTTATGGTTCCTACAACTATTAGTGAAATACATAATGAAAATAAGATAGAAGAACATGTGTTGCTGTTAACGGTTAAAGTTCTTTTATTTAAAGTAACTGACGCATGTACGGGAGAATCTCTATCATTAAGGACAACATTAGAAAGTAAATTTGGATACGAAAACTCCGTATCCATATTATATATTGTTATAGATTTCTGTTACTTGTGCCTGTTCTATTGTCATGCGCTAAGTAAAATATAATTATTAAAAACTAATTGAATTCATAACAAAGAAAATTAGTTATCGTGTTACCTGTATCAAATTGATGATGGGTGGTAGCTCTGGTCATTTGTCTAATTGTAGTCAATCGGGCTACTCCTATATTTGTAGTTAATCGAGTACCTCTACCTGCGTTTGGCATTGGAGTTGGAATTGGAGTCAGTTGATATGGCAACTTGTTTTTCTTGTCGAATCATCTCCCGATAAGTTGCACGTCTTCTGGCTAGGTATTGCTGTCTTTATTCTTCGATCATGTTGTCTTCTTCGCCTAGCATATTCTATTTAAGTGGGTTGACGTTGACATGATTGTTGATTTTATGTTGTCTTCTTCGCCTAGCATATTCTATTTAAGTGGGTTGACGTTGACATGATTGTTGATTTTGTGAAGTTTCTATTTCTATTTGTCAAAAAGATAGCAAGATGCAGAGAAGAAAAAGATTTGCAAGACCAAAATTGAAAGTGAAAAATTATTTAATTCTGTTGGGGTTTCGGTTTTTAAATTGGGGGAGCAGTTTTTTATTGGAAGTAAATCAGTTTTAAAATATGTCGTGGGTTGAAAATAAATTAGTTTAATACTCTGTCGTGACATAAATTCTTTTTTATAAAAAAATAAAAAATTAAGGACGTGGTAATAGTTTGTTATATTGAATTTAGTGTGTAACAAAAATAAAAAAGAAATAGAGATAAAATAGGGAGAAGGAATTGGATACTAAACTTTTTTATCCCATTATATATTGGTATAGATAAAAAAATAATTATTATGACAAAAATAAAAAAAATAGTAAATAGAAAATAATAGAAAAAATAGTTATTATAATAAAAATCAAAGTTGTCAATCATGCAATAGACTATTTCAATTCGAAAAGAATAAAAGAAAATTCAAATTTAAATTTATTTGATATTAAATAAAATAAAATTACATAAAATATTATTATTTACCGTATAAATTAAATAAAAAATTATCAATATTTTTAAATAAATATTTTATACAACAATTGTCAAGCAGAACTCATTGAATAAAAAAAAGTGAACATCAAGCTCCCATATTTTCTTTGTGTATTGTTATTTTGTTATAGTATAAATCATAGTTTTGAAATTATCTAAATATTTTAATATAAATTATTTAATATTGTCAAAGCTAAAAAATTTAAGAGATAAAATTAATATTTCTTCTAATGATTATTTTTAAAATTATAAATACATAATAAAAAATTAGAGTACATTAAAATAGTATCATAATAAAAAATAATTCAAAAAATAAAATTAACAAACTAATGGAATATATATACACAACTAACCAATGTTATCATCATTCAGAATATTATTTAGACAAATTCTAATACTTGAATATCTAAAAACAGATTTTTAACATATAAATAATATTTTTTGAATTTCGTAAATCTTTTAATATAAATAATTTAATATTGTGTGGACAAAAAAATTAAAAAATAAGATTAATATTTATTTTAAGAATGATTTTTATCAAAATTATAAATACATAATAAAAATTTAGAATACATTAAAATAGTATCATAATAAAAAAAATTTAAATATTAAATTAATAGTATAAATTTTTTAAGTGAACAATTAACAACCATAATACACTGTATTATAGATACATGTAATATAGTATATTAGAAATAATTAAAAGTTTACTAAGTATGAATTAAAGCTTTTAAAAAATGATAATTTATACCCACTAATATTATTACCGTTCTATCTATTACTTAAATTTGGACCAATTTTATTATTATTATTATGAATATCTGAATATTTAAAAGCAAATTTATTATTGGCATGAGTCTAATGTATTTTTAAAATTTATTAATGTATTCAATAATATTAATAAGAGATGATATGAGAAGAGAAAAATGGGTAAGAGGTGACAGGTGAAAATTACGTCAAGTGGCCAAGTAGAGTAATGGAAGTTTTTCAGAGATAACTGACATTAAGTGGAGAAGTTGATTAGAAAGGGTAATACTGGAAAAAAATTTTGGACACCAAACCTATATATTGCCATTATATATTGTTATAGATAGTAACAACGTAATGATTTTAGTATTATATCTAAATTAATTTAAATCCAATTATTCTATATATTAAAAAATTAAATAACTTATAATTCTTTATTTTTTATTTTATTATTTTATACAAAATTTTTGAATGTTTGATATCTTAAATTTTTTTTTAAAATGATAAAATATGACTTAACAAGTAAGTATGAAAAATAAGTATTTAACTATTTATATAATAGTTATAGATCTAGAAATCTAAATCAAATAAGAAAATAATTCTTTTAACAAATCTTTAACAACTCAAAGGTTAAGACAATAGATATGTATGAATCAAATTGATAAACAAAAATGAGAGCTGCGATGACAATAAAATAAGGCAACATAATAGTGACGGTGAGACAATAATAATTATACATGTAAAAAAATAATAAGAGAAAATAATAGTGTATAGTATGATGAGATGATATAATCAAAATAAAAATTAATAATTTTAAAATAATAATAAAATTTAAGATAATTAAAGATGTTCAATATAAGATTAAAAAAATAATTTTTTATCTATTAAAATTGTGTATCTTCTAAAAGAGTGTTTTGAACGTGAATATAAATTTATAAATTTATTCCAAATTAAATAGGATTGAAAAAATAATTAAATTTAATATATAAATAACTAATTTATAAATAATATTAGTAAATTTTTATTTTGATTTTGTTACATATAATAATAATATAATTCTTTTTTTATTTTTTAATTTAAATTTATTTATTTTATGCTTTTTATATATATTAAATAATTTAAAATATTTTATTTTTTCATAATTTATTTTTTAATTGTTGATATTAAATTTATAATTTTAAAAATAAAAATATAAAAATATTTTTTTAACTCAATAGAAAAGCGGCTGAACGTGTCTGTTGAGCTGGTAGTTGGTTTAAAAGAAGTTTTCAATGATTTACAAAAATATGGATAATACCAAGAAAAAACCACGATTTATGACCAAAATTTGCTGAATGCTAAAATCATAATAGTTTTTCAGGTTTTACATTTTATTTTAAAATTTGTACATTACTCATAGTTTATGTAAAAGTTAAAAAAATATAATTGTAGCCATTTTATTTTTAGGATAATTTGATAGTTTTAGTATATATTTATATAATTTAAATAAATAAATTATTTATATTTGTATATAAATATATATTATTTAATTTATTTTTAATATATATTTTATATTAATAATTTATTTTAATAACTGATTTTAGTTTACATTTATTATGGGTGAATAAAATTTTGTGTGTTGATAAGCCATAACCATTGAAATGTTTGTGGGTATATACTCCTACTAATACTATAGTGGCATTGTTTCTGCTTGATACCTTTCTCCCTCGTCTTCCCATGCTTCGCCACTCCTCAAAAATAATTCATTTTGCCTCTATGTATAGTTTTCTGCCAAATACAAGATTAAGCTCTTTTAAAAGAAGAAAATTGATAAAATAAGAAATAAATATCTAAATACTCTTAAATTAAAATAACAAATTTTGCATATGAAAAAACTCAAAAGTTATAAATTTAATAATAATTAATTATTTATTTTATTATTTTATGAATTTTTTCACTTAATTTTTTTCCCGAAATATATGTTTTAGTTTGATTATTAGGTACTACTGTTCCAATTCCATTGGTCAAAGATTTGTGTAGAATCAAACCTGAGGCCTAGTAACATAAATCATTTTCGCAGGCTTCAACTTTCATTATAACTTCTATCCACAAAATTTGATAATGTGAATTAGCTAGTAATACATAAATACTCTATACAAAACTGTATAAGTTCACACAATTTCTAGAGTTTAGAATGAACATTATCATAATATCATATGATAATTTTCTCGATATGGGAAATTGGGAATGTGGTAAGAGGTCTCTGTACACTTTTTTGTTTGGGACAGAGGATCCACTACATATGAGGATCCACTACATATAAGGTCTATCTCCAAAAAAAAAAAATAAATAAATAAAACTAAGGTCACCACCACAAGTTGAAAATTCCTGTAGTTAAACAATGAAAAATAATTATTCTGATGGTGTTGGAATTGCAAATTACTTGCCTCAACAAATGCATGCATTAGAGAGTCCACTAATCTATACTTGAATTTCTTTTATCCATAAACCAGACTCTAAAATATAAATATTTGGAAAGAAAATGAGAAAAAAGAAATGACAAGGAAAATGTATTTAAATTTTTAAACCATAAGAGCAAGTTAAAACAGAAAAGATTTACAAAACGGTTTACTTCCTAATTTTTTGGAATTTAGTTTCTTATAGAAAAGAATGATCATAAACAAATATCCGCTCATGAAATTTTAAGATATAATAAAATTTGAATAAAATTAAAATAGTTATATTTTTTAGTTTAAAAAAATATTCAAAAACCATGAGAATTTATTATTTTTGTCTATCATTTTTAATCATTAACTCAATTTTTTAAGTTTAATAATTCAACAATATAATTAATGTATGGATGGTCAAAACTAATAAATTTTGATAAATTTTTTAACATTTTTTATAGTTTAATTTTAATATACTGAAGTATAAAAAATAATTTTTTTTGTTAATATGATGTTAAGTAATTAGGTATATGTATAAATTGTATCAAAAATACATTTTTTAAAAAAAATTTAAATTTATTGGTCAGTTGCTAAGTATTAGAGTTTAGGGTTTAATTCTTACTTCTTCCTAAATAAATAACCGACAAGACTAAGCACTCCCTCATCTTGAAAGCCTTGAAATTACTGGAAAACATGAGGACGAGCGAAGAGCTTTTCATGAAGCAGTAACCACTCTCGTTGGTGGTCACCATCACGGTCACCACCTGAAACTGAAACCGAATCGGGATCAAGCAAGAGGAGCCAGCTTAGAATGACGAATTCTAACGAGGTAGAGAATCACAGAAACAGCGTCGGCGTCGTCACAAAACCAACGAAGAAGATCAACAGAGAGGAGAAAGGCGAGTCCTCCTCCATTTCCTCGTTCGTGTGCGAAATCTGCATTGAGACTAAAACCGAAGCGGAATCTTTCACCATAAGTGGTTGCACACACTCGTATTGTACGGATTGCGTGGTGAAGTACGTTTGTTCTAAGCTCGACGACAACGTGATCAATATCCGGTGTCCGGTTCCCCGGTGCCATGGTCTATTGGAAACCAATGGTTGCCGCGAGATTCTGCCAAAGTCGGTATTGCATCGGTGGGAGAAGTCATTGCGTGAAGCTGCTGTTCTTGAGAGCGAGAGCAAGAGATTCCTGTATTCCTGCAAGAGATTCCTGTATTCCTGTATTCCTAGGCAGATGTCCCTCACGTGCACGGATGAAGATATAGTGATGATGTTAGCGAGAGGAACGGGTGGAAGAGGTGCCCAAATTGCAGGTTCTACGTTGAGAAGGAACCTTTGACGTGCAATGCAATACTTTGCAGGTGTGGACAAGTCTTCTGCTACGACTGTGGCGGTTCCACCTGTGTCAATGTCACTACTCATCAATTAGGCCGTCCCTTCCGTCCCCCCGCCTGCCGTCTTCCATCATGGGCTATTGGTCTGTCAATTCTATTTGGATTTATCATTCCTTTCCTATGTTTGGATGAAACTCACCAATGATATCTTTGCCGTTAGCAACTCAGACAAGTATAAAACAAGTGATTTTGGTTAGCTAAGCCATGTTCGTCATTTAAATAAAGCAAATCTCTTTTAGAAGAATATTAATTAAAAATCTATTATTCTAGAATTTTTGTATTATTTAATTAATGCTATGTATCCTTTAAAATTTAGTCTTCATTCAGCTTTTAAATTTAAATAATATTATTTAATTAAATTTTAGTTAAAACACATTTTTAATTTATAGGACATGATGATAATTAAAATTAATTTAAATTGTAAATACTAAAATTTTTCTAACTTTTTACCTATTTTCCTCTCTCTCATGTACGTTTTTTTTTTTTTTCTTCTCTATCTTACGTTCTTCATAAAAATTTTTATAAAAGAGTATTACTCATCTACAGATAAATTTATTATTTCATATTTAACATTTTATTATTATTATTATTATTATTATTATTATTATTATTAGATGAGTATTATTAGTGACTTGCATGCTAATTCAAAACTCATTCATCATCATTGTCAACATTTGAATTAAATAATAAATGAATTATCAGTCTATGCATTAATATTCTTTTCTTCTTCTTTACTTTCTTTTTTCTTTCTTTCTTTTATTGTTTTAATCTTTATCTCTAAAATGATTAGAGATGACCACCAACATAAAATTAGACCGAATTAAAGATAAATAAAAGAACAATTACAGGAATTCGAAAGAAAAAAAAAATAACAAATAAAAATTTGATAAAGGTTTATAGTTTTCAATAATAAATTATTAGTTGAATTTTTTATTACTTATTTGAATATTAACGTTAGCGTTGTTAAAATTATTAAAATTTATGTTCGTAAAAATTAATTTTTTTAATTGTAACACATCTAAAATTATTAAGTTATACAAAAAATATTTTTGAAACACATCCAAAATCATAAATCTAAAATTTAAATTTAAACATTAAAAATAAAATTAATTTTTTATATCTTATTTGATAAAAACTCATCTAATATTTTTCTTTTTTTAATAGTTAGATTTTTTATTATTTATTTGAATATTAATGCTTTTAAAAGTATTAAAACGTATGTTTGTAAAAATTTGTTTTTGTTTTCAATTGTAACACATCTAAAATTATTAAGTAATACATAAAATATTTATGAAACACATCCAAAATTATAAATCAGAAATTTAAATTTAAACATTAAATATAAAATTAATTTTTTTATATCTTATTCGATAAAAACTCATCTAATATTTCTCATTTTTTTATTATTTGTTGAATTTTATGTTACTTATTTGAACATTAATGTTTTTAAAATTATTAAAATGTATGTTTGTAAAAATTAGTTATTTTTCATTTATTACACATCTAAAATTATTGACTTATATACAAAATATGTTTGAAACATCCAAAATCATAAATATAAAATTTAAATTTAAACGTTAAAAATAAAACTATTTTTTATATTTTATTCGATAAAAATACATCTAATATTTCTTATTTTTTTATTAACATTTTCAAAATTATTAAAATGAATAATTAAGCTAAGTTTTTTAGATATTATTCAAAAAAAGTATATCTAACATATTAGTTTAAAATATGATCTCTTTTAGAGACTTTAGATGTGTGTTTTAATAATTAAAACCTTAAGATTTATTTTTTGAATTTTAAATCTAAAATCTTCAATTTTACTGCATTTAATTTTTGAATATGTATTTAAATGATAATCTGTTAATAATTAAAAATGCTAAAACTGAAATATAAATTTTAAATTTTAAATTTCAGTTTTATTTAGTTTATATTTTAGATGTATATTTAATTTTAAAAAGACACTAAATCTATTAAAATGTATTTGTTTCAATTTTTTTTAAATTATTGTAATAAAAAACTGATTAAAAAATCACTCTTAAATGATATATAATCGTACTTTTTTTTATTTTCGTAAATAAAGATATACGTATTCTTCAATTTCTCTCAAATTTAACAATAAAAAAGTATTTCTAATTGACCGTGCTTCAATATATACAATATTTAGAGATACAAATATTTTGTCTCTCTTATTACAAAAAAACAAATATAAGTATAATTGTTGGTAGAGCAAAAATAATTGAAGGCTCCGAAAATATTACCATAGTATTGCTTAAAGGAACCAAATTTTTTATAAATAATGCATTATCAAGTAAGCCTGATAAAAACTTATTATGTTTTAAAGATATCTGTCAAAATAGATATCTTATAGAAACACAAGAGAAGAAAATAATGAATATCTTTATATTACAACTCTCTCTTCTAGTTTGTAATATGGTGAATTTTATGGTGTAAAAATAAATTTTTTTCAACACATGAGAAAACTAACGTGGCATAAGTTTAAGAGTGACATCTATCTTTTGCTATTATTACTTTGTTCAGATGTGACAAGACAAATGCATAGAAATTTAGATTTTGTCTTTTTCAATTAAATATTAATACTAATAAAACTTTAATTACAAATATATTTTTGTTGTATTAGACAAAAAAAAAATAATAATTTTTGAACTGTAATGAATTATTATTAAAAAAATATATTTTATTGTGTTAACTTTATTAATAAAATTAATTAGTTTTTATTAAATATTTAAGTATGCATAAATAATATTAAATACTACAAATAATAAATATTAAAAAAAATAAATATTTATATTCAAAATTTAGTCTCTAAATTATCATGTATAATACTAAATTTTTCTTATATATTGTATAAGAAATTAATAAGTATTATTTTTATTTTGTGAGAGTACCTTTAGAAAAAATTTGTTAATAATACTAAATTTTTTTTACATTTTGTATAAGAAATTAACAAGTGTTATTTTTATTTTGTGAGAGTACCTTTAAACAAAATTTGTCATTTGATTTATGAATTGGTTAAACAAATTTTGTAGTCCATGAATTATTTATTTTTTAAAATTAATTTATAATATTTTGATTTATAGTAAGAATGATAATTTATTTAGAATTACAAATATAATAACAAAATTAAATTTAAAAAGATGAGAAAATATTTATATGCAAAACTGGAACATAAGTAAATATTCATATATATCAAATAATTTTAAATATTAAACATTTTAAAAAATATTCATACCTACTAAATAATTTTAGTTGTGTTTCAGACTCCAATTTTATTCTTTAAATTTTTTTCTTATCTTTTTAAATTTAACTTTGTTGTTATATTTGTAATTTTAAATAAATTATCATTTATACTATAAATCAAAATATTATAAATTAATTTAAAAAAATAAATAATTCATGAATTAAATATTTTTTTTAATTAATTTATAAACACTTTTTAATTTCGATATTGAATTCATAATTGTATTTTTCAATAACGTATGAAATTTGGTGTGTTTTTTTATATGGAGATCATAAATATAACCTTTCAATTTGTAAAGTTTAACTTTTTTGAATTTTTTAAAACACAAAACCGACCTTCTAATTTGTGAACATACACAAATATGATCTTTCAATTTGTGAATTTTAATTTTTAAAAATTTTTAAAATACAAAACCGACCCTCCGAATTTGTGAACTACTTACACAAAACGAATTCTCCAATTTGTAAACTTACACAAATTTGATCCTTCGATTAATGAACTTTAATTTTTTTTTTATTTTTAAAATACAAATAAGATTCTCTGATTTGTGATTACATCTATACTAAATTAAAACATACTACTTCTATATAACCGAAAATAATACAATAATTATTTATAAAATATTTAACAATGTGAAATTTTTTTATTGTTAAATCAGCCATAGTAAAATATTAATAGTATTATTACACCTTGTAATATACTATTAATATTTAACAATGTGAAATCATATGGGTCATCCTTAAACGCTCCTTGTTAAGTAGGGAGTGCTGCACACCTTGTTAGTTGGTTAAATCTGAACTCTTCATTTATTATATTTTATTTGAATGGCCTGGATTTAGAAAGGCAACCTGTTAATCAGGTTAATCACTTTTTGTTTTTAAAAATTTAAATTTTTTTTGTAAGTTTTACATATTGGGCTGAAGTCCAAAAAAAAAAATATATATGAATATTAATTATAACATGTCTGTACAAAAAACAAGTTTTTGGGCTTTAGAATTAAAATAAATAATACATAAGAAATAAGTTAAGAATTCATACACCAAATTAAAAAAAAAAAAAGATATATTAGAATCTTAGAAAAATTAATATTAAATATATAATATGTATATAATATTAAAATTTAAATAAATTTTATTTTATGTAAAAAATTATAATATTAAATATAAACACAATAATAAAATATTTTGTGTTATATAAATTTATTTAATATATATATATATATATATATATATATATATATCACGTAAAAAATAAACAAATATATAATAATTTTATTTTATGAAAAACAAAATTATAACATTAAATATGAAAATAATGATAAATGATTTTTTTATTATATAATTTTAATTTAAAAAATATATATACTCACTTAAAAGTATAATTTGTTTTTCTTTCATATATTAAAATTATTAAAGAAGGTTAACATGTTTATTATGATGACAATATAATCATGTTCGTAATGAGAAAATTACAAAAGCATGATTACCAAACGGTCAATCTCACTGAATACTCTATAAAATATGTTTAGAAATCATGGCTTCAAAAATTACATATACAATGAAGCCGAACGAGAGAGAGAGAGACCTTAATTGTGAGGCAGTGGCGTGGGGTGTTGGCGCAACTGCAATGAGCGACGGCACAATGAGATGTTTTATTGTTTTAATATTTTAGGGGTTTTCCGTTTTCACTTTTCAGGGTTCCAAAGGCCAGAGCCACATCACATTGATATATTCAATTCATTGATGCATTTTAATATTGATTTGTATTAAATAGAATATAAAATACATCAAATGATTTCGTGGTATAGTTGGTTATCACGTTATCTTAACACAGTGAAGATCTAAGGTTCGAATCTGAGTGACCCTAATTTCTTCCTTCTTTTGCTTTTTGACACAAAACATGATGATGTGTTACTATATTTTTGTTCATGTTCATTAGTAATTACCCATATTAAATAATTCTTGCATGAACTATTTTTGAAAATTTTATTTGTCAAATATTTTTCTTTTTACTTTTTCTTTCTAAATGTGTATACAGAATAAAATCCAAAAATAACCAATTAAGTAGAATTAACTAGTTTTTGCTGTGGTGTACGTCATTAGACTGTAGAAAGAAGTGAACCCAATATTCAGTTATGAAATGAACAAACTGAAGGTTGTGGTAGACTTAGAGAAGGAGGGGTTGAATCTATGCCTTCTTTTTAAGTTACTGAAATGACTATTTCAAACAATCTTTCAATTCTGATTCTATTTGAACTTAGCAGCGAAATTTTATGAGACAATTTATTTTTGTCTCATGAATATCAGAAAACAGAACACAGCAGAAAAGAGAGAAACTAACACCAACATGTTTGAACTTCTTCAAAGAACACTTCACAGAACAAAACCTCAATACACTGGTTATCTCTCCTTACTTCTGAATGAACAGAAAATCTTCTTTTATCTCCTTGCATGTTGCTTGGTTGCTCTTCCTAGGTCAACTTCTTGAGCCTTGAACTTCACCAACCCACTATCTCACTTTTTCCCATTAATCCTCACAATGAAAAATTTGTTTCTGACTTCTCTATCTTGACCGAAAGCCATAAAGCAGCAACCACAAAAGTCTTCCAATGGTAAATCGAATTTGAACCCTTGAAAACTAACTTGGTCCCCAAGAATCACTTATGACCGTAGATACACAGCAGTAAAGAATAGAAATCCTCTTTTCCATATAGCTCAAAACGGAGTGGCAGAGAGTTGAAGATGAAGAGAAGAAAGTGTGTTGCATGTTTAAGGAAATGGTTGATTAGACCTTACCCTTCTTTGCTTAACCTTCTCTTTCCTTCTTCTTTCATGACTAGCTTAGGAACTAAGCTCTCTTTCTTACTTTTTCTGAGTTCTGTGATTTGACTGAAACAGGAAAAAAGAACGTTGCTTTGGAAGCAAGATGGGGGGATTTGAAATCAACTCGGGCTTGGATCGGATATCCATTAGGCAACCCTTTTGATTTCTTTGGCTTTGTTTTTTTTGGGCTTCACTTGATTAACCAACCCACCCACTAGCCTTGATGTTTTTATTTTCATTCCAATTTGGACTGCTAGACAGAGTTTTGGCCTGCAATGTTTTAATAAATAAATTAGCAACATACAATTATCAATAATCAAGACTAATTATTTATTTTGCCCAAAAATAACGTTTGTCATCACTAATTAATTTAGTTAATTTTTTAATTCAACACAAACTACTGCGGCCGTAAAGCTTTCATTCATTCAAACTTTAGTTTTGTAGTAATGGTTACTATCTTTGTTGATAAATTTATTTTTAATTGATTTTTTGCTATCTTTTCAATTAAAAATATGAAATAAAAGTGCAAATATGAATTTTATTGAGAAAATCAGACAAATAGTATGATCTTTTATAAAATAATTATTTTGTTTTTATATGTTAATGTGTTATGATTTCGTTTAAGTGAATTTTAATGAGAAAAAATTCTACTTTATCTTTAAAATGGTTTCTTAAAGCTTAACTTATTAGAATGTAAAGTTTTTGCAATTACCATAGAGTATTAATATTTGTTTCTCAGTATCTATTGATTGAACAAAAGTACTTTTGTTTTTATGACTTTATATATATACTAACGAGTGTTCTAAGATAGCGGCAGATTATTAGTGTCGGTTTTGATTTTGTTTTTTAAACGCTATAAGAATCTTTTACTCTCTTAAAATAGAATCTATGAAAAAAGTCAAAAAACTTTAAAATTTCTTTAAAGTTTAAGTTTATTTGAGTTATAAAGAAGGTATTTTGGTTTTTTAAATGAACTAAAAGTATAATTAACATTTCTTTAAATCAAAATTGAATTTTTAATTTCTAATACACGAGGGTGATACTGAACATTTTGGACTTTGGTTGTTTGGTTAGAGTTCCTTTCCTCTAAACCAAACAGCAAGATTTTGGACTGTTGGGAGAAAACCGACCGAATCCTAGTTTAGTTTGACCGACCGACTATGGTTTCTAAATCTTCCTGTTATAGTATCTAACTGATTCCTTGTTTCCACCTATTTATGATTCGATCAGCCAGTTTGAACTCTCAGAACCTTACATTACAGTAATAACTAAATAAGAATATATATATATATCATCATAATGTTTAATATTGTTGACAATAATAATAATAATAATTTATTTTGTATATAAATTTATAAATTTTATTCTAACGAAATAAGTTTCAGAAAATAAATAAATTTAATAACTTTATAAATAAGTAACCTTTAAATATTATTAGTCAAATTTAAAATTGATTTTGTTCATATAATAACAACCTATTTTATTAATCTTATTTTGTTAATTTAAATTTATTTATTATATACATTTTACATGTTAAATAACTTAGAAGATTTTATTATTTAAAATTTGTTTTCAATTTTAATATTAAATTTGTAATTTTAAGAATTAAAATATAATTAAATGTATGTTACATATCTAATTAATTAGTTTAAAAGAAAACTAACAAAAAATTAGAAGAATTAGTATTGATTATTTCCCACACAATACATTTGTGTCAAAACTATTTTTTACATGATATATATTTTAAATATTTTAAGTAATCTTATGTATATAATAATATGTATGGTAAGGTAGGTTATGTCTATAGTAGATGATCCCGAACTATATATATATGTATGTCATATTTTATTATTGACGAAATTCGAATCAAATAGAAAATAAAACCAAATATTTAAATTTACTTTTTATAATTGGTCTTACAATGAAAAATAAATTTAATGAAAAAATGCATATAAAAAATATTGATATAACTTTTAACAATTTTTTTTATTTAAACGTGTTATTTACTATATTTAAAATATTGTATTTGGAATAATTATATTACTTTAATTTTAACCAAAAAAAATTATATTACTTTAATTAATATATATTATTCAAAAGGACATTTAAAATTTATTATGTTATATTAAAAGAATTAATAAATATAGTTTATTAGTTTCTCTTAAGATAACATGTTATTTTCTTTGGTTAATCGAATAATATGACAACAAAATTTTTATAATAAATGAATAAAATGAGATGTGAACATTTTTTTTTCATAGAAAAATAAAGTACTCTTAATTATATATGAAGGGAAAATTTGCAAGTGAATGAGTACATGGCTATTTCGGTATTTTTTTAACTTTTAACGGTTGATCCTAATCATAACATATATATATATATATATATATATATATATATATATATATATAAAATTAATGGTTAAAAATTATTGAAATATCGTTGTATTGTTATATTTAAAAATTTTCTGATATTAAATAGAATAATTATTTAATTATATTTCTGTAGAATTTTATTTTATATTGAATAGCTTCAAATTTTAATTTCTTTTTGAATAAATTACTAACAACGTAATTCAGTGAATAACTGTCTACTTCATTTTAATTTTTGATTCTGTTACCCACTTATGTGAACGTTGTGGATCTTTTGAAATAAAAGATAATGGACTTGTTGTAACTGCCATGTACTCTATCCTTTGACTACGCCATGCGCTTCGTGTAAATGTTACGTGCTCTTAGTGGGCAGCATCATAACTTTGCACTACATAAGAACCTCCGAACCGTGAAAAATATTTTCATTCCCGCTTAAGAATGGAAATTGACAATAATACCTCCAAGTGTGTTGATAAAACTCTCCACTCCAACAGTGTTGTTGATGGCATAGTTGCCTCTTTGAAGGTGCGATGTGTTCCAATCCAAGTGTATCTGTTATGCACGATTGCAACTAATTTTTTTTTAATATTAATATTCTGTTTTGCAGAATTTGCATATTAAAATAACCGACCTAGAGAGATTGTACAACAATATGAAGGGAGAGATGGTCATTCTTCAAGTTGTAGTTTTGGACTTTAGAGACCGCCCAGCAGCTCCTGATCAAATGCCACAACGGCATGTTCCAGCTGACGGGATCAAAGGGAAGGAAGTACTTGAAAAAGATTATGCAAATATACAAGAAGATACTGATGTCATTCTTGGTGGAAGCGAGCCTGAGAATACTAGTACTCCGCTGAATGAAAAATCTCAAAAGATAACTATTATCAAAAGATACTGATGTCATTCTTGTTTTCATTTGCAGCATTCATATATTTTAGTTATTAATTTTTTAGTTTTTTTTTTTTATATAATTCATGTAGGCAAAAAAAGCATCCAAATATGCTTTGAACTCGTCACCTAAATGTCACAACTCAAGTGAAAATGTTTGTTCTGGGCGAAAGAGGGGCAGACCAAAAGGATCTAATGGACCTAGAATACTATCAGCTGAAATTGGTTGTGTACTCCCAGTTGAACTGAAGTCTAAATTCCGTCCAACTAAGGAAATGCAGTTGACACTACAAGAATGTCAAATATCACTTTATGTATTTGGCCACGATCTATATGAAGGGTAAAAACATTTAGTTAGTTACTTAACAAAAATAAAACATAAATATAAATAAGTTAATTATTGATGTCGAATATTTATTTCTTTGTCTTTTGTATTTGTAAGTTTTTATACAACTACAACTTTGTTGTATCTACACAGGGAAACTCTCTTCAAAAATAAAAATATTGAGATGAGTCGGGCAGATTTTCAGTGTCTCATTCCTGGTAATGAAGTACACTCTAATGTAAGTAAATACGGTAATTTTTATTAGATTCTTGAAAAATATGCTTTAGTTATTTACATGTTTATTTTCATGTAGATTTTAATGTTGGCTGCCCTTAAAACAACAATGACACAACGTATTGATGATGCCTTTTGATACGTCCCCCACATCCTCGGTCGCCCGAAATACTCGGCACGCAAATATCTGAGGCTAACGTTACATCAAATAAACTCGAAACAAAGAACAGATAAGCTCGGCCCCACCTGCTCAAATAAAGACACGTGCATCATAAAGCTCGGTCCCGTATCAGCCGTCCGAAAATCTCGGCACGTGATCAGGACCGAAACAGCATCACTCAACTGAAAATAGGAAACGTGTTCAACTAGTTTATAGCACCAAAACAGAATATCTCAACTAACCTATAAACTAGGACTTATCCACTAACGGGCAGAAGACAACTTCTATAAAACCTAGCTAATATGCTTGGCTAGGTCTCAGGTTCTATCACTCTCATTCTCTCACTCTTTTCTCTTAACTCACTCACTGTGAATCACTACTGACTTGAGCGTCGGAGTATCTTGTGCAGGTATTCCCGCCGCGGTGTTTGACTGCTGGCCGACGTCAAGCTCTTCCTCCTCGGTGTCAACTCACTCGGAAGCGCTTAAGCTCGGCCTCCCTAGTGTTCGGACGAACCACTTGGCGCCCACCGTGGGGCCGGAGTACATCTAACCCCACTTTTTCCTTTGTTAGTCTTCTACTCTATTTTGCAGGATTCCTGATCCTCGGACATGGCTGACAAGGAGAATCCACAACTCTCACAGGATGACCTCCTGGCTCAAATCGCAGAGCTTCAGGCGGAGGTACGAAGAATAGCCGAGCTCTCAACACAAAACAATGGAGAGAACTCGAAAGGCTCGGCTCAAAGTGCGGCGGACCCTTTAAACATCGTCCCGCCAAAAGAGAAGCTCACCCTCGACAACCCTTTCTCCGAAGAGATCACAAATTACCAGATGCCGAAGAACTTCACACTGCCCACCGCGCTAGAGCCCTACAAGGGGTTCGGCGACCCTCGAGCCCATGTGAAGAAGTTCCAATCGATGATGTTCTTCAACGGCCCTAACAATGAGCCTGTCTTATGCCGAGCATTCCCTACCTACTTAGATGGTGCAGCGTTACTTTGGTTTTCTAAACTTTCTGCAGGTTCGATTTCTTCCTTCGAAGATCTCGCCAGATCATTCATTGACTATTTTGCTGCATCAAGAATCTACGTACATGGATCGGATTACCTCGGCACCATCAAACAAGGTCAGCACGAGAGCCTGAAAGACTACATGACCAGATTCGCAGACGCCACTATGGAGATCCAAGACTTGGACCCGGCCGTTCACCTGCACGCCCTTAAGGCCGGCCTTAGGCCTGGCAAATTTCGAGAGACCATTGCCATAACAAAGCCGAAGACCCTAGAAGAATTCCGAGAAAGGGCGGCAGGTCAAATGGAGATCGAAGAACTCCGAGAAGCCCAAAAATCAGACAAACAACCACATCGGAGAGACGAAGAAAGAACTTTCAGATCGCCAGGCAACAAAGACACTAAGAAACCTTCTAAGCCCGAGTCAAAATACAACACATACACCAGATTCAATACCAGAAGAGAAAACATCATCAGAGAGATCCTCAACGCCAAAATCATAAAACCACCAGCCCGAGCAGGGAACTATCAGGATCAAAGGTTCGTGGACAAGACAAAGCACTGCGCCTTCCACCGGAAGTTCGGTCATACTACGGATGACTGCATTATGGCGAAGGACCTCCTAGAAAGACTAGCACGCCAAGGGCTCCTAGACAAATATATCGAGACCCAGAAGGGCAGAGGAGGAAACTCGAACAGGGTAGAACATAAGCAAGCAATGGCAGATGACAAAAAAGAGGGAACGACTCCTGATCCGCCAAGAGGAGTCATCAACCACATATCAGGTGGACTCGCAGGCGGAGGAGAAACAAGCTCGGCCAGGAAGCGAAGCTATAGAGCAATGCTAGCAATCGAAGGAACCATACAACCAAAGAAGGACAAAGAACCAGACGTCACAATATCATTCAACCAATCAGACCTCAAGTCGGCAAGCCCTAACCTCGACGATCCCGTGGTAATTTCAATCCAAGCCGGGGAATTGTTGGTAAGAAAAACATTGCTAGATCCAGGTAGTAGCGCTGATGTTTTATTTTACTCTACTTTTACAAAAATGAAACTATCATAAAAATTGATACAACCCTCCTCCGGAGAGCTAATTGGGTTCTCTGGAGAGAGAGTCCCTATCATGGGACACATATGGCTAAAGACCACAATGGGAGAAATCCCTATGTCAAAGTCCATTGATATTCAATACCTAATAGTAAACTGTTACAGCCCTTACAATATTATACTCGGGAGACCCGCCCTGAATATATTTAGGGCAGTGGTATCCACATTACACCTGTGTGTCAAGTTTCCAGTGCAGGAAAACAAGATCGCTACGGTGTATGCCGACCATCAAGAAGCTCGGCAATGCTATAACGCTGGTCTAAAATCAGTACAAACAAAACAAGAAGCTCGGCCCCAGGTTCAAGCAATCCACACGTCTGCCAACACAGCAACACTAGCCGATCTTGACCCAAGGGAAGACCTCGGCGAAAGACCTCGGCCAATGGACAATCTTCAACAAGTAACACTGACATCAGATGACAAACAATGCACATATGTTGGAGAAGCCTTAGAAGGGGAAGACCGAGCAAAACTCATTCACATACTGCGTCAGAACGCCGACCTTTTTGCTTGGACTCCAGATGACATGACTGGAATCAACCCAGAGGTCATCTGCCACAAGCTAGCAATCGACAGAACAGTCCGACTAGTCGCACAGAAGAAAAGAAACCTCGGAGAAGAGAAAAAACAGGCAGCACTCGAAGAAACCCAGAAGCTCCTCAATGCAGGTTTCATCAGAGAGATTCGCTTCACCACATGGTTATCCAACGTGGTAATGGTAAGGAAAAGCTCAGGTAAATGGCGCATGTGCGTCGACTTTACAAACTTAAATAAAGCTTGCCCTAAAGATGCATATCCATTGCCTTGCATTGATAAATTAGTTGATAATGCCTCTGGTTTCAAAGCTCTGAGTTTTATGGATGCATACTCTGGCTATAACCAGATCTTAATGCACCCAGAAGACCAAAGCAAAACAGCTTTTATAACAGAACACGGGAACTTTTGTTACAAGGTAATGCCCTTTGGCCTAAAGAATGCAGGTGCGACATATCAAAGACTAATGGACAAAGTATTCCAGCAGCAGATAGGCCGCAATATGGAGGTCTATGTAGACGACATGGTAGCAAAAACACCTATGCAGGGGTCACACTGTGACGACTTAGCAGAAGTCTTCAGACAACTCCGAGCATATAACATGAGACTCAATCCAGACAAATGTGCGTTCGGAGTGCAAGGAGGGAAGTTCCTAGGATTCATGTTAACATCTCGAGGCATCGAGACCAACCCAGAAAAATGCAAGGCCGTACTGAACATGACAAGCCCAAAAACAATAAAGGAAGTCCAGCAACTTGCAGGACGAATAGCTGCCCTATCACGTTTCCTACCTGCAGTGGCAAACCGATCTTACCATTTTTTCCAGACATTCTCTAAAGGGAGGAAGTTCAATTGGACAGACGAATGCGAAAAGGCTTTTACTGAACTTAAGCAACACTTGACATCGCCACCAATCCTCCAAAGACCAGAAACAGGTAGCCCACTGTACTTATATCTATCAGTATCTAACCATGCTATAAGCTCGGTTTTAGTAACAGAAACAGGAAGAAAGCAAAGCCCAGTATACTTCATCAGTAGGGTGCTACAGCCAACTGAAACAAGGTACCCGAAGATAGAACAACTGGCGCTAGCACTAATTACCACAGCAAGAAGACTACGACACTATTTTCAGAGCCACACCATCATAGTACGAACAGACCAACCGCTAAGGCAGATATTAACCAGACCGGAGCTCGCCGGCAGATTGATAAAATGGTCGGTCGAGCTCTCCGAGTTCGACATCCAGTACGAATCAAGGAAAACACTGAAGTCACAGGTGCTAGCCGACTTTATATCGGAGATGACTAATGACACACATAATACAGAGGTCAGGTGGAGCGTACATGTAGACGGAGCGTCAAACAAAGAAGGCAGTGGAGCTGGGATACTACTCAAGGAAGGAAACAGAGTAGTGGCCGAGCAATCACTGCAGTTCTGCTTCAACGCAAGCAATAATCAGGCGGAATACGAGGCCCTACTTGCTGGACTAAAGCTCGCCCTACAACTACAAATACCTCGAATAACAGCCTACTGCGACTCCTCACTAGTGGTACATCAAATAAAGGGCGAATTCCAGGTAAAAGATCCTTTGTTAGAGAAATATTGGCTCATAACAAAGGATCTAATTTCAAAATTTAAAGAATTTGATATCATCCATGTAAACCGAGAACAAAACACCAGGGCCGATGTGTTATCTAAGTTAGCTACAACACGGCAAGCCGAAAACACATCAGCACTATCCCAGCTAACACTTGACAAACCAAGTTTTGAGCAAAATACAATCTTGAGTATCACACAGGTCCCAGATTGGCGAACACCTTTTTTCGATTACATTCATACAGGCACCATCCCGGAAAATGAGCCGAACTTGCCGCTCTTCCGAAGAAGAGCAAGCTTCTATACAATGCTCGGAAACACCTTATACAGGCGAGGACTCTCACAACCGTTGCTCAAATGCATCAGCAAAGAGGAAGCCGAGGAGGTTATGGCTGAAACACATGAAGGAGTCTGTGGCAACCATATCGGCGGCCGAGCATTAACAGCAAAGATCTTGCGGACAGGATATTATTGGCCGACGATAAAACGGGACTGCATCACCAGAGTCAAAACATGTGATAATTGTCAAAAGCACGCCACCCTCTCAGAGATCCCGGCCGAGGAGCTCCACACCATAGAGGTAAGCTGGCCTTTCGATAGGTGGGGATTGGATATCCTCGGACCCTTTCCGAAAGCGCCAGGCCAGGTAAAGTTCCTCTTAGTATCAATTGACTATTTCTCTAAGTGGATAGAAGCACAACCACTAGCACACATAACAGCAGAAAAAGTGCGATCTTTTCTATGGAAAAATATTATATGCAGATTCGGTATCCCAAGAGAAATAGTCTCGGATAACGGAAGACAATTCACAGACCATAAGCTCGCCACTTTTCTGAAAAATTTTAACATTAAACATCACTACAGCTCAGTAGAGCACCCGTAGACTAACGGACAAGTTGAATCAGCTAACAGAATTATCTTGCAGGGGCTAAAGAAAAAGCTCGGCGACGCTAAAGGAGAGTGGGCCGACCTTATCCCAGAAATCCTATGGGGTTACAACACCAGCATTCAATCTGCCACAGGGGAAACTCCCTTCAAATTGGTATATGGCGCAGAGGCGCTCATTCCAGTAGAGGTCAGCATCCCTACGATAAGAACCAAGCTCTATAATCAATCAAACAATCAACAAGCTCGGATAACCGAATTGGACCTTGTAGAAGAAGACAGAGACACATCTGCCATAAAGCAGCGAGCCAGAAAACAATACCTAGAGCAAAGACACAACAAAAGAGTAGTCCACAGGTCATTCAACAATGGAAATCTTGTACTCAGACGAACAGAAGATGCTCGGAAGCCCTCATCACATGGCAAACTAGCGGCAAACTGGGAAGGACCCTTCCGAGTCCTTCAAAACCTCGGAAAGGGGGCTTACAAATTAGAAACTCTTAGAGGAGAACAACTTCCCGGAACATGGAACGTCTCCTCTCTAAGGGAATATCAGTCATGACAGAACATGTATAATAGCGAATGACGGTACTCTTTTTCCCTCCGAAGGTTTTTTCCCAAAACACATGGGTTTTACTCGGAAAGGGTTTTAACGAGGCCAGACGCAACAAATCATTGTATCCATACAACTTATGCGCAATCAAAACAATTCTCATTTTGACAGTTATCATACATTTCAGTTAGTAAAACACTTCAAATTATCCGAGCATAATCCTCGGAACCCTATCACCACGAGCCGAGCTTATTCCTCGGAAAACCTCCACCACAAAAACAAGTCAACAAACGAACAAACTAAATCCGAGCTTCATACTCGGAAACCTACAAACGCATACCGAGCATAAATACTCGGACAAGTACAAACTAACATTTTTTTACGATGGTTTCTACCATACATTCCAACAAACAAACATTTAGAATAAATCCGAGCCATATACTCGGAGAACGACGCGCGCACCCCGAACACATAACTCGGAGGAGTACAAATGAACAACACAAACAAGTTATTTCGAGCGAATCCTGCGGGATCATCAAAACAGCACATTAAAGCCTTTACCATCTTAATCAACGGATCAAACAAAGAGTAGCGTCAAAACAAACAGCCATTTTCACATAACAGCACACTACTATCTTAACAAAATATACATATCACATTAATCAACAAAGAGCTATAATTTCAAACCGAGCTATATACTCGGATCCCAAAACATCACTATCAAAACATTAGGAGAAAAGTTCAAAGACAGAATAGCAACAGGCGGCAAAGATGCTACAAGCACCAACAAAAGATAAATACTAAAAAACTACTCTATCTTGTCACCTATGCTAGATCCCTCACTATCACTTCCAGCAACATCTTCATCCTCCATAAGTTCCCCATTAACAACAACCTTCATAACATCAAGCTTTGAAGGGTCAGCCTCGGGATACAACACCTTGACTTGAGAAACAGCACGGTCAAACCCTTGAGCAAAAGCCTCATAAACCCCACGTTCTAACTCTTTGATCCGAGCAGACAACCGATCAACCTCAGACTTTGAATTCTTCAAAGAAGCCTCATGCAGTTTCCGCTCCTCAGCAAATTCAAGCTCTCGCTTCTCAATGGAGGAAGACAGCTCAACAATTTTATCATCTTTCTTCTGGATAATTTGAGACAGCTCCTCCAGATGCGTCGCTTCCTTTTTCTCCCGCTCTAAAGCAAGCTCCTGAGACCGACCAATGGCGACGACCCGAGCACCAATAACCTAGAGAAAACACAACTCAGTAAGCAAACAACATCATAAAGGAACAATCGGCAAACACATACAAGTCATACCTGAAGAAATCGGCTGACACCAGCGCGGCCCACCTCATCAATCATTTTCATATCGTCCGGAAAACAGCAAAGTTCATCAGCCATAACACCGAAAGGATAGAGCTTCGCCCATAAAGATCGGCCATGCTCATTCTCATCATACCCGTGAAGTCTCTTCTGCGACTCATAAGCAGACTCAACCTCCTGAAGTATCAGCGATGACTCCCCCTTACCCTCCAATACCTCAGCAAGACTACCCTTAGCTTGACCTCTTTTTCGTTTAGACCTCGGCCCGGGACCATACTGGGCTACTAAAGCGGCAGGTCCTTTCCCCACATTAGAGGAAACTTCTTTCTCGCTCTTTTTGCGCTGATTGAAGAAAGACTTCAATCCGGCAGTAGTGATGGCAGGAGCTTTCTCGGCTACAAATTGACAACAATTAAGTGAAGACACAAACAGAATGGGCAAGCACACAAAACAAACATAACAAAGCACAATTACCTATATGGTTATAAACTGCTTGCCTATTGGTATCCCAGTTCAACATCTCAGCAACTGACAATAAACCCTTCGGGCCCAGAGATTTAAACAAAAAATCCATAATAATATCATCATCCGGCAACCTATCATCTACATCTAAGGCCTGGTAAGGCTCAGCACACCAGAACAGGGGAAATCTCTCAACCAAATGTTCATTCAAGTAGAAGGGAAAATCCTCGGGAACACTTCTAACCTTAACAAACATTGACTTAAAATCCTTAAACGAAGACTTATACAATCCGAATACTGCCCGACGAGGATAGCTACTAAGGTTAACCCACAAACCTCTATTCACGCCCTTTGCTTGAAATAAAGAGAAGAACAACCTAAGGGACGGCGGACACTCTAACAGCTCCATCAAAACCTCAAAAGCTCGAACAAAACCCCAGGAGTTAGGATGTAATTGGGTTGGGGCACAGTTCAACCAGTACAAAACACCACACTCGAATTCGGTAAAGGGAAGTCTTACCCCCAGCTCTATAAAAAGGCAACTATACATGTAAAAATAGGACCAGTCGTCTAACCGGTCACAGACACGATCCTCCTCCCCACACGGCAACAACTCAATCCTAATATCACTACCAGGCCTAACCCAGACACCGGACCCTAATAGCTTCACAGACTCCTCATCATCAAACTGGGATTTGCGCTCTCTCACCCTAACGTCGACCCACTCGTATGAAGCCCCCACATTACAGCTCTCCATCGAAGACAAAGAAGGAAAAAAGCAAGTAGATGAAGACGAAAAGAATTAACACTGACCTTGCTTGCTCATTTCTCAGACAAGAAGAAGAAAAAAACCTCTATCCCAGATTACAGCAATTGCAAAGAGAAAGAAAACGCAAAATCACATAAAAACCTACAAAAGAAACGGTTACTATGCATTTACTTCAGATTGGCAAAAAAGAGGGAAGCATTAAAACCACTACACAAACCAATGGACAGGGGTACCTAGAGAAGCGGAGCGGTTTTTTCACATCAATCATTTCACACTGGCGCGAAATACGAAGCCACTCATAACACTCTGATTTCCCAGACAAAACCAAGCCGAGCTTGGGGGCTACAAAGACCATACGCAACCAACAAAACTCGGCAACCGAGGATTACGAAATTTTTGGTCCGAAAGCTCGCCTCAGTCTTGTCCAAACCAAGGCAAGCTTGGGGGCTATGATACGTCCCCCACATCCTCGGTCGCCCGAAATACTCGGCACGCAAATATCTGAGGCTAACGTTACATCAAATAAACTCGAAACAAAGAACAGATAAGCTCGGCCCCACCTGCTCAAATAAAGACACGTGCATCATAAAGCTCGGTCCCGTATCAGCCGTCCGAAAATCTCGGCACGTGATCAGGACCGAAACAGCATCACTCAACTGAAAATAGGAAACGTGTTCAACTAGTTTATAGCACCAAAACAGAATATCTCAACTAACCTATAAACTAGGACTTATCCACTAACGGGCAGAAGACAACTTCTATAAAACCTAGCTAATATGCTTGGCTAGGTCTCAGGTTCTATCACTCTCATTCTCTCACTCTTTTCTCTTAACTCACTCACTGTGAATCACTACTGACTTGAGCGTCGGAGTATCTTGTACAGGTATTCCCGCCGCGGTGTTTGACTGCTGGCCGACGTCAAGCTCTTCCTCCTCGGTGTCAACTCACTCGGAAGCGCTTAAGCTCGGCCTCCCTAGTGTTCGGACGAACCACCTTTGAAGATATGTCCAACAAAATAACAACTTGGTCTCTACCACCACAATTTGGGGTAAGAAATTTCGGTAACTGACCCTCATAAAATATACAATATACGGTCCCACTAAAACTAACAATTTATAATCTCAAAAATTAGGTTGATGCCCTTAACCCAGATATGCTACGTCAAGAAGTGTATGAAAAGTACAAAAACTGGATGCCGAAGTCTTCTGCATTAAAATATGTATTTTATTCTCACTCACTCTCTATTTGGATTTTTTTTTTTACTCTAATTGTCCATGAATATGTCCACACAGATATATGTTCCACTCATTGACGACATTTTTCACTGGTTCTTGATGGTAATATCTATTGACGAGGGAAAGGTGTATAAACTTGATTCATATCCAAACCCAAAGCGAGATATCTCCAAAAAATTCGTCATGAGATGGACGGTGATATATTTAATCTTCTTGGTGTATTTTTAGTTGTTGATAGTGGAGTAAACTATATATTTTCTAATATCACTTATTATTGTGTAATAGAAAATAATTTTTTAAACACAATTTTTTATTTAATTTTAAATTCTTTATATAAATGTTATTTAAAGTTCATTCGTCATTAATATGTTTTTGTAATTCATTTTGTTTTGAGCCATAGCTCTGTCTATTAGATTTCATTTTCTCTGGTCCGTACTCCAGCACTAATATATTAGACAAAAAAACCATTCCAATGGACAATTGACCTCTCTGTAATGCTCGTGGCATCCCTGATTGCAACACAAGGTGTACAGTCTATTTTATTGTGATAACTCCGCTGTCTGGTTACTTGAGTGGATGGCAATGGAGGACATGTTTCAGCCCAATCTCACTGCTAGGGTAAGTTAACAAATTTCTACCATGTGTACTTTTTGTTTCTTTTGACACACTAATTAATTTAACTTCTACTTTTTGTAGCCTCCTGATTCTAAAATTCGAATGCTTGCGGCATGTACAACTTTAAATGGGACTCACAATGAATATAATGACATGGTCAGACATCGTTCTGCAGCTAGGTGGAAAGCATTGGTTGGCAATTAGATGGTCACCCTATTTATTATTAGGAAAATATAAAATACATTTGATTTGATTGTTTGATATTTATGTTGTTTGTTATGGGACCTATTTGTTACATCAATTACTTTTTTTTTATTTATCTTTTATATGTACTCCTTGATATTTAGGATTTTTTAGTTTCACAGCTTTTATATGCATATTATTTTTTCGTTGAAATTCAATTATGTACTCTCCAATTCTATCTTACTCAAATTTATTTTCTTTTTTCTTTTCCAAATATAATATACTAGTAGATAAAATAATCTGTAGCTATATGGCGGTAAAATAATATATATATATATATATATATATATATATATATATTTCTTATTACAAAATGTTGTGTTTTAGTAAACCAGTTATTTTTTCATTTAGCTAGTATGTTGTTTAGAAAATGAAAAGATAATTTAAATATTAATTTTGGAATGTTGATTATGTCATTTGTGAATAAATTTGTGATTATTACAAGATTTATCTATTATTGTAAATTTAGAATATTCGTAGATTTAAAATTTATTTGGGTGAGTTTATATAAAAAATTAATTATCTTTATTCAAAAAATTATTTTAACAAATAAAAATAAATTTTATGTTTAAATATTTCAAATAAAAAAAATTTTTATTCATCAATTATATGTAAATACATTAATATAAAAATATTTTTTATTTATTATTATGTGAAAAATATTTTTTAAAGTAAAGTAATTTTAAATTGTGTAATGTTTTAGATGAATAACAAAAGAAAAAAAAACAAAAACTTTGTTAAAAGGCACAAAAAAATTTTGGTTCATTCCATAATACATAAATTATTTTTAATTATGCAGATTGTTTAATTGAATAATACCAAAAAAAATCCATACATTTTAATAAAATTGCAAAATAATTAATTAAAAAAATAAAAAATTTAGTTAAATAATACAAAAATATAATTTAAGTAACACAAATTATAATCATAAATTTTTAATTCAAGTTGTACATATGATATAAGACATTGTATAAGATATATTTTGCATTATATTAAAGAATTAATATGACAACTACAATATTTTTTAGGAAGAACGGATAAAAGCAACAAAATAAAAAATTATTATATTTACTGAAAATAATTAAATTTTTTCTATGCTATGTAGGTATATGTGATTTCAGATTTAATTTAATAACATAGAATTTAGAAAAGATATTCTCGTCCCAATGCGTGTATTTTATAAGTGATTGCCGTTACAATTTAAATTTTGTACGTATCTATAAAACTATTATTAAATTTAATTATAAAATATATCAAAATTAAAAATAATTTGTATTGGACTTAAATTAAATTTTAGGTTTAACTTTCAAAATTTATTTAACCTAATTCAAATAAATTATTTTTTTCTTTTTATAATTAAATTTATATCTCACTTATAATATATTGTTGTTTTATGAAGTAATCTTACTAAATTTTTTAAAAAATTAAAAAAATAAAAAAATAGATAAATATTATTTAAAAAATATTTTTTATAAATTATATATATTCTGGATATAGTGCTAGAAAGTTTATTATAATTATATTTTAGATACAATGCACTCAATTTATACACGGGCTTTTAAACTAAATCTTAATTGTAGCATTTTAATAGTTGACTATTTTTGTTCTTTACATTTTTTTTATCTGTAACGTTGAATATTGAGAATAAATATTATAAAAATTGAGTGCCTTAGTGTATTTTACATCGTAGTTCAGATTAGTTATAAAGTTTCTTACTAAAAACAATAGCTATTGCCTATGGGTATGATATTAAAATTCAAATTCAACTTAAAAAATAAATATAACGTATAAACTAAAGAAAGATGAACAACCAGTGGCAGTACAATTCTGTTATTTGTCTAGTATAATTGTCTCTCATTTCTACCTTAATAAAATAACAAACCCATTATATACATTACAGAAAAGCTAATTACCATTTTCTCTTTCTTATGTCATTTCCCTAGCAGACACAACACCCATCAATAATTTTGTGACTCGAATGGAATATCTGTATATTTGCATCTGTACCGTATACTTCACCCCTTAAAATCCAAATTCATCTTTCATCCAAGGCTAGACAGTAATAGCTAACGATACTTGCCTTTCTGATTACCAATGGTGACATCAAAATCCTACAAGAACAAAAATAAAATAAAATTAGACAACCATGTAATTAATAAGAAGCAATATCTTAAGTACTCACCATTTCTTCGATCCCCTCCTCGCTGGTTTGACTAGACCAATCGTCATCATCTTCGGGACCTCCTCCGTCTCCACTTTCCATTTGATTATGGTCATCTCCACGGCGACAATTTCGCCGATTGTGTCCTATACCGTTACATCTGCTGCACCGAATCCTTCGCTTTTTCTTTTTGTCCCCAGCTTCTTTTGAAATAGCATCCGTCCGTGTTTTGAATTTCTCACCCGCACTTTTAGAACTTCCCTCTCTATTCTTTTCATGTTTGGCAAATAATTCAGCCTTTTTGTTTCTGACCCACTCCATAACATCCTTGAAATCACCTAAATCTCCGCAAGCAGCAAATGGCAAGCCCTCCAGCTCATCATTCATAGCAGCAATCCTACTCTCATAACTTCTATCTCCAACTAACGATCCCTGCTGCTCCAACCTTATATGAGCCTCTTTTGCTTTCATGGTCCATCGCTTCAATATCAGTGACTCAGGTAATTCTGTAATTTGAAGATATATCAACAGACGAATGATATGAACACATGGAATGCCAAATGACTCCATTCGTTGACATGAACACCTAAACTCACTGCTACCAGGCCAATAAGATACAACCCATTTTCGTGTTAACTCACAATATTTTCGTACATCATAGTTCACACTACATGAAGTCTCTCGCCAATCAACTATTATCACACTTGACGCTTTCAACAATAATGATCGAAACAAGTAGAACACCTCCCTTGTATAAACACTTGCTCCTGATCGCTCCAATGCTTGCACCTGTGTTTGCATTATCGGATACCCGTATGAGGTGTAATAGTCAGCCTCAGCCTCATTATTCCGCAACAAACCCATCCACCGGCGGAAGTGATGGAGGAATTCCTTAATACTATAGCCAGATTTTACAAACCTAGCAACTTGCGAATGTAGTGCCTCACACCTCGATGTAGTTCTCAACCCGGCAAAGAACTTGCCTCTCATATGTGCTGTAGCCCACATATCTTTAATCCCATAAGTGGTCTCAACCCACTCCATATCCTTAACCCCAAAACTATTAACCATTGACACCCACCTCTCCTCAAACTCATCAATCTCATAATCGCCAAGCATGCATTTCCTGAATTGTTGGGTAAACTTGGGGTTGGAGACATTGGCTGTGGCATTTCTTAACAAATGCCATCCGCACAACCTATGGTGTGCATCTGGAAATACCTTTTCAATTGCAAGCTTCATAGCCTTGGCACCATCAGTTATTACAGCATTTGGTCGTTTACCATTCATTGCTTCCACGAATCTCTGTAACAACCATATGTAAGTTCCTTCTCCTTCATCAGCCACAATTGCACTGCCAAAAACTATTGTTTGAAGGTGATGGTTCACTCCTGAGAAAACTACCAATGGAAACTTGTACTTATTTTTCTTGTAAGTTGCATCAAAGGCCATAACATCACCAAATACTTCAAAGTCAACACGGCTCTTCCCGTCCATCCAGATTAGGTGCCGAAACACACCATTGTTATCCACCTCGTAACTCCAGTAAAACTTTGGATCTAATTTCTTCCGCTTCTTTAGGTACTTCAACGTTTCGGTCACATCGCTTTCCATCAATTGCCTTTGCTTTTCTATTTGGTTGTACATGTCTTTTCTTTGAAATCTAACATTCTCAAAACCACCAGATTGCTCGGCAAAATGCATATAGATTTGGGTTGTGGGAATTCCAGCATCTCTCATGTCGTTCATTCTTTGAATTTCTTGATCAGTCATTCTCCGTTGCGATCTCAACATCCGGCTCAAAGTTGGGGGTACTAACTCATGATTATGTTCATTTTGAAATAATGTTGTATACCACCAGTCCCTGCCAACATCTATGTGAACTTGCATTTGTGCTACACACCCACACCTAGTCTCTGGCTTTGGAGCTCTCTTCCTATTTGTTTCATCAACCCCTCTGAAAATACGATATCCTTGTCTCGAACACACAAATGTTTGCCAGAGTATGCGCTTATCAATCTCACTTCGCCCAACCTTGAACTTCCTAATTGAAAATCCATTGACCCTCCCAAATGCATTGTAAAAGGCATACGCAACATCAAGGTCTGAAAATACATACTTCTTAGCAGCATCAACGCTCAAACCTACGAAATTAACCCGACCGATACTTCCTATACTATTCAGTAACAGGTCTTCAACATCATTGCCATCACTATCAACTAACAATTCGTCCATTTCCTGAAAGACAGTAAACAACAGTAGACCTCAACGTTCTAAATATACTTTCAAACAATAATAAAGCTTAACATCTTAAGCGTTGGAATAATCCAGATAAAAAGATGTACCTCAGCTGAAACATTCTCTATTTGGTTATGCGATGACTCTCCGATCAAATCAACCATTTTTGTTGAATGCTATATTTACTGCATACTATTACAATAAAAGAAAACGAAAAATATTTATATTTATGAAATGACACAAGTACAAAATATTTGACATATTCACAACTATGAAAGTAAGTACCACATGACAACAATAGGCACAAGACACCACGAAATGAAGTCCAAAATTCTCTTCTTCAAAATCCAATAATAATAAAATATAAAACAATTACAAATAAATCATAAGGATATATCACAAATAACAAATTTTTACCAACACAACATTCGCACTTCCAAAGTACAACCAAATCACGCAAATAGCACAATAACAAAACATAAAAATAGCACTCATGAATTAACATTACTATAAAATATATTTCCGTATTGCTTTCCGTTACTCCTAGCACTCTACTAGAGAAATGAATGCTACTTCGCTTTCATATTGTTACTAGCTTCTTGCAATGAATGAAAATCATAATAAAATTATTATTCTGGTAAATATTTTGAAAATAGAGGCTTTGTGTTATTCAATATTATTAATATTGTATATCTCAAGTTTAAAATACTATTATAATGAAATGACTTGAAAAAAGATAAAGAAAAAAAAAAGTAACATAGCACAAGTTCTTGAACTCTAGGGCAAAATATGACTCGAAACAATACAATATGACTACATAAAAAAAACTAATTAGTTTTTATTCTTCAAATTTTGCATGTAAAATAGATAACCGACAATAAATTTAGCAATGTCGCGGAACTAAAGACGTGGCGAAACAAAAGTCTTCCTTAATGAGAAAAATTTTAAATGCCACAATAATCAAACATAAAGAGTAAAAAGAATAAAAAAGGTCATGAAAATGAATAAATTGTAACAAAAATGCTAGAAAGATTCAAGTTTAACACAAGAGGTATTAGTTTATTAAATAGATAAAGAAGAATAGCTCCTAGCATCACAATTCTACAAATTTGTTGACTATACATTATAGCAGAGCTCCTACCATCACAAGGGGTATTAGTTTATTGTATCACTATATGGGTTCTCTTTTAATAGATTAGAAATTTGAGAATCACATGGCAAGAAAGCCGGGACACATTTTCACAAATTCGTAACAACTCATCAAACAGTAAATTGGACAAGCCCTCAATCTTAATTGTTCCTTTATGTCTATAGAAAAATTTTATAAAAATGTTATAGAAATTATAAAAAAAAATAGAGTTGATAATCTAACATTAGCCTTATACTATTTTTGAGCAAGCAAAATACCAATTTGAACACTCCCATATCAGAAGAAAATGAACCATTCAAAATTTCAGAATCATTAACTGATAGAGAAATAAGAGCTCCTATCAACACAATGCTACAAAATTTCTCATTAAAAACTATAGATTATAGAAGATTCCCTAGCATTATAATCATAGAATTGCTAGAGATATGGGTTTATGGTCTGTCCAGAATTCTATTTTAAATACACTATATATTTGCAATAGTACGTACCAAAAAATTTGTGCGATGCTCTACTGCAAAGTTGCCACGACTCAAACAACAAATCTGAAAATCCCTCAATCTTCAATTGTCCGGTTATTCCTTTGTGCCTGTAAAAACAACATATAAATTTTACAGAAATTATACAACTAAATTGAACTTGACAATCTAATGTTAACTTCATAAAAAAAATCTGAGCAACCATGAAATCAGTTTGAACAAGACATGTTCATATTCTCATACCAAAAGAAAATCACAATTTAAAATTTCATGACTAAAAAATGATAACGAAAAAAGAGCTCCTAGTATCACAATTTTACAAAATTGCTGATTATATATTATAGAAGATCTCCTTGCATCATAAGGGGTATTACTTTATTGTATCACTATATGGGTTCTCTTTCAATGGATTAAAATTTGCGAATTCACAATACTAAGAAATCAGGGACACGTTTTGCCATAAATTTGTAACAATTTAACAAATAGTAAATCGGAGAAGCCCTCAATGTTTAGTTGTTTCTTTATGTTTATAGAGAAGTTGTATAAAATGTTAAGCCAAATTATAAAAACTGAATTAGACCTGACAATCTTCTAACATTAACCTTATACAATTTTTGAACAAACAAAATACCTGTTTTAACACTCCCATATCACAAGAAAACAAACCATTCAAAGTATTATAATCATTATTTGATAAAGAAAGAAGAGCTCCTGTATGTTTTACAGAAATTATAAACCACTTGTTTGAACTTGACAGTACTTCATAAAAAAAATTTAAACAACCAAAAAATAGTTTAAACAAGACATTCACACTCTCATACCAAAAGAAATTCAACACTTAAAATTCCATAATCAATAAAAGCTAAAGAAAGAATAGCTCTTAACATCACATTACTAGAAATATCATCAACCAAATCTATATGATATTATCAAATTACAAACTCAAAAATTACATAGTAAAAAAAAATATCTAAATATTAAATGGTTGTAGACAAAATACACATTGATATTGTGGTTTTCCATTCACTACTTCCAGAGCAACATATTTCCAAGCTAAAAATTAGAACCTTGTGACTGAGTATCTTAGAACTAGGAAGATTAGGATTAGCAGCATCATTTGCTTATTACCAGCAAATTGCTTATTGATTAATACTATCACCTATAACCGAAATCAATAAGTCATTTACAATGTTAAAAACAGCAGTAACAGCCAGAAATCAAATAATCATCCATAAAACCATAACTGAAATCAATAAGGCAGCATCTTTTGAACTCTTAACTCTTTATATTTTATACTCCTCACTTATTTTAGTTAAGAGATTCTTTTTTATGATTATCTCAAGTTCTATAAATATCCCAAATACTCTTCTAACCTAATCTAAACTCATCAAAGACCTCAGAAGGTATCTAATAATCTGAATTATATCAAATGACTTTTTTAAAAGTATTTAAGATTAATATTTAAAATAACTCCTCTTCAGATAACGATATTTTATTCTTTAACCATAGAAATTGTTTTAAAGGGCCTTTGGAAGAAATTAGCTTAATTAAATTGTTTACCCATACTGGCCTTATTCTTGTCTTTTCTGTTGTTCTTATAGGAATTCAAGCACATGTTACATTATATCATTGGGACTTACCACAAGCTCTTGAGGATGAATATGGAGGATGGGTTAATAAAAAAATTGTGTATGGTTCCCTAACTTCAAATACCTAATTAATTTGCATGATCATCTTGGAAAGTGAAGAATCGAAAGTAGCTAAGAAATTTATTTACGAAAGAAGCAAAATTTAAATTTTAAATTATACATGATTAATTTGTACATTACTAACACATTATTCTGTACACTTGCATACTCTTGTAGAAGAGACTTCACAGCATTTGCAAATGTGTGCTTTAGAGAGTTTGGAGACAGGGTCAAACAATGGACGACAATTAATGAAGGAAATGTTTTTGCACAAGGTGGCTATGATATAGGATTCTTACCACCTCAACATTGTTCACCTTCCTCTATATTTAATTGCTCTAAGGGAAATTCTTCTACGGAGCCATATTTGGTAACACATAATATGTTGTTAGCTCATGCATCAGCTGCAACATTGTATAGGAACAAGTACCAGGTAACTAATGTCTACTATTTCATTCATCTTGGCCTTCCTTCTAAATTTGGTGACAATGGTTAGGCTAACATATTCTGATAATAAAAGTTTAAAAGACTTGATAAATATTTATAGTTCACTTGCTTCAAAAAAAAAAATTCTTATAGCACGATTCAACCTCATTTTTTATACCACATATCCAAAAATCAACAACTGAAATCAATAAGGCAACACCAAACCACACTAACAGCAGCACTCAAAGGATAAATTCAATAAAAAAAACTATTACCAACAGCACAACAGATTCAACATTAAATTAATTTAACTGCACTAAACATTCTTGAAATTCATTTTTCTTTCTGTTTAATGAGTCTAACCAGCAAAATTCTAAATATATGAGCGTACTGAAAAGAAAACCCAATTTGGGACCTTAGGTAATTAAAATTCAAAAATGTAGCAGATCAGATCAAACTTCATTCAAATTTCAAAATTTAAAGAGAAAAAAAAAACAGAATAAGCAGAAATCAGTGAAAACAGCAGAACAATTTCAAAAAATCCATAACTAGCAATAATTTCAACAACACAAAATCAATTATTTGATTTACATTCACTAATTCACATTCAGAAACCAGTCAAATACTCAAATCACTAAACAGAGCATAAAAGGAATAACCGAAAAAGTGAAAGCAGTGCCACTAACCTTCGATGGACAGCAGGACGGCGAGTGGGGAGACTACGGCGAGCGTCGAGGGGCGAGGGGCTACACGACGGCAAGCTGCTCCAAGCCTCGAACAGAGAAGCCAGCGAGGATGAGGACGACGTGCCGAGCTAGGAGACAGGGCCTGGGTTCGGGACAAGGGGAAGGACGGAGACGCGGAGGCGCCGATAACCCCGGACGGCGGCGGCAGAACCTTTGAAGAAGCTAGGGTTTAGTTTTTGTTTGGGGATTTTTTGGGATCGTGAGTGAACAGGGGGAGACTTGGAGCACGACCACAACACAGGGAACGATGGCAATTTCTCACTCCCTGCGGCGGTGGCCCCTGAGCACAATGAACGGCGGCAGCGCTGTCTCTCCTTACGGCGGTGGAGGATGCTATAACAGGGTTGAGAGTTCTTTTTTTTTTGTTAACATTACAGGGTTGAGAGTTGAGAGAGGGGTTTGGTTTTTTTGTCTATATTAAGTTTGTTCAGCCCATAAGAATAAGAAAAATTAATAATAATAAATAAACTTAATTTACCTGATAACTTTTAATAGCAGGTTACTTTTCAAGGAGTGCTGCACTCTCTACTTTATCTGGAGTGCACTAGCTTTCGCCAATCATATGCCATAGTAAACCAGAAATTTGTAAATACAAATATATTTACAATTTGACATGACCGGTTAGGACATCCAGGTTCAATCATGATGAGAAGAATCATCGAGAATTCATTTGATCATCATTTAAAGGAACATAAAATTCTTCAACATAAAATTCTTCAATTTAATGAATTCTCATGTACTGCTTATTCTCAAGAAAAATTAATTACAAGACCATCACGAGAAAAAAAATTGAGATTGAATCACCATCATTTTTGGAACGTATTGAAGGTGATATATATGTGGGCCCATTCACCCCATGTGAACCTTTTAAATATTTCATGTTTTAATAGATGCATCTTCATGATGGTTTTATGTTTGTTTACTATCAACTCACAACATGGCGTTTGCAAGATTGCTAGCTCAAATAATTAAATTAAAAACTCATTTTTTTAAACTATATTATAAAGATAATACGTCTTGATAATGCTGGTGAATTTAGATCCCAAACATTTAATGATTATTGTGTGTCAACTGAAATTATGATAGAAGAACTTATTGTTCATTTACACACTCAAAATGGTCTAGCAGAATCATTAATAAAGCGCCTCCAATTAATAGTTAGACCATTACTTCTGAAAACTAAGTTGTCTGTTTTAGCGTGGGAGGCATGCTACTTTGTATGCTGCAGCACTTATACACATTAGACCAACAAATTATCTTAAATCCTTCCAATTACAACTAATTTGCGGTCAGGAGCCAAATATTTTTTATCTTAAAATATTTGGATATCCGGTTTATGTTCCAATTGTTCCACCACAACGCACAAAGATGGGACCCCAAAGAAAATTAGGGATATATGTTAGTTATGAATCTCCGTCAATTATAAAATATCTTGAAATCACAACGAGTGATTTATTTAAGACAAGATTTTCTGATTGTCCCTTTAATGAAACAATTTTTTCATAATTAGGAGGAGAAAATAAACAATTAGAAAAAGAGATTACTTGAAACACATTGTCATTATTCCATTTAGATTTCGCACTAGACAATGTGAACTAAAATTACAAAAGTTAATTCATATGCAAAATGTTATAAATCAATTGCCAGATGTATTTACTGACCTAAAAAGAGTAACTAAATCTCACATTTCAGCTGCAAATGCACCAGTAAAAATAAGTGTCTCAGAAGGACAAGTTGTTAGTGCAAATGAAAGCAAATTAGATATGGATAAAGATCCATTTTGACCTTGTGAAAGTAATGAAGAGTTTCTTAGTCATGAAGTACCTTATATTAGTGCATGTTATTGGTGCACTAATGTATCTCGCTAACAATACAAGACCAGATATAGCATTTTCAGTAAATTTGTTATTGAGATTTAGTTTTTGTCCAACTAAAAGACATTGGAATGGTGTCAAACATATATTAAGATACCTTCAAGGATCTATTGATAAGAGTTTATTTTACTCTAATGAAACAACATTTCAATTAGTTAGATATGTAGATGCAGATTTTTTTCTGATCCGCATAAAGGCAGGTTACAAACGGATTATCTATTCATAAGTGGAGGAACAACTATATCTTGGCGCTCAACAAAGCAAACTATAGTTGCAACCTTCTCAAATCATGCGCGAATATTGACAATTCATGAAGCAACTCGAAAATGTGTTTGGCTTAGGTCAATCACCTAACGCGTTCAAGATATGTATGGTTTACCGATGAAGAAAATACCTACAGTTATATATGAAGATAACTCTACTTGCATACATCAACTAAAGGAATAATATATCAAAAGAGATAGAACAAAATATATCTCATAAAAACTCTTCTACTCTCATGATCTCCAACAAAGTAGTGATAAGCAAATTCGTTCTAACGATAATTTAGCATATTTGTTCACAAAGCACTACCTACCTCAACATTTAAGAAGTTAGTATACAAAATTGTGATGCGCCAACTAAGAGATATCAAGTGATGTAATTATTAGAGGAGTAATATGGGTTGTACTCTTTTCCTTAATTATGGTTTTTATCCCATTAGATTTTTCTGGTAAAGTTTTTAACGAGACAATTACCTAAAGTATGACCACTAATAACATCTAAGAGAGAATGTTAAAAATATATGTTATGAATGTCCTAAATCATAACTGTATTTTAAATTTTAAATAGATAAAATCAGTCAACCTAGTTGAGTCAGTTAGGAGTTCTTTTTTACTATAAATAGTCTCCTTTTAGAATTCTGTAGATACAATAATTATTAATAAAGTCATTTTTTATTCTCTCTATTTTATTTCATCTTTCTTTCCTTCTCAAATTCTAATCTTTATTTTTATAATTTTTTTTAATAAAAGTACTTTTTTAAAAGATATATCTAAATAGATTTTAAATTAAATAAAAATATTTTATAAAAAAAGTATTTTTTTTACTAAAAAAAACCAATTGAAAGTAACCCTTAATTTCTGCCTATAATAACTTATCTTTTCATATTTCAATAGATTATGTGAAATTTCAACTTTGTCGCGTATGATAGTCCATCCTCCAGGCCTTAACATATATACTCTCCATTTCAACAACAAACCTGCAAAACTCAATCCTTAATTTATAATTATTTTCTTTTTATAGCTCATTTTTTTGGTAAGCAACTCTAGGAATTGAATGAATTAAAAAATGGATTCTTAGTTCCTCAAGAATATGAATGCAGCATACACAAGTTTTATAGTACCATAGAATTATTTAGACTAGAGTCTATCCTATCATAGATACTTAATCTCTCTTTGAATTTTAAAATTCTAATATCTTATCATAAGTCATATCTCCTGAAAGTTAGGCTTGGTTTGATAAATTAAAAATTTTATGTGTTTATATTTGTAATTTTTAAAAATTAAAATTGCTGTTAAAAATATTTAAAAAAATTAAAATTAATTTATACTTATTAAAATTAAAAAATCTAATATAATTTTATATATTAATTAATATTTAAATTTTATTTTTATATTAATATTTATTATAATATTTTAAATTTTAAAAATTATTTTACTAAATACACTTGTTGTTATTTATACTTATTAAAAACTAATTTAATTTAATTTATCAAACACAGATGTTACAAACTTTAAAAAACTAACTTTTAAAAATTAATTTTTATAAGTTATTTTTAAAAGATAAAAGCTTTATAAAATTAAGTAAAAATTATTAGGTAGAGGTATGCAAATGTATCTATGTTTTAATAGATACAATTATACAAATATGAATAACACAAATACGTAGCCAATTTTAGAGTGTTTTCTGACATATAATTCTAGCTATGATATGAACCAAAAGAGTGTATAACTAATATATAGTTGATGTCATGGAAGAACATCTCGAAAACTGAACATTTAGGAAATTATATTTTAGACTAATGCTACACATCTAAGTGTTTATGTGAATTAAGTTTAACCAAGTTGATCTAATATTAACAAAAATTATTTATGGGTAGTGTTATTCTAATTTTTATTATTTAATTTAGTTAAATTTAATTTATAAAAAGACTTAAATAATGTATAACATTATTCTATATATTAATACTTGTTTTTGAGCTGTGGGAATAAATGATCAACATGTGAGAGATTGTATGTTTGGTTAGCTAAAATGGTAAATATTTCATTTTTTAACTAAGATTTTTAGTTCGAGTATTCAAAATAGTCAAAATATTTTTTTTTTTAATATTATATATAATGAAGGTCGAAGGACATTTAAATCTGTAAATCAAACACTTGCCATATTTCTTTTTATATAAACATTATTGCAAATGAAAACAACTAATTGTGGATTTTTTTATTAACAAATAAATATGTTCAAATAATATGATGCAAGTATTTTGTAAAATAAATAGTAATAAAAAATGAGAAAGTCTAGTGGGCCAACACTTTTTATTAAAATCTAGCCAACACTTAACCAGCAAAAAAAGTGAATAATTTCACACTTTGAATAAAATCTCACATATTAAAAGTATATAATAGCTAATTGACGGTTACAAATCACAAAATTTACTAGCCTAGAGCTCCTTATAAAAAATACATGTGAGAAGTCTCCGGCCCAAGACACTTTCATTGGAAACATAGATATGTTAATTGTGCATATTTTAAAGAAATTGTCAGTTCAGAGTATCCTAATCCTAACCAGTAACCATTCTTGTAAACAGCTCTCCTTGAGTTCACATGCGCAAAATTTGAATAATTCAAAAGTCAAAACATTCTTTCTTCAACTCACCAAAACAGTATTTATTTATTAGCTGGCCTCTTCCTCATTTAGCTCATGTCATTTTAGGAATCTTGTAGTGAATTAGTAATGATAATTAGAATTTGGAAATGGTATCAAAGTTAAAAGCGTTTGGAAACAATTTCAAATTTTGAGATGGAAACATGCAACATGGCATGGGAATGGGAATGGGAATGGCATAAATTTATAAAAGATAGTTCCCATGGCCTTTATTTTCCTGTATCTTTTTCTCTGTTTGAAAAGGAAAAAAAAAGGGTAAAGAGAATCTCATAGCTCCCAATCAGTAGTATTAACAAAACTTTCTGGAAACAACAAATATTTGTCATACACAAAAGAGGAGAAAAAGAGTAAAGAGACAGGTGGCTTTTGACAATTGGAGATAACTCTTTTGAAAAGAGATAGAACTTCCCCTCCGTCTATTCCATTTCACAATTACGTGTTATAAAACTACTACATTTCGCTTATTTTCCCAACTCTTTTACATTTCATTTCAAATATAATTCACATCTTATGTTGATTTATTTACCAAACAACATAATAAAGAACACGACTGTGGAGTATGGCGTACGAATCTGGCATCAATTTTTTATTTTGAAGGGAACACATCTCAAATTACTTTATGAAAATTATACCGCAGTCAGAAAATTATACTAATTGCGTGGGGTGCATCACACCGTAACTACATCCTTATACTGTTATACATATTTTTCTTTTACCAGCATCTTTTGGTTAATATTAAATGCTAAACTCTATTAATTGCATTTCCATAGAAGATTATTTAATTAGAAACAAAAGTGAAAAAAAATATTAGTAACACCTAATAAACATATATTAGCCAAGAAAGAAAGGATACCAAAGACATCAAAGATCAAGATAATGTTTTAATGTTAAAATAAAATACGAGGAACACGGGTGAGCGCACGGTTTGGCAGAACTTAGATTTGTCAGAGAAAACTTTGTAAGCAAATAATAATAATAATAATAATAATAATAATATCTGATCACAACCATAATCCACCAGTAGTAGCTGTTTACGTAAACGAATTGAAATGTAGTTATTAACTTATTATTGAATATTAGGACTCGATTGTAATTTTCAATCTTTATTTTGCAAGACTACCAATACAAAACAAATCCAAGTCAACTTCAGTCACATGAGGCGGCTCTTTTCTAATAAAATATGTCTAATCCCTATCAGCTTCATTGCAATCTTCAATGGGTAAGGAATCAATCACCAATTAAAAAATAAATAAGTTAAATGCTTCAAGGAGGAAAAAAGATTGTAGGAACAGAATCAAATATATGAAGAAAGGTACCAGATAACTGAAAAGGTACGTGTTGACCAAACCAGTCTCGTGACATGTTTTAAACTAATCACGAAAGCATTAGATAATATGAACCACAAAGCAACCTTAACAAAATCAAGTGTAATAGCATGTGTGTCGTTATGTTCTTCACATTTTGACATTAAAAACAACCAGTAAGGCAAATTTTGTGGAGGGTGCACCTAATTAACTGCTTCCAAATACCACATAACTAAACAAAAACACGAAAAACAATGCTATCTACGTTGTCAGAGATGTTCCTCATAGGGAAACAAACTCAAGTACCGGTGGGAATGTTCATATACTTGACTACTTTACCTTTTTTCTTTTTTTTTTTCCCAAAAAAAAATTAAGGCAGGCACATGCCTATTCACACTCGAGAGGCACACACGACACAAATTGGAATCCCTCATCAAAAGCAGCATCCATAGTAAGAAAAAGTACAAGGGGATCAAAGCAAAATTCAGGATGCAATTTTCTACCAAATTTGACAAGCATGGCCAGAGTGAATTTAACTTTTATTCAATTTAAACCACAAGACATATAAGCCTCCATAGGTTTTGCTATATTCTGAAGACCTGAACGCATTCTAGAAATTCAGTTAGAAGGAGGAATAAGTATACTGGTGAAACCTTAACATTAAAATAGAGAGAGCATCCACATTCCACAGCTTATCAGAAACTGGAATTGGACCATACATATTTATTCTGATTAGCAGTATATAGCATTTACTACATGTCATGTGCACATAGCACTCATAATAAAAGATGGAAGCCCAGGTGAGTTCACTTCAACGGCCAAAAAAGAAAAAGGTGGTTGTGCTAATACTATAGTGAGTAATGTTCACGTACAAGCCAATTATTCATAGCACTTGCCTTACTTGTAGACAAATCATTTATTGGAAGTAGAAAATGACAAAGGCCAACTTAATTGTAGGGATAAAGCCATCTCAATGCTATTGTTATTGATGCCAACTACCTATCCACATACATAAAGAAATGAAGCAGTACTAAACTACTACTCACGTAATGCAGGGTGATGTACTGCTGTACCCCAAAATTTGTAATTACATATCCTGTGATCATTTCAGAAAAAGTAGGGAATTGCTTCACAGACCAAACCATTCGTCCATCCCCACCCCATATCGAAAGCAGAGAGTCAAACAGATAACAACCAAAAAGTCATAACCCTAAGATTAAAAAGAGACACCAAAGGCCAAGCCCAGAAGTTTAGATGCATGTCTAGTTGTCTACAAAATCCTATGCATTAAATAGCTTGAATAGAAAAAAAAAAAACGAAGATTTTGATAGAAATTTAAAGTTAGACAGTTGAGACAGAACCAATTAAGCAGAAAGAGAGTTGATAAAAGTTTGATCTAAAATTCACTATCCCATCCAACTTCAGTGCAAAACAACTCCCGCATGTGCGGCTCCAAATCATACAAGAGTCAAAGACTAGTCCAGAGGATGAACGATATAGAAAGAACAAAATTTTCATTTTGGTAGCTTTTATCAGTATAACAGAATATATAGCCATTTTAAATTACAGAATTCTGTATAAAACCGCTAAAAATATTCAATTATTCAAATTTTGGCAGGAAAAAGGGGGCATCCAATTTCATCCTTTTCATTTAATTTTACAGAGTAACACAGAGTTAACATAACAGGATGATAAAATGTAGCCAAAACAAGACCACAAAATCAAATTGTCAACCCAGTATAGCAGAGTTAGCTGAACCCCAAGAGAAATTTCCAAAACAGTTCCACATTACATTTCAACTATCAAAGGACCAAATTATAAACTTTCTCCCTATAAAATCTAAGTAACAAGAGGAGAGCTAGCCTCTCCCACCTTTTTTTTTTCTTTCATTATTTCAATGTACACAACATACAAAAGAACCCTATGACATTTTTCTAAAAAAAAAAAATTGATCTTGATTTTGTACAGGAGGCAAGTACCCAACAATATAGAATTTTTTTTCCTTCAAAAAAAAAAAAAACAGAAAAATAAAAAAGAGAGAAGAAGAAACCCAAACTCACCTCCATAGAGGACAACAAATCTCCTTAACTTAAATTTCTGATCAAAACTGACTTTTTGTTTTTCTTTTTCATTCCCAAATCCACATTGATCAGCTGATCCTATTGTTGCCACGCAGATTCTGAAGCAAAGCGGAAGCATTCCTTCTCACTTTCTCGTTATCATCTTCCAGAAAGCCAAGACATGTTTCCAAAAGGCCTTCTCTGATGGCTTCCATAGAAGCAACTTCACTGCCACAACACAACGAGTTAAGAGCCAAGAGAGCATACTGAACCCCTCTTGAGCTTCCATTCCTCAGAACCCGACTCAGAATCTGAACGCATCCATGGAACCTCTCCATCTGTTCCCTCCCTTCCTTACACTTTGCAAGAACTCCAACAACCTCAACGGCCCTCTCCAAGCCGCAATCCACGCTCCGGAGAAGAACAGGCACCGCGCCGCACTCCACCGCCCTCCGCCGGTTGTCCGGGAAGGAGCAGAGAGCATAGAGCGCCGTCGCTGCTTCCTTCTTCTCTCTCCCCTTTCCGTCCCTTACGAGGGCCACGAGTGACTCGATCGCGTGAGGGTACGCGCCGATTGTGGCCTTGTTGACCTCCACGACGGCCAGGCTTGTGAGTGTGGTGGCTGCGAGCGCGCGGCAGTCCGGGGATGGATTTCCTGCAGCCGTTCCGGAGATGACGGCGACGAGGCGGGCAACGACTCCCTCGGCGACGAGTCCAACCTTGTTGTGGTCGTCGAGGCTGAGAATGAGAAGCAAAGAGAGAGCGTTCTCGCGGAGGGAATCGTGGTCGTGGGAGTCGACGCAGGAGAGTAGCGGCGGGACGATTCCCGAGTCGGTGAGACGGCGGCGGAAGAGCGAGTCGCGCTTGGCGAGTCGAGTGAGTTTGTGGAGCGAGTCAAGCTTGGAGGAAGAAGAGGAAGCGGAGGAGGTGAGGGAAGAGATTAGGGTTTCGGGTTGGGGGTGGGGAGGTGAGGGATTGGGAATTGGAGTTGGAGTGAGAGGGGTAAAGTTGGAAATGAGGCTGCGGAGGGCGTGGTTGGGGATGAGGGAGGCATGATCCGGGAGGGGCAGTTTGGTAATTGGGCAGGTGCGGTGGCCTGCATCGAGCCAGCGCTGTATGGAGGAGCGGTCGAATGTGTGGCCGGAGGAGAGTATGACTGGGTCGGACATTATTTCGAGTGAAATCGGACACTTGAAGTGTTCTGGTAGCTGAGCCGCCATTCCCTTACTCTCCTCTCTCTCTCTCTCTTTCTTTCTGACAGTGATGAATGGCGGAAACAAGAGAGTGAGTGAGGGGTTTATGGGGGTTTTTGCTTTGGAGGAGGAGGCTGCTCTGCTTTCCTTTCCTCTGCTTTCTTTTCCTTTACTATGCTAATTGTTATTCCCCTTCCTTCCTTTGCCACTGCTACGCTTTTGGAAATTTTTTAATATTTATTACAACAAAATATTGAAATCGCGATTCTGATTCCTCTTCTGGGGGCTCTCAGCCCTCTCAAAATACATTTATACCCTCCCCGAGTGACCGACTTCTTCATTCTTTTCTTCTTTTTAAATGTCATTTTCTTTGAGTTCTGAATTTTATTCTCAGCATTCGTCATTACATATCAAAGTCTACATTATTCAAATAATAAATTACTTGTATTGTTTTATTTTGAAAATTTTAAGTGTCACAATACTTGTCTTAGGTATCTCATTTATTTGTATTTGTTTTGGAATTTATTGTTTTTTGGGAAACAGAGTTTTATTATTAGTTAAACAGATTGATATTCTAATTCTATATCTGAATTTTATTTTGTCATATAACTAAAACTAGTTGTTAGTAAAACTCTTGTTTAATATAAAAAATGGCAAACTGCAAGAGAAGTTCTATTTTTACAATTATTGATTCTGAGTTTTAGGAGTGTAAGTAAATTAAATTGGATTTGGTATAGACAAAAATTTTTATATTAAAAATATGGGATCAGATAGAATATTTATATTTTTTAGGTTTAAATTTAATTCACAAATTTGTGGACTAGATCAAATCATATATTAGATGTTATTGATAAAAAAATTCAAAAATATTCTTAAAAAATTCAAAAATTAAAAAAATTTAGTTCTTTTACATTTATTTACTTTTAGAATATTTTTAAATAATGAAAATAAAACAACTACACATATAAGAATAATAATAGAAATTAAACAACTAAATATATTATAATTTTTTATTTTTTATTTGGATATGCAGATCGGATCAATAGATATATATCTAAAAAAAATGCTAGATGATCATAAAAATTTATTATTTTTAATCATTAATTAATCATCATCAATATTTAAAAGTATAAACTAAAACATGTTATTAGATTATTGAACTAAAAAAATAGATTGATAGCTAAAACGATGACAAAAAAAATAAATTTTAATAATCCTATAATATTTTTTAAATTTATTATCTATCCTATTTATACGCGGATCAATTAAATTTAATAGACCTGTGGGTTGAATCATAACGGTAAATTTTATATCAGATACGAATAAATATAAAAAATTTTGTGATTCCAGTTAGAATTTGCATACTCCTAGACCCTGGTGAGTTTAATTATTTTTTGGTTTGAAATCTCACTGCTAATACATTAAATATAAAGTTAAACTCAATTATAATTGATAGCAAAATTGGAATAAAAATTTATTTACACTCATTTTCTTTTGATGCCAGCAATGTGGTATTTAATTTTTGTAATTTTTTAAGTTTATGTTTTTTTTTTTAAACAAAAAAAGTGGAGCAGTGAAGACAGATAAACAAACAACCAACTTAAGCCTAACACAACCACATAAAGAAAAATCTCCTGTCATTTTCGGTATAGTCATCAACAATTAAAGGGGTCCACACCTCTCCACTCATTGTGGCTCAACACAGTCATGTTGGTAATTTCTTCAACACCTTTACTTTTATTTTGAAAAATCCTTCTATTCCTTTCCAGCCAGATGTTCCAAACGATCACACAAAAGCATCTCAATCGTTGCTCTCTATCTTCCCTTCTTCTCGACTCCTCTGTCCAACTTAAAAAATGTTCTTTCATCGAACCTGGAATAGACCATTGGCGGCCAGACATCGATATCCAAGCATTCCACACCTGCCAAATAAAATTACAACCTAGAAACAAGTGGTGCACATATTCCACATCTTTATTACATAAAACACAAATGTTATCTTCCTGGTTAATGATCCCCAAACGGCTTAGTCGTTCTTTTGTATTCACCCTACCTATTAGGACAAACCAAGCAAACAACTCCACTATTGGTGGTACTAACCCTCTCCAGATGGTCTTAGTGAAGCTATAACTAGTAACCTCCTCTAGGAGTACTGCCTCCTGCAAAATCTGTACATATGAGTTAGTTGAATAAACTCCTTATCGATCATATTTCCACACTACCCTATCATCTCTGTTAATTACTAGTTTCACAGGTCTCAACGCCTCATGTAATTGACCCAGGAGCTCCAACTCCCATTGAAAGAGCTCTCTCCTCCATTGGAAGTTCCAAATCCACTCTAACCCATCCTAGAATCCACAATCCCCTATAACAGATCCACATTGGTTTGAAACAAAGAAAAGCCTGAAAAACCGATCTTTCAAAGACCCACAAAGCAACCATATATCTTTCCAAAACCGAGTACGCCGCCCATCGCCAATCTCCATGGACAAGCCTGTAGCCATCTTATCCCTTATATGGCTATTCAGTATTTGTAGTTAGCATATGTCTTTCCACGGGCCTCCTCTAGTAGGTAACACTTGAGTTGATAGTAGCTCAGCAGAATTCAGATTATAACAGGAACAAACCACCTTCTTCCACAACAGGTAATCTTCTTTTTCAAACCGCCACCACCACTTAAACAACATAGCTGCGTTCCGAACCATAGCATCTCCGACTCCTAACCCCCTAGTTTTTTAGGGGCCTGCACCACTTCCCATTTTACTAATGCCATTCCATTACCACTATCCTCCTTACTCCACAAGAACCTTCACTGTAATGAAATCAACTTCTCAGCAACAGCTCTCGGCATCTTGAACAAACTCAAATAATACACTGGCAGACTCTTTAAAACTGATTTAATCAGCACCAACTTTCCAGCTTTATTTAGTACTTTAGCTTTTCACAAACTGAGCTTCTCCTCCACTTTGTTTATTATAGGCTTCCAGGTCTTTACCAACCTCGGATTTGCACCTAAGGGGATACCCAGATATTTGACTGGAAGGAAATTACGCTTACAACCCAACAACTGGCACATACTCTGAATCCACTGTTCGTCACAATTTATCGAAATCAAGCTCGACTTGTCAAAATTAATACTGAGCCCTAACATCAACTCAAAGCATCTCAAGAGCCGCTTGTAATTCTTAATAGTTTTCTCCTCTGGTGGGCAAAACAAAATTGTGTCATCAGCAAACTGTAGATGCGACAGTGCTATAGTATCTCTCCCAATCAACAATGGTGATATACGTCCGTTCTTAATTGCCTCTCCCACAATTCGATGTAGTACATCCACAACCAGTACAAACAAGAAAGGAGAAAGCGAGTCACCTTGTCTCAATCCTCTTTCCATCTTGAACGGGTTGGATGGCGACCCATTTATCAGGATCGACATAGATGTTGTGGTCACACACTCTTAATAAAATTCATGTTGTACCCGTCACAACCTAGTGACTTAGAAGACTCACAATCCCATACAGCCTCTCTGATCTCCTCCATCGTTGGCAGTGCCTCCAGAGTTACAGACTTTTCCTGCTCTATCCTACCCACCAGGCCATCCCTGAAACCCACCGTAGGAGAACTTTCCTGGTGATATAACTCCTTGTAGTACCCTCCAATAGCAATTTTTATTCTAGCTTATTCCTGACCAATCTGCCGTTGATTAACAGTGTATCGATCCTATTATTCCTCCTTCTTACTGAAGCTATATTATGAAAGTATCTTGTATTTTTGTCCATCTCCTTTGCTTGCTGAGATCGAGACATCTGTTTCCAACGAATTTCTTTCCTAACATACCACCTCTCACAGCATATAACCAGCTCCTTTCTTCTAGCCTCCATCGTTCCATCATACACTCCATTGCTCACCAAATCGTCAATCTTCTTAATTTCTTCCTCAAATTTCATAATTTTGTTGTCCATATCCCCAAAATTAGCCTTATGCCATCCCCTTAATGGAATTGTCAATGCCTTCAACTTGTCTGTGAACTGAATCTCCCCCAAACCTCTCCATTCCTCTTTAACCATTATGAGAAAGTCTTCATGTGTAAACCAGGAATGCAAGCTTCGGAACGGCCTTGGTCCTCCCTTCTGCTTCATGTCTTCTACTATTACAGGACAATGATATGACAAACCCCTTGGTCCACCCCGTATCTGAGTCTTAGGAAACTCCTCTAACCACTCCAAGCTAACCAGAGCTCTATCTATACGACTGCAAGAACGTCCTCGAAACCATGTGAACCTACGATCTGTGAGCGGCAAATCCACTAAATGCATATCTTGTATCCAACCCTTGAATTCCTCCGCCGACCTAGGTAGAACATCAGTACCTTGCCTTTCGTCTACACGTACTATTTCATTAAAGTCTCCCATGTAGCAACTAGGAACCTGGCATAAACCAGTCATGTAACTCAGCTCCTCCCACACCTGAATTTTCGCATCCCTATTATGTGCACCATAGACCAGAAAGAAAGCACAATTGAAATTATTCTTTACCAGGACCCCTTCAACACACAACAATCTCTCTCCCTTGTAACAGTTATTCATTTTAAACACTAATTCATCCCATATTAACAAAAGCCCACCTGCTGCACCATCAGAGCCTACAAATTCCCACCCGCACCATCTTGCCCCCAAATTCGTGCAGCATCATATCTGGTTACTACCTAATTTTTAGTCTCAACCAATCCCGACAGATCTAATCTATGTTTATTCTTAAAGTCCTTCACCATCCTTATCTTTCCATCACCTCGCAAGCCCTAATATTCCAAGAGGTAAAAATCATTTAAAATTCTTTTGACACACCTATTTTTGTGTTTGGGTCTGCATCGTCTCAGTTTTTTCTTATGCTTCGCCATTTTTCTTTTGCATTCTATTTCTTCGTTCTGCGCTTGGAGCATTGCCATAATGTCATCCTCCTCATTGACCAGCATAGCGCCAGACTCCGTTGCAAGCTCCCAGGTCCTTCGGTTCTCCAGCTGCTGTTCATCCAGCTTCGAGCACTACGTGTCACTGTCCTCCGCCGCATTCCCACCTGTCTCATTCCCAAGCTCATTCCCTCCAAGGCCCCCTTATCATGCCCGGGACCTCTCCTTCTACCACTTTGAATAAGAGTTTGATCACCACCGACATTCTGATCAAGGCGGTCACTGATTGCTTCATCAAGCACTGGTCCCACGTTCCCCACTTGAAGGCTACGATCAGCCTTCATCTTTCCTTCCTCCTCAGTCGTGTCGTTCAAGACACTAAGCTCGCCAACTCGCCTTCGATTCGGTTCCATATCACCGTTAGCCCCATAATGTGTTATCGCATCAAGTCCCTCATCCTCGCCATCAACTGCAGATCCATAACCAGCCGTAGTTGTCCCGGCTGGCTCACTGTTCATTGTGCGTGCAAACCCGCTGTGACCTTTGCCTGCTGCCTGCCAACTGCCCCTTTGGCCAACCCCGACGATCGTGCCGCTGTCACCCTCAAGAAGCTCCTCAAGAAGACCCCTGATTACCCCCTTAGCGCAGCCTGATCCGTTCGTGTGGCTTCCCTCCCGTTCTCCCACTCTATTGAACGAAGAGCGTTCTTCCCGACCCGGATCCGGACTCCCCAGCGCAAGCCCAGAAGATTGACTGCTGCCTTCACTTGAGACTGGGTCCAACACTTGATTCCCCTTCTCTCTAATTTTATTTCGGCTGTCCCAATCTAAGCTTTGGCAGTTTGTTTTTTGTTTCCCTTTAGTGGATCCCCTCTCCAGCCCATTAGGAGCACAACTAATTGTCCTCTCAGAATCTGCCTCCTCACTCATACCCGTCCCTCCCCCAACATCAGGCACACCTTTATTATCGCCCTTGGCTGATTGATACGTTACGATATTCAATTTATTGTGGTAATTACAGTCATTAGACCATTCGTTCAAAATTACAGAGGGAATTACAATTCTACGCTTGTCTTCTTCCTCTTCCCGTGTTACCTGCAATAGCATGTCTTCGTGTTGAGCACCCGCATGTGACGGTCCTGCTTGATGTTTCTGCCGTATACCCACTCCTAGGCTTGTACTTGTGTTACCATAGTTCCTTCGCTCACAGTTTATTAGCCCTTCATTACTAGGTATTCTCGTGCACTGCAATGTACACGCCTCATGTCCAACCTCTTTCACCAATACATCAAAACTCCCAGAACCGAAAGTTATATGGATCCATTCCTGAATGATGTCCATTATGCATGTATCAATCTGCACGTGACCTACAGTGAAAGAATTGCACAATTCTGTCTCTTTAGCACACTCAATTACTTTACCCCATTGGCCTCCTATTGTTTTGAATGTGTCAATAGACCATGCATGTAACGGAACCCCAAAACATCCAAGCCACACCCTATGGGTTTCAATATGCTCTGACTCCTCCCATCTCCATACACTGTGGAACAAGTTTAGGAGGCGATTCATGTACAAGGTGTACGCCTCTTCAGCATGCATAGCACTATCAAAGGTCAGCAAAGCTTTGTATGCTCCCATTTTCCTAACCTGGATGACATTGGGCAAGTTCTTTGCAACCACTTCCTTCAGAGATCCAATGTTAATAGGCTTTGTCGTGCCCCCAACCAGACTTTGCTGCAGCCATTCCAAATTTTTCTTTACCACTTCCACTTCTACTTTATTCGTCCAACCATTTCCATGTGGGTCCTTTCGGATCTTCTTCGTCCGTAAAGCATGTCCCTCTGACAACGCACCATTCCGCACTAATTCTCTGTGTGGCTTTTGAGTCGTGTGGTTTTGCGTGTCCCCTTCTCCTCGTCCATGAGGTATGTTTGTTGTTTCTGACGTTCTTCTGTACTTAGCCTCTCCCGCAAAGACGACTTTACCTCTCAGTATCAGTCGATTCATTTCTGCTATGGCTTTCAACACCCCTCCTTTTGTTGTATATCGAATGAAAACAAAGATGTATATCTTACCACTTTTTTGTTTTTGAAATAGATAAATATCATTGATACGTCCTGTCCAATTGAACAACTGGAATAACTCTCTCTTTGATATATCTTTAGGAAGGTTGCTCACAAAAATGGAGTAGAACTCATGCTCTAGCCGGCGATACTCTTCTCTGTTCCAAACCCTAGGATCATTGTCATGCTCCCTAGATCTACTCTTCCCTGTGTTTCCTAACCACGCTCTCGTTCTCTCTCGCTTTTTTAAGTTTATGTTAATTAGCATTCTTAATATTTATTTATTAGGTGAATGTAAAAATTAAACTAAATTAAATTAAAATTCGATATATTGTTATGGTAAAACATATTAAAATATTTTGTACAGACATTTATCTATATATTTTTATTATATTATATTAATAATACAACAATGTTAGTCGGCATACACCCCATTATTTTCCCTCTATTCGAAAAGCAAAATGAAAGAAACGCATGCAAAGTCAACGATTTACTATGGTGGTGGTGTTATATTAAATTGTTGGTTTTAATTTGTATGTATTTTATGAATAAATATAAATTATTTACAAAATCTAGAATTTATATAATAAATGGAGAACAAATTTATATTGGAATTATTTTTAAGACAATCAGGTAATTTTGTTTTTCAAATGATTTATATTTTATATAAGTAAATTACTCAAAATTATATCAGCTCATCTTTAGAGGGACTTTTATTTTCATTTAAAAATCATGTATTTATTATTTGTAATAACTTCAAAATTAGATGTATCTTAATTTACTTTGTGTCAATTATGACATTCAATTGTAAATTATGAAAGGATGTGACAAAGGAAAGCACGATGTTAATAATTAACTACAAATTTTCGCAGGCCTCTATGAAAACGTAGTTATAAATCCAATAAACAAATTTTAATGGTAGAGTGTTCGTTCACAATTTCAACCATTCAATAGCATTATCAAAACAAAAAGTCTATGGGCATTTTTGGACATACAATAATATTTTATGAGTTGTTGTGAGGTGAGACTTGAGAGTTTATTTTACATTAATTTTGAGTTGAGTGTGACAATATATCTTTGTATATTGAATATATTTCTTGTCCAAATTTTGTTTTGGTTCTGTATTAGTATAAATAATTAAATATTAATATTAATGATAACCTTATTTTTATTTTTTGGAGGGAGAATAATACAAATATTAAGTCATATATTACCATACCTATCTATAAAAATAAGTGAAAATTCAGGTGCAGTGCAGTCGATTTCACGTTATCAACTTTACGTGAAATCGACTGCATCTAAATTTTTATTGTAAAAATATTTATCTAAAAAAAATATTTTTACTATCAATTATGTCTGAAAACGAACAGTAGAACTGTAGATATAAAGGTGAGAGAGTCAGGAGTCAAGACTGAAGACTGCTTAGGAGCTATTGCCTTTGTTCTAAATGCTTTGATCATCTGTGTCGGTTACTTTGGCAGAAAATAAGAGGGAAAGACGAAAGATATATGAAAATAGAGTGGTGTTTGTTTTCATTAACTTTTACCTTGTTGACAACAACACTACCAAACGTCATCTACATTCACAAGTAATCGCAACTTTAAACAATTAATCCGGCATCATCATATAATAATAAAGTATATAGATAAGGGGTATATGTATTCATATTTAATTAAATATAGATGAATAATAAGCAGTTATTATCATTTATAGTTGATATTAAAAACTGTTAAATAATAATATAATAAAGTTTATTAAATTATCTAATAATTTTTAATTATCAACACTAAAAAAGACAACTGGATAATACTAGCGGAACAAAATAAAATATAAGAATACAAAAGGAATATGGGATATATTAGAGATGCCATGATTCTAAGGCAACATGTCTAGAGAGAGGACAAAGGGATTTTATTTGATGCGGAAAAAATGAAGCCGACCCCCCCGCCCCCTCTAAAAAAAATGTTGGAAAATATGTTTCTACTAATGTATGATTGCATCAGGTATCAAATAAGAAAGCATGGCGTTAATATTATCGTTGAGAACGAATGTGTGTTAATCTTGAAAATGACACATGAATGTCTTCCCAGCATCCAAGTGCCTACCAAGTTTGTCATCTCCAATCTCATGTCAATTTTATGTTTCTTGTAACAATTTGTGATCTTGATTGTTATATGCACGGGACTGTCTATTATATGATTGAACATCATCATGATGATAAGTGCAGTGTGCATGTTTTCCCGCCACTGTTTTTTTTTTTTCCTCACAGTATTCTCCAATCCGGTAGGACAATAATTAATACATCGCAAATCCGAGTTTTATTTAAGAATTTATCGCTCACCAATAAATTGTTGCATGTTCCATAACACTTACTTAAGCGGATTAATGAATTAATTTCTAAACCAACCCAATTTAATTCCCGGGCCAGTGATGTTAGTTTCATGCATTTGATCCGTTCTTGTTTCATCTTCTACCCTACTTCCAAAGCTAAGCCTAATTAACAAAAGAGTTTTTAAATTTAATTTTTGCCTCATTCATATTCATACTTTTTTCTCATCAATCTTCTTGTCTCTATCACCATGCTTTAATTTGTTGGAGATGACTCTACCAAAACCAAAATCAAAAGAGATTTATATGTCAAACGTTTGGAAATTCAATCACACAAATGCAAGTTATGTAAGAACAGGAAGATAGAAAATAAATTAAATTTAAAAAGTAAATTTTAGTATTTATATAAAAAATAGATAGCTATATTTTGTTTAGATTAATTTGTCATTGGTAATTTGAACAGAGTAGTGAAACATAAAAAACAATCAATTTATGCTAGAGTAATAAATTAGCTTCTATTTTGTCATGTAATTTATAAAATTGTATTTAATAAGCCATTCTATATTAAGTATTAACAAATTTTTTCCCCTTTCATTCTCATCATGTTAACATTATTATAGATGAACACATTAAATAATGTTAACAAAAAAAAAAAAATTTAAGTAATGTTAACCAATGACATAATATTAGCAAATGACACGATACATTATATGTTAATGTTACATGACATATCAGTTAATAGTAACTTATTAACAAAAAAATATTGATTAATTAAGAATTGATCGATTAAATACTAATACAAAATATATTTTTAGGAACTAAATTAATACTTTAAAATATTTGGGAACTAAATTATAATAACAGCGCTTTACAGTTTAATTTCTTTACCCTTTAATTTGATGTTTTCAAATGGTTGAAGTCTATAACAAAACTTTTTTCATGCACAAAGATCATTAGAAGTTGAAACTCTAATTAAGAAGTGCTTAGGACCTACATATCCAATTATCCATCTACTATTAACACTGTAGAGATTTGTTAGAGTAGTTTTTTGGTGCATTGAACGGAGTCATGCATGCTTGCATTGTCTCAGTTTTGAAAGGGTGAAAATTAGAAGGTTTCAACTTGACTAGTCTTCGTTAAGTGTATACTAAAATTAATTATTAGTATAAAATATATGTTAAAATATAAATATATATTAAAAATAAATTAAATTATATACATATTTACACATAAATATATTAATAATTGATTAATAGTTAATTTTGACATATAAATAATATTTTTATTTTACCAATTCATGCGTAGGATAGGAGTAGGAGGCAAGGTCTGAGCAGTTTGTTAATCTGTTTAGCTACCCTCATGATTATAAAGTATAAACCATAATAACAATCATGTTCACACATGACCAAGTTGTTCAAAGTTCTCCTATTCTCGATTAATACAAGTAGAAAAGTGTTGGATGAACATTATGTTGAAGCAATAATAATTATTGGTGAGAAGGGGGGAAAGGAACTCAGTCTCAGCGGACCCTCCTAGAAAAGAAACAAAAGGGAAGGAAGAAACACAAGATGCATCCGTACAATCATTGAGTGACAGCTGTCAGCTGTGTGTGCAAGAAAATGATGGACTTTTCAAACTGTTGCGACGGAAAGAGTGTGCATTTGTGTTTGATTTTGATCATTGAATGGATGAGAATGGCCCTCAAATCTCTGCCTCAAACACCCCTATGCTAGCTTAATTAATCAGCACACCACGTACTACGTACAAGGAAATATTCAATAATGTGGGGTTTTGCTTTGTTTGTATTTGTCACAAAAGACGGCAACGTGATTCATGAGAAGGCCAAAGTGCCACGTGTTCACCCCTCGGACTCCGTTTATACCATGCTTTTTTTTCTTTTATTATCTTGTGTATAAAAATATAGAAAACTTTTTAAATATACCGTCATACCGATGTTTAACTGAGTTTTAACCATTAATCGACCGTACATTTGAAATAACATGTATAATAATATCTTGTATTGAGTTATTTCGGGTATTTTTATTTAGTTAGAGAATTGGTCAAATTCTTCAGAAGAAAGTTCATTATGTTAGCTTGGTACAATCATTATAATTGTGATGAGTGCTTTAGGAAAATACATGCAGGTTATTTGACCTTTTATTACCCTGAAAATTTCATTTATCTTCTGTACTTTGATGCTACATACCCTATTTGTAATTAAGATGTTTTTGTGTTATGGAAGCGTCACAGCAGTATCTCTGTTCTTCTGATCTCTATCTGAAAATAGGGCCCTTGGGTCTCAATCGCCAACGAGGATGGCATTTCAACATAAACTTTCACTAATAATGGAGGAATTAATTAATATATTTATGTACAAATCCAAATTCCAACATTGTATACCTAATTTATTCAATTAGTCTGCTATATAATGGCTTTTGATTTGAGTGATGAAGGTGCTTGCAGGTCACTTCATAATCATATAGCTCATAGTTACCGACTCCATTGACTTTCATCTTAATATTATTTTTGTTACAAGATATTATTTTTCTTTTGGTTTTCTGATATATAATGTGATTTTTTCTTTCTCCCCCCCCCCCCCTTTTTTTTTGGTTTTCTTGGTTAGTACTTAGTAGTTAGTACTAAAACCTTGGGCATATCATATTACTCAATTTAAGCCCAAATTCTAAGCCCTGACTTGTAATAGGCCCAGTCGCCCACCGAGCTGCTGTATGTGGTCAACCCAAATTCTTTTCACCAAATTAAAAAAGAAAATTGTCTCAGTTTAGAGTTTTTAAATTAGTTTTAAATTAGACACCAAAAAAAAAAAAGTTTCAAATTCTATTTACATAATTAAATTAGGTTGGTCCAATAGTTAATTTATTAGTCTACTTAAACAAGTATCAGAGTTTGAATATTGATTTTTTTGAAACAATTCATTAACCAGCGACATACCTTTAAATAAAGTTTCGATCCGCTACGGATTAGTCCTTGTCTTGGTAAGTTGGGAATACCATGAAAAAAAAATTTCTAATTATATTTACTAAAATGGAGATTCAAGATATTATATAATAGATTAAAATAAGATTTTAGTTAATAGTCTTTTTTCTTATTGCTGTAAGTTGTAACTACTCTACGAGAATGTGCATAGAACAAAAAGAGGCTAAGCATGATTGTCATCATTTAATTTGGAATAAGAAAACATAATTTCTTGCATGCACATTGATATGAATGTTGAGGGAAATTCTTAACGACCCTCTACTAAGGTGACATTGATGTGATTGGAACTAGAGTTGAGTCTAGCAAGTGAAGTTGAATCTGTCTCTGAAAAAAATCTCTCTGAATATAATCCTGGTCTTCCAGGTTGTGGCAGCACTGTACTCTCACTGTCCAACATCACAAGAACTAGTGACATTGTTGGCCTGTCTTCTGGGCGGTGTTGAACGCATGAGAGTCCCACTTGTATACACCTTAGAGCTTCAGAGTTAGGAAACTCATTCTCAAGTAAACCATCCATCAGCTCTAATGCTTTACCTTCATTCCAGAGCTTCCATGCCTACCACATTAGTCAGGTTTTGTTTTGAAATACATAGATATTAAGGAAAAGAACCAAATAGATATAAGTTCATATATGTTCACTTTCATACTCACATGGCCTAAAAGATTGAGTTTGTGATCCGGGTGCAAGAATCCTTTGTTTCTCTTGCCGCTCAATATTTCCAACAGTAAAACACCGAAGCTAAAGACATCTGATTTAAAAGAGAATTGACCGTCTATTGCATACTCCGGCGACATATATCCGCTGCAATAGTTGAAAAAGATATATAAACTATTTTAGTGATCAAGTTCAAGAGGGAAAAAAATGTGAAGATTAAGTCACTAGTCTTTGTGCATACTAGGTTCCAACCACTCTCTTGGTCATTGCTTCAGTTTGATCTCCACCAAACATTCTAGCCATTCCAAAGTCGGAAATCTTTGGATTCATGTTAATATCTAAAAGAACATTACTTGCTTTTAGGTCTCTATGGACTATTCTTAGCCTTGAATCTCTATGAAGGTATAGAAGCCCTCTGGCGATACCAATGATAATGTCTAGCCTCTTTTGCCAATTGAGGACAGGACGCTTGGTTTCATCTGTCACAGAATGTTCCATAAATTACAAGGTATTTTATTATGTCAAATAATGTTTGTGCCTCTCTATATATAAATATGATTGCAGAGTAATTGAGAAACCAACCAAATAATAATGAGTCCAAGCTTTTGTTTGGCATGTATTCATAGACCAACATCTTGTCTTCTCCATGAATGCAGCAGCCAAGAAGCTTTACAAGATTTCGGTGCTGAAGTTGGGAGATCAAAATCACCTCATTCTTGAACTCCTGCAGACCTTGTCCAGAACTTTCCAAGAGTTTCTTCACTGCTATTTCTTGTCCTGATGGAAGTTCACCCTGAAAGTTCCAACTCATATAATGCATTGTTTGAAAAATAAAATCCTTCATAATTGAGGGCAAAGATCAGTGGTGGTAGTAGTACTAGTAATTTACCTTGTATACAAGACCAAATCCACCTTCTCCAATCTTGTTGTAAACAGAGAAATTCATAGTTGCAGCTTCAATGATGGCAATCTCAAATAATGGGAGTTCATATTCATTCCTCTCACTCCTACTACCTCTTCCATCATTAAATTGAAGGTCCTCTTTTTCAACTGCTAACACCACCAACAAGCCATATTAATTTCTATTACTAATTCTAATTATAAAAAAATAATGAAAACAAGCAACTATAGCACAAAAAGGTATTACAAGAGATCTTATGTATACCTCCATTTCTTTGCCATGTCTTGATTATGAACCACAAAGCTAAAACAACAATTGTTGAAGTTAAGGATACTGCCACAGGAAGCAGTATGAATATCTTCTTTTTGTTTCTAGCAGCATTTGAATCTAATATCACAAATAAACACAGATTAAAAAAGAAAGAAAAGAAAAGAAAATCATGATTCATGAGTTAACTGATTTGTTGAGAAAGAAAGGAGTTAATATACCTAGTTGTGAAGCTGAAACTCTGACATAGAGATCTTGACCATACACAGGAGCCTCTCTAATATCAAACAAATCTCCAAACCAAGTAACACATCCTTTGCCACTTGCATTCACATCTAATTTAGCATAAGCTACACAAGAACAATTCTTCAAGCATTCTGCCTCACAGTGATTAATGCTAATGCTATAGTTTGCATGAAACTCTGCAGAATCTGGTAGTTTCAACCCTGTAAGCTTCTCAAATGAGTCTCCTCCACTTTTGCAACCCTTTGAATCCTCCCTCAGACATCCACTTGACCAATCTTGAGATTTTCTAGGCTCAAAACCCTTCAAACACTTGCAACTAGGGGAAGAGCTCTTAACAATGCTGCAACTTCCATAAGCACCACAAAGGGCATAATCATCACAATGGTCCCCTTGGACTGAGAACTCAGAAACCCAGCTTGACTTGTGATCATTCCAAGAGAAATGGCGAATGGAACCGGATGGCGTAAGCACGAACCTCGAGATCATGTTGTCCTTAGCCTCATAGGAGTAAGAAACTTCATCAGAATCAAAAACAAATACTGCTTTGAAAACCGGATTTGAACTGAGAACTGGATCACCTTTGAACTGTTGCCCATACCATGGTCCACTTCTGAAGATTTTCTTGCTCCTCTTGTTTAGAAAAAGCTGAGGAATTCCACGAGGGTCAACACTGTAGGTGTAGTCTCCATTAGAAGGATCATCATTGCTCTTCCAAGAACTCAAATGCCGGTTCAAGCCGGTTTTGAATCTCCAACCAAGTCTCATCCCTGGCACCAATGTGTCACATGGATAATCAAAACTCTGCCATATATATTCCTCAGAGCTTCTTCCATCAATATCTTTAAGAACAAGATTTCCAGTGTCTAGAAGCTGTGCCACTGGATTTCTTGCAGGTCTAGAAGAATTTGAAGACCATATAACACTTCCTTTGTGGCTGTGAACTATGAGTTTCCCATCATTGCTGAATGTTAAGGATCCATCATCACCAAAATCATGAGCAAGTGGATTGTCTCTATTTGCAACCCAAATAACAGTTTTCTTAGGAACATTTTTGTACCATATCCCAAGATATCTGCGAGTGGAGTTGCTACCAAGATTAAAGAAACCTAGTTCAAAATTCTGGGAAGGTGAGACTAGTGTTTTGTTGCCAGTGATGGTTTTTGGTGGACTTAAGGTATCATATGCTTCCAAAAATGTTGCAAAAATGGCTATGAAGAAGTAGCAAAAAGTGACAAGAAATGAAAAAGAAAGGTTCAAGTGTGTTCTTCTCTCCATTGAGTTTTACTACTGATAGTTCTTCATAATACTACTTTAGAAGTTTAATTAAAAAGATAAAATGCATGCTAGCTGTTAAGTTTGTTGTTCCCAAAATCCAAAGTTTGATGACTATGTTTATTTAATTGACACAATAAATTAAGCCAAAAAATTGTGCAATTTGGAGTAGGTGTAACTTAGGGACCCCTTGTTTTTCCTTTGACAATTCAGTAATTCACTCACGAAATATTGAAATATACAACATATACTATTTTGTTTCTCTTATTTCAGTGGGACTGTATTTGTTGAAACTGAAAATTCATCTGATCAACACTGACTGAAATACTAGGTGTGGGAATTTGATTTGATAACTTTTTTTTTTTTTTAAATAATAACTCTTTATTTAACTGTTTATAAATGTGGTTAGACAATAACCATACTGATCTTTTCAGTAAACTTCAGCAAATGAATAGGTAACTGAAATTAACAACTTGGTGAAATAATGTTAGAAGTCAATTATATGTTAACTTTTCATCTATTGTCAACTTTAGGTCATCAGCCTTAAGAAAACTATGTTTTATTGGTGGGATAACTGTGACTTTAATAATGCTAGAGAGTTATATTATATTTATTTATTTTATATGAATTATTGTGCTAATTTGTCAATTTCTAACTATTATATTAAAGTGTAATAGAATTCATATTTTTATTGAATACTATATAATTAATAAAATCACTGTAATATTCTATATAAAATGAGCATATTAAATATTTGTGAATAATGAATTAAGACATTGAAGCTAAATGGAGAAGTAGGAAATAAGGAACATGGTTTGAAATTTCTGACCACTAAGACAAAAACCACCTTATTGGAGGCATTACAGCTTTCTAATGATAATCTAATGAGTAATTAATCACTGTGCATGAGGAAATATTACAATATTGTAACATCACATGCCCAGTGAGAGTAACAGCAAGAAGAAACATGGTCAATAAGAGTGGTGGATGATGTTGACACTTTGCAATTGCTTTTTACCTAACTCTTAAAGCAAAGGCAATGATAGAATGTTTAAAGTCTCGATGTCACATTCTACGCTCCTATGTTTGAAGAAGTTTCAACTCTCTCTGCACTATCTATAATCTAGACTTCTAGTAACATTAATAGGTGGAGACTGGAGACAGAAACCTAAGAAACATTGGAACATTGTATCCATATTTCTTCGTTTTCCTAAGAGATGATCACATGAAGTACATTGGTTGTAGCTCATAATTTTTGTTCCAGACAAAGATATATGTATTTCAAGAGCTTCAGAGGTCATCAGGTCAATTATATTGAGAGTGAGCCATTTAGCTTCTTTTTTTTTTTTGGTCAAATGAATTAGACAGCTCATAATCATAGACATTACTCATGTATTACACAGCCACACAACACACACTACATGAGTTCATTTAAGGGTTCATTTTCCTCTCATAGGACTTGAACTTGGGTGCAGCTTCTTGTGAGGCAGAACCACTAGCTCCAAGCCTCGGCTGCAAGTGAGCCATTTAGCTAACTGCAAATTTTGACTAGTATGTTTTTTTTTTTTTTTGACTAGTATGTTATATGTGGTGCGAAATACTTTCTGGTATTGGGCCATTAATACCCATTGTAAACCCCGATAAAATCGGTAAATAATTAGTCAATAAATCGAATTTTAAATAGGAAGATTAAAAATGCAAAACTAATATCAAAATAGGATAGAGCTCGTCAAAACGAGAATTTTAATACCAATTTCAAAAAATTTGACCCAAGATTAGGCCAAACGGACCGAACCGGCTGAATCGGACCCAAAATGGGCCCAAGGCCCAACCCAACTCAGCATAAAACACTTAAAAGAACTCCTCTCTCCTCTCTTAATTATCAAACACGCTGATAACTTTTGATAACTTTTGATCCGGAGCTCTGATTGACGAGCCGTTTGCGGTCACGCGTCGGGCTTCTCGAGTTCTTCAATTCTATTCAAACAAAACAGTAAGTAAATTGCGTTTTTCTAGCTCCATTTCTGCTGGTATATGAATTTCGGGTTTAAGTAACTCAATTCCTTGATGATTTTCATGTTTTAAGGGTCCACTAGACTTGATTTCTTGGGGGTATTGCTTAAGAATCAGTGGATAAAGGTAAGAGATCTCAAACCCTAATGGAATTTCTGAATTTAGGTATTTGGGTATTGATTTGTTATGTTTGGATGTGGTAATTGTGGTTTAGGTAGTGTGTATGTGAATGTTGATGCTTGTTGAAGCTTGTTGGTGATTTTGGAAGCTTGGAAGTGGAGTTGTGAGGCTGAAAATATGAGCTTGGTAGTGTTGGAGCCCCAAGGGCTTGAAGAAAAGTGAAATTAAAAGTGTTCCGGGTTGAGCGGGGAATCGGCCAAAGTATGGTTTAAGTTTCGTACGTTTAATATTTACGGTGTTGTGAAAACTTAGGTTAGAGGAACCATAGGATAAGTTGAATTGGTTATTGTACTTAATGATTAGTTTTGTAATGTTGTTGGAATAGATTTGTTGATGGATATGTATTTAAAAATTTGAGGTGTGGAAGTTATTAATGATATACTCTTGTTTTTATTTATGATGTGGATTATGGTTGGTATTTGTGAACAAAGACTTGTTATATGAGTTGATGGAGTAACGAATGAAGAGTTAATAAATGTGTTAATGGAATAATCTGTGTGAAGGATGGATGAATGCATTAATGGAATGGTTTATGTAAAGGGTTGCTTATATATATATATATATATGTATATATGATATATGTTAATGTAAAGTTGTGGGTATGGCTCATTGGATGGGTTAATGGTAGCTTGAAATGGTTGTTGATGAGTTGAGATGAGTTATGTTAGCAATATGTAGGTTTTAAAGATAAGGATTTATGAATGTGGTGAAAATGGGGTTTGGAAGAGTTTTGATAAAAGAAGCTAGGAAAATAAGAGAACTTGAGGGTGAAGTATGAGGTAAAATAAGGAGTTTTATAAGGAATGAATGTAAGAACATGATGTGATAAATGATGAGAATTAAGATGAATGTGTGGCCAAAATGGTCGGAATGGCAAGTTGAGGGTGGAAGTTGTTAGGATTTGGTTGAATTAGTCCCACATTGCTTAGGATAGCAAATGGAGTGGGTAGCCTAGGCTATAAATATGAGGCTAAGTTCTCCATTTGTTTTTGCACCAGTCAGAAACACTTTAAGCTTGTATCTGATTTTTCTTTTCCTCTGTACTCTTTGATTAGAGAGTGTTGTGAGGTGTAGTTAGATATTTGCTTTGAGAGAGTGTGGGTGTACTGGGGTGCCGGTGAGAGAAAAAAGTCTATGTGTTGTAACAATTTTCACATAGTGATATTCTCTGGTTGTCATTTGACAACGGCCGTGGTTTTTTCTCCGGTAATTGGAGTTTCCACGTTAAATTCTTGTGTTGTGATTGTGTCTATTTTATTTCTCTGTCAAAGGTGTTTTCTCAAGGGGGAATGGTGTATTATTCCCAACAAGTGGTATCAAGAGCTTCGGTTCGGTGGGATTGAATTTTGTCCTGTGGCTTGAGGTTGATCTTTGGTTGCTGTTGTTGTTGCTGGAAGGCAGTGTGACACTGTGAGAGTGCTGTTTGGAAAGGTTCTGGCTAAGGAAAGACTTGGTATTTAAGTGTGTCCATTGTGACCCACCTCTCTTTCCTGGGGACCCTTCCTAGTGCACAGTTGAGTTATACTATTCCAGTATACGGTTGCAACAATGTCAGGATATTCAAGTGCTGTGAAGCTTGAAATAGAGAAATTTGATGGAAGAATCAATTTTGACTTGTGGCAAATACAAGTCAAGGATGTGTTGATACAATCAGGTTTGCACAAGGCGTTGAAGGAGAAGATCTCTGGTTGCTCTCTCTATGAGAGAAGATGATGTTCTCTAGAAGACAAGAAGTATCCTCATGGTATTACCGCACTGCCATGGATAAGGATAAGTTGTGGCAATCGGGTCCACAATTGCACACGGGCATTGGTTGGCGTTGAGATGCAAGGTGTGTGGCGGAGTTAGGTCGATGGCTGAAGAACTTCCAGGAAAAGCCAATTTGGAAGTTGCACCATGAATTTTCAGCAAGGTTTCGATCTGTACCAAGGCGAAATGCTTGGAGTGGTCTAATTCCAAGTGAGTATACTTTCATGGTGGAGTATGATAGTTCTCTGAACTATGATTGTCGGTATAGACAATGGCAGCAAAGAATTGTCGGTGTTGACAATGGAAGCTGAAGATGTGTGACTATTTCAATCAAGGTGGAGATTGTTAGGATTTGGTTGAATTAGTCCCACATTGCTTAGGATAGCAAATGGAGTGGGTGGCCTAGGCTATAAATATGAGGCTAAGTTCTCCATTTGTTTTTGCACCAGTCAGAAACACTTTAAGCTTGTATCTGATTTTTCTTTTCCTCTGTACTCTTTGATTAGAGAGTGTTGTGAGGTGTAGTTAGATATTTGCTTTGAGAGAGTGTGGGTGTACTGGGGTGCCGGTGAGAGAAAAAAGTCTATGTGTTGTAACAATTTTCACATAGTGATATTCTCTGGTTGTCATTTGACAACGGCCGTGGTTTTTTCTCCGGTAATTGGAGTTTCCACGTTAAATTCTTGTGTTGTGATTGTGTCTATTTTATTTCTCTGTCAAAGGTGTTTTCTCAAGGGGGAATGGTGTATTATTCCCAACAGAAGTTTCCTCTCTTGTCGTGATGTGGATGTGGGGAAGGTGGAAAGGCACTCCCCTTCGTATTGTTTCCCCAACATTCTTCTCTGGTTGCAAGGTGGAAAGACACACTCTTTCGATGTGGAAAAGCACTCTCCTTCGTATATCCTCTAGGAGAAGGTGGAAAGACACACTCCTTCGATGTGGAAAGACACTCTCCTTCGTTTATGATCCTCTTGGAGATGCGCAACCTAGAGACCAATGTCTGGGTTAGCTACCAGATGTGTCGGATTCTGGCAAAATAACCGACACGTGAGCTCACGGCTAGTAGGATAGACATTCATCATACGCATATGTGTGCTTTGTTTACTATGCCTTAATTGGGAATGCCTAATTGATATATATCACTTGCTACTTGTATATTTTCTACTTGTATTATCTGTTCATTACTTGTGCTTGAACTTGTTTGGTTGTTTGTTCCTGTTGCATTATGGATGATGGAGGGATGGAGGAAAAGGAGAAATGGTTTGGTGTTAGGTGTGGATTGAAATTGAGTAAGTTAGGTAGATTCAGAATACCTACCCCTGTTTATGATTTCTGTTTAGTACTTAAGTTGGATAACTGAATATATGGAGTTCTAGGATTGCCTATGGCATTTTCAGGACCTTATTTATTATACGCGTGGCACTTTTACCATGCTGAGAACCTCCGGTTCTCATTCCATATTGTGTTGTTGTTTTTCAGATGCAGATCGAGAGGCTCCTCGCCAGGCGTCTGGATATTGGGAAGCGAAGTAGTCCTTGGGTGTATTTTGGTTTTCTGTTGTATATATATGTATATATGTATTTAGCTTACTCTCCAAGTAACTTGTGTATGCTGTTCCTCTTAGAGGTTGAGGGAGAGATAAGAGTTTACTTTGGTATTTTGGTGTACTTTGGGAATACTTATGTATTTTTATATGTGTATATATATATATATATATCCTCCGGCCAGCCTTAGCTTCGCAGGCTGAGTGAGGGGATAGTTATGCTGTTTCCTTGGCTTTCCTTTATTCTTGTGCTTATCTTTATCATGTTCCTATTAGGTTTCTTAGCACGCAAGTAACTCTTTTCGTTGAGCGTTGCGCTTTTTATTTTTGCGATTTTGTTTCACCCATTTTTTCAAGGCTTTTAGTCTATTATATTCGTTCTATTATTATATATATGTATTTTATTTTTAGAGGTCGTAGCGTCTTGCCACCTCTGTTTTACATCCTAGGTGTAAAGCTCTGTGTGGTAGGGTGTTACACCCATAAAGGCCGAATACATGAAACCTGAGGTGACCATTAATACTTATAAAGGCCCAATACATGAAACCTGAGGTGAAACATAAGGGAAATACGATTGGATAAAGGAAAAGTATAGGTAAACATTAATCCTAGTGAACAATATGAACAATTGGGTTACAAATGTAAATTACTCATAGACGACGGGAAGGAGCAGAGAAGAAGCACCGGATATGAGTTGGTCCGAGTTTCTCAAAGGGGGGGGGGAGTAGGTGAGAATGTGGGATGATTACGATGTTAATAATTAAGAGGATTAAAATTAGGATTTTGAGAAGGGGTGTATAAAGTAAACTGTGTTAGTAAGCTAATTGGGCTAGTTTTTAGAGCCCGTTGTTCATATTATTCAACAAAATCATTGTCCCCCTAACATTCCTCCTAGATAAAATACCTGTCAGAGTCACCAACCTAATAAATGAAAGATTGCTAAAGAAAGTGCCAGATGAAGAGATAAAAAAAGTGGCTTTTAGCATGAAGTTTTTACTATCTTAATGAATTGTGCACAAAATAATAAATTAATTAGAGGGGTCAAATTGGTTCCCACATTTCCAGCTCTAGTTCATCTCCTCCTTGCTGATGATTGTATTATATCTTTAGCACAGAAGGATAATAAATCCTAAACACCTATACCATAGCCTCGAGTAAAATGATAAATTTGGAAAAGTCGGGTATCACCTTCGGATAAGGAGTCTCAGTGCAGACAAGAATGAACATAGAAGAAATCTTAAAAATTTTAATATGGAACAACCCGACAAAGTATCTAAAATTGCCAGTTCAGTGGGAGAGATCAAAAAATAAATTTATGGAATGGATTGAAGAAAAAATGGTCAGAAAAATAGAGGAGTAGAAGAAAAGTCTTCTTAACTAAGTAGGAAAGGAGGTTCTGATCAAAGTAGTGATCCAAGCCATACCTTCTTATGCCATGAGTATCTTAACGTTCCTAATAATTTCTGTAAAAGATTATGCGCAAAAATAATAAGATTCTGGTGGAGATCTACAGATAATTAAGGAGAGGGGATTCACTGGAGGAGTTGTAATAAGCTGTGCAAGAATAAAAAAGATAAGGGTCTCGATTTCAAAGAATTCTATTATCAGAATATGGCCCAATTGACTAAGCTACTATGAATGAGTCTTTGTGAATAGTATTAGACTATTAGTTGCCTTGAGTTAGCAGTAAGTAGACAGATTGATGTATAGGGTTTTGCAGGCAATTCCATACGCACTTTACTCACTCTCACACAAGCACACACTCTGAAGTCTGAACAAAAGAAAAAGAAAGAAATAGAGAAGAGGGAGTGAGAAAGACACCGAAGGAAGAAGAGAAGAAGATGACGGCACTGGCGAACCAAAGGGAAGCCATCGCCGCCGTCGAGATGGATAGAGAGAAGGCAGCACCACTATCGTCGCTGCTGGGATTCATCGCTGGAGTCACGGTCGTTGCCGTCGAAGGGGCCACGTCGGAGGGAGACATTGCCGTCGCCGAAGCTCACCGCTGGTACAACCCGAAGCTACCTCTGCCTCTACTCTGCTTCACCGCGGTTGACCCCTGCTTCTCCCCTGTTTGTCAGAGTTTGTAGTGCTGCTGCGGGAGTCACTGCCAAAGGAGAGGAATCACCGCCACCGTTATTCTGCTGTGTCCTTCACCGTCGACGCTGGAGAGGGTCACCGAAGCCGCTGATGTTCCATCTCCAGGTCTCTTTGGTCTCTTGAAACCACATTGTGAGGTGGATTTGAATTTTTTAAATTTTGAATTTTGTTCTTAGAGTGTAAAGTACGATCTCTTACTATTTATTTTATAAGTGGAATTAAGAGTAAATATGAGAGATAAATCATTAAATGGTAGAAGATCACACTTTATCATTTAAAGTAAAAATTCAAAATTTAGAATATCCAAATTCATCTCTTACAACTATATTGTGAGGAGATTTTACATTTATAACTGTTTAACTTTTTGGTTTATGCTATTCGAAGTTTTTAATTGTATTTATAAAATTATTGTTGAAAAAACTTTGATTTTGATTTATTATAGTTGAATACTTATTTTTATAAAGCTCATACTTTAAAAATTTTATATGAGACTATATATATGTCTCATGAAACTTTATATTATTTTAGAATATTTGGTTTTATTCGAATATATATTTTTGAACTATTGAAGTATTTGTTGGTACTCACTTATTTAAAAATTGTGAAATAGGTTTAAAATTTTTTATGATTGAAAAAGTATGATTGAAAAAGATTTATGATGAAAAAGTATTATTTAATTTGAGTCGATATCTTATATATTTGAAAGATCAAAGATTTGTTGTATATGAAATTATATATTTTGAATTGGTTTGGGAGGCTCCTATTAAAAAACCGTAGTTGACGACGGTTATGACTTAACTTAGATGCATCTAACTTAGACATCAGCTAACAAGCAGGGTGTTGCTAGCCTAACGTATAGACCACACGTTAGATCTGTTATGTTATTCTGTTAGGACACATAAGAAAAAAGAGTTACCTATAGAGATGGAGCCACCCATGTGTGGACTTTTGATTTGATTTTTGTATGAGAACTCTTTTATTGATTCACTTATTATTATTAATTATTATTTTCTAATTAAAATTACTTTGATAATAACGTTTATATGATCTCATGTTGATTATGGATGTATTGTTTAGTCATTGAGTTACAAAATTTACCCCGTTTTTTCTAAAAATATTTTTCAAAAACAAATACTGACTATGTGAGACTTTTTATTTAAAAATAACGATCTGCAATGAGTATCTATTCTTTGTCGAGTTTCTAGATGAATATGCTCCATATGTCATAAGCAAGATCTAACCGTTCTTAATTATTGTAAGAGGAGTGCTAGAGTGCTGACCAAATTTTAATAAAAGTGCTGACCCCTAAACTTTCTATTATTTTAATTTTTGTTAAAAATGTATAACTATTTATTTTAGAATTTGTAAAATATTTATAAATTTTTTATTCAATTTATATTTAAATATGTTAGACTTGCTATATAATTATTTTTTTGAGCGCCCGTCATGACTCATTTTAGATCGTGACAAAGGCCAAAAAAAAAAAAAAAGCAAAGCGATAAATTTGCTTGAATGTTCATAGTTACTAGGTTGCCTCCTTATACTATCAGGCCTTTAAATGTAACATTTTAAAAGAATATGGTATTTATACAATTTTTGATGAAATAAATATTAGTTTCTATTTAATTCATAAAGTCTGCAACTGTTAGACAATAAACACAATCACACAACTATATTGCAGTGAAAAAAAACAAGGAAGCTTGCAATAAATATTTGTTAAAATGTGTGGATGACATGCATATAATTTGAACTAAGGAAAATATTCAATTTTTTTTTTCCTATCAATGAATTCATCTCATGCATATTACATCAAAATAATATCAAAGTAGATTTAGAAGCAGCCACAATTATAAAAAAGAAAAAAAGGAATTAAAAAAAAATCATTCTTTTAAGAATACAAAAATATATTGTATGAATTTAAATTTCTTTCACTACCTAGCATTTAGTAATGTGACAGTAACTAAATTTACACTCTCTGTTTTATCTTGATTTCTTGAAGATGTTTCTGCATGATTCCTTCTTAAAAAAAATCCAGGATTGTTTGGACGTGGCATTAATGCAGCTTCACTACTTAACATTAAAATCACTGAAGACATTGTTGGTCTATCTTCTGCACATTCTTGAACACATAAGAGACCAACATGTATGCATCTTAAGACTTCTGATTCTGTATATGAATTGCCCATGGATGAATCAACCAATGTCAATATAGTTCCTTCATGCCAACGTCTCCAAACCTACAAGAACATACAATGTAATAAACTAATAATAATTGGAATATATGAGCTAGAATGTTTATTTTTATTTAATAAGAAATACTCAAATAAAGGAAGAAATTTTTTCACTTACATTTTCCAGAAAATTGAATTCGTCGTTATCATTGGAAAATCTTCTATTTTTCTTTCCAGTTATAATTTCCAATACCATAACTCCAAAGCTATAAACATCAGATTTTATTGAAAAGTTTCCATCCATAATATATTCAGGAGACATATAACCACTACAAAATAAAAATGTGCCTAAGTTAAAATTAAAAACACCATATCGAATTTAAAAAAACGTTCAAAAAAATTAACATAGTATACTTACTATGTTCCAACAACTCTTACTGTTTTTTCTTGTATTTGATCTTTGTCAAAAACTCTAGCCATTCCAAAGTCTGATATCTTTGGATTCATTTCAATATCTAGTAATATATTGCTTATCTTGAGATCTCTATGAATAATTCGAAATCTTGAATCTTGATGCAAATAAAGAAGTCCTCTAGCTATTCCATATATAATATTATAGCGCCTCTCCCAATTAAGCAAGAGATTTTTTGATTTGTCTGTAACATCAGTTATTATTAATACGTATAGACTAATTAAGTTTAACAAGCAAAGTAAGTATATATGATAATTAAAAAAATTAATGCATAAACATACAAGATATTGAGAGAAACAATGCTTACCAAACAAAATGGAATCAAGTCCCCTATTTTCCATATATTCATAGACCACCATCTTCTCATTCTTCTCAATGCAGCAACCAAGTAATCGGACTAGATTTCGATGTTGGAGTTTGGCAATTAATCTGATTTCATTTTTAAATTCATTAATTCCTTGTCCAGAATTTTCTGATAACCTTTTTACAGCAATTTCTTGACCTTCAATCAATCTACCCTGATATTGTCATAGGCACAATCTGTTAGTATATATAAGTATGTTATGATAGTTGTGCGGTGTTTAAAGTATTAAAACAACTTACCTTATAAACACTACCGAAGCCTCCTTCTCCAAGTTTATTATCTTCAGAGAAATTATTTGTAGCCATCATTAGGGTATCAAAATCAAACATTGGCAATTTCAGATCATCCATGTTCCTTTCGTCACCTAGAAGACACAATCTCATTCATTAACCAATCATAACTTCTGTGGACAAAACCTGGAATAGCGACTATTGATAATAACCAAGGTAAATTATTTAGGTGGATACTACAATGAAGATGGCAAAAATATCTTCTCATGAAGATGCTTTGGTTAAAAGTGTGGTTTATTTATTTAGCCACACTTTAAACAAAAATAACACTTTTATAAATATCAAAATCTAACCATTCAATCCATCATCCAATGGTCAAAAAGAAATATATTCACATGAAGACAATTATAAGATCTTCATTGTAGTATCCACCAATTATTTATTTATGCAGCACAAAAACCATATACACTAGAGTACCATATATAAAGAGACATATGGGGAAGTTTATTATACATTACCTCTAGAACTTTGTTGTCTCTTCTTCCTTAAGTAACAAATAGAAACCAATCCCAAAACTAAAACAAGTGCACTAAGTGTGATGCCAATAGCCAGAACTGCTCTGTGATTCTTGTTGGAGCTAGTAGATCCTGTGTGTCACTAAATTCATCAGAAAGAACTACTTAATCAATTAAGGAACCTGCAATATCATCATCATAGAAAAATGTTCAACCACTTAATCAATTAGACAGTACCTATATCAGTAGCTGCCAATCTGACATAGACATCTTGGCCATCCGTACCGTAGACTCTCATGTCAATGAGTTGGCCAAGCCACATGACACAGCCACTTCCTCCATTTCTGATATCAATGTTTGCATATGCAGTGCATGAACAATTCCTCTTACACAAACTCCCACATTCATCAAGTGTCATACTCTTATTCATAAACACGCTGCTTGTCTCCGGCAGCTTCATGTGCTCAAGATGCAAGAACTTGTCAGTCGAACAATTCAAACCCGTTTTCCTCACACACCCATCAGATCCATCTCTCAGATTCCAAGCCTGAGGGTTCTTAGGACTGAACCCTTTCATACATGTGCAAAGCGGCGATGCATTATTGTCACACACTCCGTACGGACCACACTCCCTGTAATGGTCGCATTGATCCGCCGGTGCGTACCAGAAATTGTTCCAAGTTTCGCTGCTCGCTATCCACGTCCGCCGTTGAAGTTCTCCGTCTGAATCTGAGGTCACCGTTAGCCTCGATAACAAAGAAGCGTTCCAGATGGAGAAAGAGTAGAACACGCCGTGCGCGTCATCGGAGAAGCTGAACACAATGGAATGAGTATCGGCGTTCATGTTTGGAACCCCGCTAAATCTCTCACCATTCCAAGGACCAGTTCGGTATATGATAGTCTGGTTTCTCCTCAGAAAAATCTCAGGTAAACCGCGGTAATCTAGCTTGTAAGTGTAGTCACCGGAAGAAGGGTCTTCACCTTTGACCTTCCACGATGTTAAGTGCTTCTCAACTCCTGTGTCAAAGTTCCAACCCAATTTCATCCCAGGTAGCAAGGTATCTGTTGGGTAATCGAAGCTCTGCCATAGGTAGTTATTGCTCTGCTCTGAATCTTTGAGAACAAGGTTACCGGTATCGAGTAGCTGGAGAACTGGATTCTTGGCGCTGGTTTGGTTGGAGGACCATGCGGGGTTCCCGGATGAATTGAGGAGGACAAAGTTTCCGTTTTCTCCGATCTTGAGATAGCCGGTAGAGTTGTCAACAGGGTTGTCTCTGTTTGCAACCCAAACAATTGTTTGAGGATTGATGTTGTTGTACCATATTCCGAGGTAATAGTTGGTGTTGGAACCTCTGAAGAAGCCCAGCACGAAGGTTTGGTTTTGTGACAATAGCGTTTGGTTAGTTTTGAGGATTTGTTTTCCCGTTAAAGTATCGGAAGAGGCTGGTGGAGTGATAATAAGAATGATGATGAGGTAGTTAAGGTTGTTGAAGAAGATTCTCATGTTGGTGAAAGTTAAGAGTAGTGTGTGATTGTTTGTTGTCGTGATCGTTTGGAGGATAGTATAGAAGAAGATAATGTTGTTGACTAATTCGTTAATTTCTTGATGGAATTGTTCATCAAGGAAGCAGAACAAGCTGACCTGCATTCATTTGCCTGTTTTATATATTCCTTTACATCATATATCTGTGTTGACTTTTGAACCAATTCCTTTACATCATATATCTGTGTTGACTTTTGAATCAAGAGTCAGCGTTTTCCATAATTCAAAAGCTAATTTTTTTTAAATTAAAAATAGGAAGACTCAAAATCTGCAACATCTTAGATGAGTATAAAAAAATTATGCTATTTAAATTATAATTTAAAAGTTAATTATTATCTACTCATTATAATTATTGTATGATTATAGGGTTATCCGTGTTGTAATTAGGGGAGTTCACAATAAAATAGGTAATAATGAGGAGACTCTGATTTCTTTTTTTTTATTAGTTTGATCTTTAGTTCTTTTAAGTCGGATGTAAAACTCATTTAATTAGCGAATATTTTATTTTTTATAAAATAAATAAATAAATAATCTAAAAAATAATTAAAAATAAAAGATCAATTTTTGTGTTCTAATAGAAAACACACAAAAACATTAACAAAAGACACAAAAACACAATTTAATAAATTCTAGATACACAAGGCGCAGTCATAATAATATTATATGAGAATTTTAATCTCCTCAATATATGGCGTTATTCAGGTTAGAACATGTGTGGATATTAAAATTGATTGGCGTACTTTATGTATCACCAAATCATGAATCAAAGTCAAATAGGCAAGCAAGCAATTCATTATCCTATTCTATCTATCTATTTAATATATTAAAATTGAGTTTTTTTCCAATTAATTAAAGTGAGATATTAAATTTTTATACACTTTTTTTTTAAATAAATTTATTATAATTATATTACAATTAGTATTTAACTAGTATTTAATAAATAATACATAATTATACTTGTATCATATCCCTTATATTTAAAAAAAAAGGGTTATATTTTGATTAGATAAAAGGAAATTCAAATTAAATTAAACTTATCATCGTAACCCACTTCCCTCAGAGATTCTCGACCCTAGTCGTCCATAACCCACAGACCAACTTCTCCCTGAGAATCTCGGCCCTAGCCATTCACGACTAACGGACCAACGAATAGTTCAAACACAAAAGGCTATAAATCAAATAGAATCAATGATAAGCGGAACAACGTATGTAACAAAACACAAAACAACTCTATCAACGATTTTATACTCGTCTTCGTTAAAAAGATCAATCACTGACTTGAGCGTCGAAGTCATTTTTGCAGGTACCACGCTCGGGTTCAAGTTCGCAAGGGTGCTTCGCTCCTAGGCTGAGACACCGAGTTTCCAAGAGACAAGCCGACCAAACACCTTGGAGAAGAGTATCCTTGACAGAATATTTGGCGCCCACCGTGGGGTCGAAATCATTTAAATCTAACCCCACATATATCTCGCTTTAATTATTTCTTTGCAGGATCATGGCTGAAGAGGTTATATCCGCAACTCCTCCTCCCACAAACGAGGAGCTAGTAGCTATGAATACTACCCTCTTGGCCGAGGTTAGGAGAATCGCTGATCTCCTAGAAGCATCTCACAACGGAAAGTCAAACGTAGAGGATCCTAAGAGCGCAACCTCGAACGGGACGCAAACTTTGGACTTGGGTTCCCAAGAAGTCACTCAACCTAAAGAAAGGCTGACAAAAGACAATCCCTTCTCAGAGAAGATTGTCAGTTTTCAGATGCTGAACAATTTCATTCTAACCACAGCGCTTAAGGCATATGAAGGGTTCGGAGATCCCCGTGTACACATTAAGAAACTCAAGTAGAAAAATGGTTATCTTCCAATATACCTTAATCCTAAGATGAAGAACGAATGCGAATTCTTGAAATTAGAATCAATACATTAATCAAAATAGAGTGGCAATAGTATTAATCCATAGAATAAATAGAGCTTCTAACCTTAACAAGGGAGGTTTAGTTGCTCATGACTCAGAGAGAAAACTAGGGTTCCAAGAGTGTGTAAAAACTATAATGAGGTGCTTGGGAGAGAAGAGGGCCCGAAGGACGGAATCTTTTTCCTTTTATATCTAACCTAATTTGATTTGAAACTAAAATAAAATAATAAATTCTAGATCTAAAAGATTTTTTTTGTAAATAAAAATAACCAAAATATAATAATTAAAAGCCAAATCTAACTAAAGATGCTTCTTTGAGTGAGGTTGATCCGCGTGTTTGGTGCTAAACGTCAGAATCGACGTTTAGCACCCCAGGGGCAGTAAGCTCCAATTTGTTTCTGACTTCCTGGCATTAAATTCTAGGTTCAGCATTCAACGCTCTATGAGGCAGAGAGCTCGCACACATTACGAGGTATCTGGCGCTAAACGCCCAGGTCCGCATTTAACGCCAGCTTAATAGAATGACTGCACACAATCCAAAGTACTTGGACGCTAAATGCCGCATGCGACGCTTAGCGCCAGCTCAACAGAATTGAAATTCTTCTCTTTTCTTCTGCACAGACTCTGTCAAACCGATCCAAACTTCACCTGAAATAATCAAAATAATAGAATAACTCAAAGTAGCATCCAAACAGGTTACAAATACTAAAATCTCAATAAAAACTCAATAAATTCATATCTAAAATAATAAAAAAAATAGAGAAAAGACGCTCACACATCAATAACTACACAATGAATGTGGTATATAGAGAAGTTTTTGAGAACTTATAATGAAAAGATAATTTCTAATTCTCTTCATCAATTATTAATATGTATTACTATCAATTAAAAATATTGACAAATTCTAGGTGCTAATGGATAATACATTCTTATTTTACATTTATAACTTGAGAATATTAAAATTATCATAAAAATCTTTATTATTTTATTCTCTTGATAAACTATTTTAAAATTACTTTAATCATATAATTTTGTATACTAATATTGATATAATATTATTTCAAGTATATGTTTTGCAGGCATTAAAAGAGAGTGTTGAGTTATTTTTTAGTGGGTTTAAATTATTTATTGTTTATTGGAGAAATTTGTGCATTAGAATTCTCTAATAATTGGTTGTTCATTTTGAGCTGATTTTGATATGTCCTTACATGACAGTAAAACAATATATAAAAATTTGTTGGTGGGTCTAAGTATTATTACTAAGTTATTTATAGTGACATTGAGTATATATGTCTGATTTATTGAAAAAAGTAGATTACTAAAACTGATTAATAACTATTTTAGAGTTGATACACTTAATACTAGATTAAGAAAAAATAAACAATATATAATGTGTTAATTTTTTATTAATTAAATTATTATAATTGAAATTAATTTTAAAAAAATAACTTAAAATTATAATTTCAATCTTATCACGTACATGGCACAGGTTATTATACTTGTTATAATACTAGATCTTAGTCATGGACTGATATTCTTTCTCTTTTTGTTTTTGTCAGACAAAAATGCAACGAATACTATTATATGTATTTGTTGATCAGAAAAAATTTAATTTCAAAGACACCAAGGTCGAAGTATAATAAGAACTCTTTCAAATAAAAGTGATCCTTATCGAAAAGGATTTGTCGAGAGGAAGAGGTAGAAGTTAATCGATAAACTAATCGAAGGAAATGAACATTTAAAGCTAATTGTTGGTAGTTACCCATGTTGCGCAAAGAGAGCGGGAATAGTTATTCAAGAATTAATATACGTGGGAGTTACATTCAAATATGATTGGTGGAAGATTTCTATAAATTGGTGAAAGATCGAAGAAACAAGGGTTGGAATCTTTTATCAGAAAATACTCTCGCGCACTCATATCTGCAGTGAATTCTTGAGTCTGCTAAGAGCTTACTTTTCTATAGGGTTCCTTACACTATTTTTATTTTTCATTTAAATCTTTTGTAACTTTTATTTTCATGCAAATTTACTTTTCAAGCAACATTTACTTTTCCTGTTTTCCTTTAAGTTTCAGCACTTTGTTTTCGATTTCAAAAACCCTTCCACCTTATTGAAGGCATTTTACCGATTTATTTAAATTTAATGCAACATATTTCAATTTCAGTCAATTTATTTTGAAATCTACTTTATTTATCTTTCAGATTTTCTTTTATTGTTTTGTCTGATCGAAAGACCCTTTTGATGCACTTTTGAAAACTGGTACTCACAAGAGGAGTATGTTTCGCTCCTAGACCACTAGATATCGAACCACTTTCGATTTGCTAAAAATTGATAAAACAAATTGGCACGCCCGGTGGGACAGTTTTAAAATTACGTGTGTCAAAAAGTGTTTTGAAATGAATTAGTGCATGCAACTTAGAAGCGGCAAGATTATTCGAATGGCAGAAGAAGTTTCTAATACTAATTTGGAATCATCTGTAAGTGTAACACTCTAATATTCAAATCCTTATGCTCGAGTCATAAGTCAATGATATTACGGTGGTACAAACCTCAAGGTGGATTTTTATTACATAATTATAAGTAAATTTGAAAGGAAGTATTAAACGAGAAGCCCGAAATTGAGTAAAATAAAATTGCAAAGTCGTGTCACTCACGCATCGACAACTAAAAGATAAAGCTTGAAGTTGAAAACGGTAAACAAATAAAGGCATTAAGGAGAATAAGAGAAGGACAGTATATAGATATATAACATAAGTAAATAGCCACTAGTCGCGACCTGCGAAGTTTAGGCTGGCTAGGGTACAGTATGAAAGTAGTTGACAACAGTATCTCCTAATATCTCCCAAATTAAACATAAGAGCCTCCATAGGCAAGTTCAAAAGAGTTCAATACATAATATAGGCATTTCAAAATAAAGGTGGAGAGATTCTAAGCAAAATATAAAGAAGAGCATATAAAGATTTTCGCCATCTCTCAGATGAACCACAGCTCACTTCTGAGCACCTGGACCTGTATCTGAAAAACAAGAGATATATACGGAATGAGAACTCCCGAACCATGGGTTTCCAGTACGGTAAAAGTGCCAAATAAATACAATGCATTGCAATAAAAACTCACTAAGCATCCTAAACTTCCTTTCTCCAAATATTCACCATATGTTCTCGCTAATCCATAAACATGAAACTGTCATAAGGGAATGCTAAATCTAATTCATATCTTTTATGCTTCCCAACTTTCTAACTCTCGAATAGATCAGAATCAGAATCATAAGACAAACCATCACCAGTTATTTTGTCTCAGCAATTCTATATCGTTACCTCATATCCTCACCTGGAGCAAGTGAAATCACTTCACTGCGTCTACCCAAGGAGATCAAATTATCTCATTCTTTACCTGGAGCAAGTGAAATCACTTCATTACATCTACCCAGGGAACTCAATTACCTCATTCAATAATAATCATCATTATTCAATTACATCATCAACTCATCTCATCAAGAACAACCCTCAGCGTCCACCGACACCAGCATGAGGGATCTCCCAATTGTACAAACACAAGCAATACAGGCAAGTAATACACAATTAAAGTACAAGTAGAATAAGTAGCATATAATCAGGTAACATAGCATATATGATATAGCAATGCAAAACACATAGGCAAACCCAAACAATGCAAACATATGCAAATGATGTATGCCTGCCCTATGGCTGATGAGTCTCATCTGTCGGTTATAAATCCAACTCGACAAGTCCTGGTAGCTAACTATTGGACTGTCCCTCTGTCGTGCATCCCCAACTCGAGTTATTCACAATCATAATCATAATCACACAACACCCACACTGGTGTTTATCCATGGGGGCGAGCTCATCCAGAACTTTCACAGTGTCCGGCCACACTTACGACATAGGGTCAACAGAATCTCGGATCACAACCTAGAGCAAGTGGAGCTGACCCACTGCATCTACCCAAGAAAATCCGAAACTCAGATAATTTCACAAATCTCAAATCAACCTCGACTGGGAGCAAGTGGGGCCTAACCACTGCATCTACCCCAGGAGTTGCAAACCAAACCCAGAGCAAGTGGAATCAATGCCACTGCATCTACCCAGGCAGGTATATCTCACCACATCCCGGAGCAAGTGGGGCGAAACCACAACCCTTGTATCTACCCGGGGAGCCTCTACACTAACCAACCTGGAGCAAGTGGGGCGCAACCACAACCCTTGCATCTACCCAGGAGGTACGTTCTCATATGCCCAGGAGGAACCAAGGAGGGGATCCTAATCTCCCACCATCTCGCTGGGGGCGATTTTACAATAACAAGAGGAACAAGGAAGGGGATCATCACCTTCCTTCATCTCTCTGGGGTCGCACTTTCGAGAAAGAGAGCTCAAGATAAAACAATCATTCAAAGCCATATTTTTATTTCCATCCATAAATCAATATTTATCATAGCCTTCTGGTTCATAACATAACCCATAACTAGCCAATAATCATTATTAAATACAGCCTTTTGGCTCTCGACATACCCCACAGCTCCATCATCACCCTTAGCAACTCATACAGTCATCATTAATCATAATTCATCATTACTCTCCCTTTTCTTCACCCTCAACCTACCACCCTTCCTAATCCCTTCTCATTTCTAGGCCTACTATAAGGCTTTAAGATTTAAAGGGTGGGCATAGATGCTTAAAAGTCTGAAATTCGGCTTTAAAAACTCAAAATCATCTTTTGCTGAAAATAGGGTCACGCGTGCGCGTTGCCCATGCGCACGCGTGGAGAGCGGAAAAGGAAGTGACGCATGAGCGTCGTACATGTACACGCATGGAAAGCAGAAAGGTAGTGCAATGCGTGCGCGTCACACGTACGCGTTGGTGCGTTTTGTGCTCCTTGCATAAACCCAACACAGTACCAGCGCAACTCTCTGGATTTTCTACTGGGCACTTGCATCAATACAGCGACGTGTACGCGTCGGCCAGGTGCACACATAACTTCTTCTACAAAATTTCTTTTTCAACCATTTCTGAAGCGTTGGAAAAATCGTTAATAAACTTTCATAAAAATCCAATTTTGAAGAATTCAAAACTCCGAGGGCCGAGTTACGGATGGCCGAAGTTGGTCAAAAATCAGTTTTTACCCAAAAATAGAAATCACCCATTTTTCCAATGTTCACAAGCCAAGTTCATTTTCACTCATCCAAATGACCACAACCTCACCACATTTACATAATTACACTCAACCAAAACCAAACCTACCTTATCTATACAATTTCACCCAAAACTATCAAATTCCACACCTCAATTCCTCAAACCTTATTATTCAATAATCAAACCAATTATTCACACATTCAATATCTAAAATCTATCCAATCTCTTATGTCATCACACAATATACACATCAACTTACCTTCCTTACCTCTTTCCGGCTTCCGGCCCAAGATTCACGGCCTTTGGCCCAAATTCGTAATTTAAATGCATATTCAACAAACCAATATTCATTATCCAACTCATCAAATCCTCAACACACCAAACATACAAATTCACACAATTCTCAACCCAATCATTAATTTACATTACATATCAACTATGCATATTAGTACCAACCATTCACACAATCCAAACTTAATCCTAGGGGCATCTAGCCTAGGAATTCTCATCACACCACATGGTACTTAAATAAAACTTAAACCGTACCTCTTGTAGCCAAAATAATTGAGCCTCTTCTTTGGAAGTCTCCACCAACCTTAGCTCTAAGCCTCACCAAAGCTACACAAGCAACACCAACCTTCCAATTGTACACCAAAATCAACCAATACTCTAACATAACCAATTTCACATATATACATTAACCTAGGGTTCATGAAAATGATAAATCACAAGGGTTGGAGGGTTTCTCACCTTAACCTACTGTATTTTGTGATAAATATCACCAATGGCTCATACTAGAGCACCCCTAAACAACCAAATTCACAAGATTTCCTCAAAACCCAAACCAAATTCAAATTTAAAGGAAAAAACGAAAACTGGGAAGAGGACAGTAGAATACACACCACAAAACTTAGATAGAATTATAGAGGATGAGAAGAGCGACGCGTAATCGCAAACGGCTTGTCAATCGGAGTTCCGGAGAGAAAGTTATGGTGATTTGAAGTTTGGAAAGCTATGTTTTCTTCTTCTCTTCTCTCTATCCGCCCCACACCCTTTCTTTAGGGTAAAATGAGCTAAAATACTCATAACTAATGTTTATATATGTTGGGTCTTGGGCCCACTTAGGCCCGGCTCACTTAGTTTAGTTTGTTGGCCCAACTTTGGGCCAAAACCTTTAAGATTAGAGTTTTAAATCGCATTTTAAATATTTCTACCTTCCCTAATTATAAATCCTAATTTCTTAACCTTGTTTACTTATAATCAATTTTCTCAGCTGCAGTACCAGACAGATCTCAGCCGATACTGCCGGTCAAAATTCCAGTGCGTGTTTTTACGCAGAAAACTATGTTTTCTGACTCAGAAAAATCCACTGAGTCCAAATATCATATTTAAATTATCAAATTCCGATTGCTAATTTTTATAACCATATTCGCTCCTATTTAATTTATTATTTAATTAATTACGGTTTGACCGGGTTTTACATTCTACCCCCCTAGCAGAAATTTTTGCCCTAAAAAATTTCATATCAAATCTTCACATAAGCTCTCTCAATAACTAATCAGATGTTATGTTCATCTTACCCTTCATAAGACATCCCCTAAAACCGAAACTCACCACCCTTCACCGTTTCCCTCAAATTATCCTCAATACAGCCTCAATGCTTCAATTCACTGTCTTCCAACTCCATCATCCAAAGTCTAATAATTTATCCATCAAGATTTAAGCACGAATTCAATTACACCTCCAGTCATTTATACAGCTATTTTAGAATCAATCTAACCCCAGAGCCACAATTAAACTTAACTACTTGCGAATTACTATTGGCATTAGCTTACTAAACCTTTCAGGTATTCAAACCTAAAATATTTCTAATCACCCTCTCCAGCTCCCATTGGCAACTATTCTATTTTAATACTTCCATAACTTCCGCTACGCTACTCTGATTTCTCGTCTAGTACTAATCCTATCACTTATTTTCTCAAGTACTAAACTACAACTTAGCATGACCGATATACACTAGATTTCTATCTATGATAGTCAAAATCGAATACCAACTTAATCGTACTTTTAACACATTGTTACCGATCTTTCACTTACTTCCTCCCGAACCATCGGATCTAGTGGTATCCTCTGTCGTCATGGTGAACACACGACCTGGCTATTGGGCCTTAGTAGCATTATGAGTGGCCTTCTCAAGACAGTTCCAAGGCATGTGTCCAGCTCCTCCAGCTCGACACGGAGTTTTCGGATGATATCTTCCACACCGCCTACAAGTCATTTCATTCTGAAGTTGCTTTTCATACCTCCTCCCTTGATGATTGTTGTTGTTGTTCCTTCGGAAATTATCTTGGGCTTGCTGGGACTGTGGATTATAACCTGCTCTCTTAAAATCTTGACCTCTTGGAGCAAAGTCCCTCCCTCTGTTCTATTGAAAAGGTCCTCTATGACTTCCTCTCTCTGCAGCCACCCTTTTTACACACTCTTCAGCAACCCTACTCTTATTCACCAACTCTGAGAAAGTTTTTGTAAGGTCCCACATCGGTTGGAGAGGGGAACGAAGCATGCCTTATAAGGGTGTGGATACCTCTCCCTAGCATGACGTATTTTGATAAGTGAGTGTGGGGGGCTTCGGCTATCATCCCTATCGTCAAAGAAAAAACCGTGAGGCCTTGTGTGCCAAAGCGGACAATATCGTGCTAGCGGGTGGTTTGGGCTATTACAGATGGTATCAGAGCCAGAACCCGAATTGATGTGCCAGCGAGGGCGCTGGGCTCCCTTAGGGGGGTGGATTGTAAGATCCCACATCAGTTGGAGAGGGGAACGAAGCATGCCTTATAAGGGTGTGGATACCTCTCCCTAGCATGACGCATTTTGACGAGTGAGTGTGTAAGGTCCCACATCGGTTGGAGAGGGGAACGAAACATGCCTTATAAGGGTGTGGATACCTCTCCCTAGCATGACGCATTTTGACGAGTGAGTGTGGGGGGCTTCGACTATCATCCCTATCGTCAAAGGCAAAACCGTGAGGCCTTGTGTGACAAAGCAGACAATATCGTGCTAGCAGGTGGTCTAGGCTGTTACAGTTTTGATCTCCATTGGTCCCACTGAACTTAAGATATTGCTCCGAAGCCCTTCTTCATACTTAATGCACTTCCATTCCTCGAAGTCTCCCAGAGCTCCCTGACACATGTGGGAAAACCTGAATAGCTCCTCAAATTTGTCTGTATACTCAAATACGGACATAGCACCCTGCTTCAGCTGCAGTAACTCAAGTTTCTTGGCCGTCCTGACAGAATTCGGAAAGTACTTCTTATAAAATTCCACCTGGAAGGCATCCCAGGTTATAGGGTCATTCCCTTGCTGCAGGAGACGTCGGGCTCCATGCCACCAATGTGATGCTTCCCCAGTGAGCAGATAGGTAGAAAATTCAACACACTGCTCTTCAGGTACCAACTGCGCTTGCAGTGCTCGCTCCATAGCCTGAAACCAGGTATCAGCTTCAGTCGGATTGGTGGTTTCCTTGAACTTAGGTGGATTAACCTTTAAGAAGGTTGCCAATGTCATCGGACCCTGAGTTCCACTTCTGCCATTGCCATTATTGTTTATCTATTGCCCAAGAGCCTCTGCAGTGGCCTGCATAGCAGCAGCCATGTTCTCCAACACCGCAATAAAGTTTACCAGGTTATTAGGGTTGGTTTCCGGTTCCTGAGTACTAGTACAATCTCTCTCACGACCTCGACCGCGTCCACGAGGCGCCATCTGGTTCCTATACATACCAAACAATAGATATCAAGTTGATCAGTCTCAATATCTCAAGTTAAGTGCTTCAATTTACCAAAGGTACACTCATGAACTTCATGCTAGACGTATCAGTCAGATACCCTAACTAGCACAGGCACAGACTTAGAGTATGCATTGAAGCATAAGCAGTTCCATCCCTCAGGCTCACGAGGACGAACTGGTCTGATACCATAATGTAACACCCTAATATTCAAATCCTTATACTCGAGTCATAAGTCAATGATATTACGGTGGTACGACCCTCAAGGTGGATTTTTATTACATAATTATAAGTAAAATTGAAAGGAAGTATTAAACGAGAAGCCTGAAATTGAGTAAAATAAAATCGCGAAGTTGTGTCACTCACGCATCGACAACTAAAAGATAAAGCGTGAAGTCGAAAATGGTGTACAAATAAAGGCATTATGGAGAATAAGAGAAGGACAGTATATAGATATATAACATAAGTAAATAGCCACTAGCTACGACCCGCGAAGTTTAGGCCGGCTAGAGTACAGTATAGAAGTAGTTGCCAATAGTATCTCCTAATCTCTCCCAAATTAAACATAAGAGCCTCTATAGGAAAGTTCAAAATAGTTTAATACATAATATAGGCATTTCAAAATAAAGGTGGAGAAATTCTAAGCAAAATATAAAGTATAGCATATAAAGATCTTCGCCATCTCTCAGATGAACCACAGCTCACTTCTGAGCACCTGGACCTGTATCTGAAAAACAAGAGATATATACGGAATGAGAACTCCCGACCCATGGTTCCCAGTACAGTAAAAGTGCCAAATAAATACAATGCATTGTAATAAAAACTCACTAAGCATCCTAAACTTCCATTCTCCAAATATTCACCCTATGTTCTTGCTAATCCATAAACAGGCAACTGTCATAAGGAAATGCTAAATCTAATTCATATCTTTCATGCTTTCCAACTTTCTAACTCTCCAACAGATCAAAATCAGAATCATAAGACAAACCATCACCAGTTATTTTGTCTCAGCAATTATATATCGTTACCTCATATCCTCACCTGGAGCAAGTGAAATCACTTCACTGCGTCTACCCAAGGAGCTCAAATTATCTCATTCTCTACCTGGAGCAAGTGAAATCACTTCACTGCATCTACCTAGGGAACTCAATTACCTCATTCAATAATAATCATCATTATTCAATTACATCATCAACTCATCTCATAAAGAACAGCCCTCAGCGTCCAACGACACCAGCATGAGGGACTTCTCAGTTGTACAAACACAAGTAATACATGCAAGTAATATACAATTAAAGTACAAGTAGAACAAGTAGCACATAATCAGGTAACATAGAATATAAGATATAGCAATGCAAAACACATAGGCAAACCCAAACAATGCAAACATATGCAAATGATGTATGTCTACCCTATGGTTGATAAGCCTCATTTGTCGGTTATAAAGCCAACCCAACAAGTCTTGGTAGCTAACCATTGGACTGTCCCTCTGTCATGCATCCCCAACTCGAGTTATTCACAATCATAATCATAATAACATAACACCCACACTGGTGTTTATCCACGGGGGCGAGCTCATTTGGAACTTTCACAGTGTCCGGCCATACTTACGACATAGGGTCAACAGAATCTCGGATCATAACCTGGAGCAAGTGGAGCCGACCCACTGCATCTACCCAAAAAAATCCGAAACTCAGATAATTTCACAAATCTCAAATCAACCTCGATTGGGAGCAAGTGAGGGCTAACCACTACATCTACCCAAGGAGTTGAAAACCAAACTCGGAGCAAGTGCAATCAATGCTACTGCATCTACCCAGACAGGTATATCTCACCACATCCCGGAGCAAGTGGGGGCAAAACCACAACCCTTGCATCTACCCGGGGAGCCTCTACACTAACCAACCTGAAGCAAGTGGGGTGCAACTACAACCCTTGCATCTACCCAGGAGGTACGTTTTCATATGCCCAGGAGGAACCAAGGAGGGAATCCTAATCTCCCAGCATCTCGCTGGGAGTGATTTTACAATACCAGGGGGAACAAGGAAGGGGATCCTCACCTTCCTTTATCTCTCTGGGGTGGCACTTTCAAGAAAGAGAGCTCAATATAAAATAATCATTCAAAGCCATATTTTCATTTCCAGCCATAAATCAATATTTATCATAGGCTTCTGGCTCATAACATAACCCATAACCAGCCACTAATCATTATTGAATACAACCTTTTGGCTCACGGCATACACCGCACTTCCATCATCACCCTCAGCAACTCATACAGTTATCATTAATCATAATTCATCATTACTCTCTCTTTTCTTCACCCTCAACCTACCACCCTTCCTAATCCCTTCTCATTTCTAGGCCTGCTATAAGGCTTTAAGATTTAAAAGGGTGGGCATGGAGGCTTAAAAGTCTGAAATTCAGCTTTAAAAACTCAAAATCAACTTTTGCTGAAAACAGGGTCACGCGTGCGCGTCTCCCATGCGCACTCGTGGAGAGCAGAAAAGGAAGTGACGCGTGAGCGTCGTCCATGTGCACGCATGGAAAGCAGAAAGGTAGCGTGACACGTGCGCATCAGTGACGCGTACGCGTGGGTGCGTTTTGTGCTCCTCGCACAAACCCAGCACAGTACCAGTGCAACTCTCTGGATTTCTACTGGGCACTTGCATCAACACACCGACGCGTACGCGTCGGCCAGGCGCACGCCTGAGGGAGTAAAAATCGTAAGTGACGTGTGTGCGTTGGCCATGCGTGCGCGTCCGAGTACGTTTTCTTAAAAATTTTACAAAGTCTGAAAAGCTGCAGAATTTCATTTTTAAACCTCAAACTTCCAACACACAACTTTTTCTACAAAATTCCTTTTTCAACCATTTATGGACCGTTTGAAAAATCGTTGAATAAACTTTCATAAAAATCCAATTTTGTTGGTAAAAAAAATCAGTTTTTACCGAAAAATAGAAATCACCCATTTTTCCAATGTCCACAAGCCAAGTTCATTTTCACTCATCCAAATGACCACAACCCAACCACATTCACATAATTACACTCAACCAAAACCAAACCTACCTCATCTATACAATTTCACCCAAAACTATCAAATTCCACACCTCAATTTCTCAAACCTTATTATTCAATAATCAAACCAATTATTCACACATTCAATATCTAAAATCTATCCAATCTCTTATGTCATCACACAATACACACATCAACTTACCTTTCTTACATCTTTCCGGCCTCTGGCCCAAGATTCACGGCCTTCGGCCCAAATTCACAATTTAAATGCATATTCCACAAACCAATATTCATTATCCAACTCATCAAATCCTCAACACACCAAACATACAAATTCACATAATTCTCAACCCAATCATTAATTTACATTACATATCAACTATGCATATTAGTACCAACTATTCACACAATCCAAACTTAATCCTAGGGGCATCTAGCCTAGGAATTCTCATCACACCATACGGTACTTAAATGAAACTTAAACCGTACCTCTTGTAGCCAAAATAATTGACCCTCTTCTTTGGAAGTCTCCATTAACCTTAGCTCCAAGCCTCACCAAAGCTCCACAAGCAATATCAACCTCTCAATTGTGTACCAAAATCAACCAATACTCTAACATAACCAATTTCACATATATACATTAACCTAGGGTTCATAAAAATGATAAATCACAAGGGTTAGAGGGTTTCTCACCTTAACTCACTATATTTTATGATGAATATCACCAATGGCTCATACTAGAGCACCTCTAAACAACCAAATTCACAAGATTTCCTCAAAACCCAAACTAAATTTGAATTTAAAGTAAAAAATAAAAACTAGGCAGAGGATAGTAGAATACTCACCACAAAACTTAAATAGAATTATAGAGAATGAGAAGAGCAATGCGTAGCTGCAAACGGCTCGTCAATCGGAGTTCCAGAGAGAAAGTTATGGTGATTTGAAGTTTGGAAAGCTATGTTTTCTTCTTCTCTTCTCTCTATCCACCCCCCACCCTTTCTTTAGTGTAAAATGAGCTGAAATACTCATAACTAATGTTTATATATGTTGTATCTTGGGCCCACTTAGGTCCGGTTCACTTGGTTTAGTCTGTTGGCCCAACTTTGGGCCAAAACCTTTAACATTAGAGTTTTAAATCGCATTTTAAATATTTCTACCTTCTGTAATTATAAATCCTAATTTCTTAACCTTGTTTACTTATAATCAATTTTCTCAGCTGCAGTACCAGACAGATCTCAGTCGATACTGTCGGTCAAAATTCCAGTACGCGTTTTTATGCAGAAAACTATGTTTTCTGACTCAGAAAAATCCACTGAGTCCAAATATCATATTTAAATTATCAAATTTCGATTGCTAAATTTTTTAACTATATTCGCTCCTATTTAATTTATTATTTAATTAATTACGGTTTGACCAGATTTTACAGTAAGTGATAACGTTGCTGTAGTTGCATCGATTTCGGCGAAAACGTCATCGCATGTGGAGAATAGCACAATTGAGGAGAATGTAGCAGTGACTAATCCTCCAGTTGAGAATAGTGGACGAAATTTACATCCGTGGATTTCTATAACACAACCACCAGTAACTGCTGGTTGGCCTCCATATGGCCTTCCTCCAAGTTACACTCCATCTGGTTATGTCCCTCCAAGATTTGGAAATTCATCAAGTTTTAGTGGTAACCTAGGTCCTCCATTGTATTCTGAATTTTTTCGGGATTACCAATTGGGTTCCACATCAAATGCTTCTAATTCGATGGCTGCTTTTCGACAATATGTCTATGAAAGTCATCATGATTTGGTCAATTTATTGACCCAACAGATGACTACAAATTGGAACCCTATGATGGTTGATCATGAATCAAAATTCAAACACCTTGCTAGGCAAGTGGAGAGAATTGCTCGAATTGTTGATTATGATGAAGGTGATCAAAATAGGAAAATGAATCAAGAAGATGAGAGGCCTAAAAATATGGGAAATGGAATATATTTTGAAGGGGATAATCTTCGAATTGTTCATCTAGACCAAAATACGGATGATGTGTTGGCTCGGATGAGGATTAATCAGCGTGGTGAGAGATGATCACATGAAGTACATTGATTGTAGCTCATAATTTTTTTTCAGACAAAGATATATGTATTTCAGGAGCTTCAAAGGTCATCAGGTCAATTATATTGAGAAATGGTGAGCTATCTAGCTAACTGCAAATTTTGACTAGTATGTTTTTTTGTTGTATAATTTTTTACTAGTATGTTTTTTTTACTAGTATGTTATATGTGGTCCGAAATACTTTCTGGTATTGGGTCATTAATACCCATAAAGCCCAATACATGAAATCTGAAGGGAAACAAAAGGGAAATATGAGGGATTGTCTGCATAAAATACCTGTCAGCCAACCAGATAAATGAAAGATTGCTGAAGAAAGTCACGGATGAAGAGATAAAAGAAAGTGGCTTTTAGCATGAATAGTCTAAAGGCTCCTGGTCTAGATTGTTTGAAGAACAATTTTACCAAAAGCACTAGGGATTTTTATGGAAAGAAGTCGGAGATGTGGTCAAAAAATTCTTCGAACATGATGAGCTGTCCGAGGAGGTGAACCAAATCCACATAGTGTAGGAGGGAAGTTTATTCAAGATAACATTCTTATAGTGTAGGATAGTAATCCGTCAGCTTATAATTTGATATTTCTTGTGCATTATGAATCATAACTCGACTTTATTTGTTTTCATTCTAAATTTGTAACAAATGATCTTAATAACCATTATTCTAACTTAATGACCAACGGTCATAACATTAACTCTATTCATCAACTCTATGCCTATAAAGGCACCAATATATCTGAAAGAAGATCACATGATAAGTTCTAATCCGTCACCTTATAACTCGGTCTTTATTATGCATTATGGGTTATAACTCGTCTTTAATTATCATTCATTCTTTGCTTGTAACGGACACCTTCATTACTGACTTAATGACCATTATTTTCATCTTAATGACCATTATTCTGATTTAATGATCAACGGTCATACCATCAATTCTATTAATCAACTCTATGCTTATAAAAGACACCAATTTCTATATCTCTACAGACAACACATGATAACTTCTATTTCATGTCTTACATTCTATATTCATAGAATTATTATAACACACATGATAAATTTTATTTCATGTCTTATATTCTATATTCTATATACATTCTATATTCATAGAATTATCATAGGGACAACATACAACACATGATAACTTCTATTTCATGTCTTACATTCTATATTCATAGAATTATTCTTATACCTTTTAAACACTTACTAAAATATTATTTTATAGGTACCCACCCCCTTGTTCTCTCCTTGCCGACGTATAACTCATCTTGATGGAGAGCTTACATGTATTCACTGATGGACGAGCTATACAGTGGCCAAACTCAGCAAGAATAATTGGCGTCCACCATGGGACCAGTAAACTAATTTCCTGCTCCACCGAATAGATTCAAAGAATTTGAATTATATTCAAATACTTGAATTAATTTTCAAATAATGTTTACATATTTTAGCAATTTATGTATTCTATTTTTTTTATTTCTTAACCTCTATTCAAAACTCACTTTCATAAGGCCAAATAATATTTATTGAGGATTTTACAAATAATTCATTTAGAATAATGAAATGACTATTGACACTAATATTTAATTTGTTAATTATACTTTCTATCAATAATTCGAAGCCTAGAAATATGCACTTCAAACTCCTAAAAATTTAAATAAACTAATGTATGTCACCTACAAAATTTCTTTAATTTCATGTTCTTTAATTACTTGCCATGTTCTATCTTTTTCATTATTTCCGCTTTGGTCAAGAATACAAAACCTGCTATATAGTCGCTTATAATTTTATTTTCAGCTCTTGGGATTATCTACTACAGAGTAGCCTCATCTCTTACATTTTCCTTATCTATTGTCATGAGAGTGTTAATAAAACCTCTCCCTATATATCATTGTCATTTTAAATCCAAACGTAGTGTACCATGATTCATTCTTTGCATTAACTATTCTTATCCATGTGTCACATTTGTCGAACATGTTTTGCTTTCTATACTCCAATTGCGCAAAGACTTCTTTATACTCAAAATATTCCTGAATAATTATTATTATTCAAGTTTCATTAAATTTGCTCTCTATATTCCAAAATCAAGGTTTGCATATCTATAAAATTGGATTCTATAAAAAATCAATTGTATATCAATTATTCAATTGTATATAACTGTTATACTATTCACTTTATGCTATTAAATTTTATGTTACTATCTGTTTAATGCAGAAAATTAAGTAAAAAATAGTTACAAACATGCAAATTTGCTATTTTTGTACAAGGAGGATACCTCATAGCTAAGCAAAATTTATTATATTATTAAGTGACTAATTATTTTATTACTTTATTAACAAGTTAATACATATTCTATTAAACAAAGTTATAATATTAACAAATAAAATTAAGTAATTCATATTTGGTATATATGACATTCATATGTTGTATTCTTCTCTACAATTATTAACTTTCAAGGTATATTTTTCTACTTTAAACTTTTTACTTTTATAACATATATTATTCAATATATATTGCGATTTTATACATATTTATTTTTTCAATTTATCTTATTCATGTCATATGAGTGATATGACCTTCATTATAAATTGTAAATATTCAATAACTAATTGCTTTAAGCGATAAATTCATCAATAAATTATTTTAGGTTGAAAAAATTTTCAAAACAATTGATCATTATATTCTCGGATCATACAATCGATTCCGTCAACGAATACAATCAAATGCTATATCCATGCTATGAAAAATTATTCTCAAATGGAAAAGTATCTTCTACATAATTGTCTTCGTCGAATAATTCTTATCATTAAATTATATCATTATTCACTTTAAGGTATATTTTTTTACAATTATTTCTTTTTTACAATGATCAATTTTAAAGTATATTTTTTTATTTTGAATTTTTTTAGTTTTACATGATATACGGTAATTTTTTATAGATTTATTATATCAATTTTTAATATCATATTTAATTCAATAATGTGATATATAACTTGATCAATGTCAAGACAAATTGCTATTTTTATCTTTTTCACGTCACTTTCATATTAAAAGCTTATAGAATTTTTAATATTTTTCAGAATCAAATGCATATATATACTACACATGCATAGTTTTATATCTCTATTTTTCTCTATATTGTTGTCACATAAATTTATTATCCAAACTCTCTTGAAACCAAAGTGAACAATGCTCTTTTTAAAAAATTTAACAAAATCATATGTTCAAACTATGATCAACAAGTTTTCATCTATTTAGGTGATATCAAACTAAAATGACAATTTATTATATATTCTCAAAAATTATAGTTTTTTGTGCTCTGATCTATTTTACAAGATTTTTATAATTATGAAATTATCACTCATTTTTTTTTACTTTAACTTTATGCAAAACTATAAAATTCTTCCATTTGATTTATAATGTCACCAAATAATTGCACACAATAGAATATTATGATGATTTCAAATTTTTTGTTCCTCTAGTTTATTTGCTTTATTTTCGTTCTTTGCGCAGAAGAACAACACCACCATTATTGTTATATTACTTTATCATTACCCAATTGAGTTTTCGTAGATCAAATCGTCATCGTCATTATTAAGCGCCTTCGATTAAGTCTTATTTGACCCAAATCTACAAAATAAAAGACCAACTTTTTTAATTTATTTTTAATATTTTGTATTACTATTTAATTTTATATTTATGAAAATAAATTCAAACAATATAGAAATCAAGATTTGAGATCATCCTCTACTAACATTATAACCGCTTTTAAAGTCAAAATTACTATTACTCTAAATTTAATCAGGTACCAAACATGAGAAAATGATAAACTCTAAAAAAACTAACATTCATGACCAAGGGATCAATCTTAACATTATTTTTATTTCTATTCTGGAATATTTTTTCCTTTGTTTCTTTTGTAGTATTTGGTTTGCTCTTTACGTCAAGAGTGATGATTAGACGACTAACATTTTTTCTTGAATATGACCTCAAAGCAATTATACTAATTCCATGATTATTATTTATTCTGATAATTTTTTGTTTAACCATTACAGGTAATAAAAGGCAAATAATCTCAATAGAATAAATTACCAAATCATTTATACCTCGATAATAAAAGGCAAATGACCTCAATAAAACAAATTACCAAATCATTTATAGCTCGGTATAACCATGCATGTCTAATCTAGTTTGGTTATATAAATCTTTTATCAAATTTTAATATATACATCATAACTTTTTATGTACTTTATATATTTTAATTGCTTTACTTTTACATATCATAACATTTTATATATCATAGTCAATTAATGATTCAATCAATCTGAGAAAAAATTCGACCTTCAATCAATCCAAGATTACTCAATTTTCAATTAATCCAAACATACTCGATTTTCAATCAATCCGACAACAAACTTAACTTTCAACCAATCTGAGAACAAACTCGACTTTAACCAATCCGAAACAAATTTGTCTTTCAATCAATCTGAGAAAAGATTCAGTTTTCAACTAATCCGAGAACAAACTCAGCTTTCAATCAATCTGAGAATAAACTCGACTTTTAACCAATCCAAAACAAATTTGGTTTTCAATCAATCCGAGAACAAACTCAGCTTTCAATCAATCCGAGAACAAACTCGGCTTTTAACTAATCCGAGAACAAATTCGGCTTTTAACCAATCCGAGAACAAACTCGGCTTTTAACCAATCCGAGAACAAACTTGGCTTTCAATCAATCCGAAAACAAACTGGACTTTTAACCAATTTGAAACAAATTTAGCTTTCAATCAATCTAAGAAAAGACTCAATTTTCAACCAATTCGAAAACAAATTTGGCTTTCAATCAATCCGAGAACAAACTCGGATTTTAACCAATCCGAAACAAATTCGGCTTTCAATCAAATCTGAGAAAAGACTCAGTTTTCAACCAATCCGAGAACAAACTCGGCTTTCAATCAACCCAAGAACACTCGATTTTCAATCAATCCGACAACAAACTCAACTTTCAACCAATCCAAAACGAATTTGGCTTTCAATCAATCTAAGAAAATACTCGGTTTTCAATCAATTCGAATACAAATTCAGCTATCAATGAATTTGAGAACAAATTCGATTATCAATCAATCTAACAACAAGCTTGGCTACCTTATCAAGCACGTTCAACTATATTGTCTAAACAAGGATAAACTTTCTCAATTACTATCTTATACATATTACATCTTAACACCAAGCTTGGTTAAAAAAAATTGATCTTGAACTATATATGCTCTACCCATAGTTCTTTGGATCTGACTCCTCTAAAGTTATATTGTTACTTTAGAGAAAAAAGTACACCATTAATCACTCTTGGATTAAGATAATGGGACTCACAAATAATAAATGTTGTAAATTTAAAGGTGATTAAAGCATCATTTTAATACTTTACTAGCATTGTCACTTTAGAGGATCTTTTTTCTAGTTCTTTTTATGCATTTTCTATCCTCCATGAAACTATGACTAACTATTTCTTTCTTCTTGTTATATCAATTCCTAGAACCTGCTATTCCTAGTAAAGCTCCTATTTGAGAGGAATAGGAGTAAAAGTCAACAAATATAGTAGCTTGTAACCACTATATTTCAATGCATGTTATTTAATTAATATTATTATATTTATCTTTCATAATATTTGAAATTACATGCTAAGAAAGCAAGATGTTAGATTCAAGTCATCCATGTACAATAACGCTTGCATTTATTAACTTATTATGACAACTTCAAGAATTTACATGTAGATTTTTTAACATTAAAATCATGAATTCAAATTCAAATTCGCTAATACATAATGGCCCTTAGCTCTTAAAGTAATCCTTTAGAATTTCTTAATTCAAAATATCACTACTTGGCATATGATTAACTGGTTCATTTATTTTATTCTACAATTTATGTATATTTATTATCATATTCATATAATTATTTCACATCTTTTGGTTAAGCCAATATTCATAAATTAAAGATGAGCGAGAAATAATCATCGGTCTCTTGTTATAGGTTGACAAAATATCTATCTCACAGTTAACTCGAGTAGATAAAACTCATTGGAGAACTACTTATTTTTTGAATAAGTGCGACATAATAATCCGACTAAGTTTGGGGCTTATCATATCATTATTCACTTATCTTTTAACTGAGTTATAATTCATTTTATTTTCTAAGCTTAGTATGGATCAGATGATCGGCAAACAAAGCTTGGTGGATGTGATCCGTCACCTTATAGCTCGATTTTTATTGTGCATTATGAGTCATATCCTGATTTTGTTTGCCTTCATTCTAAGTTTGTAACGAACGATCTTAATAACCATTATTCTGACTTAGTGATTAATGGTCATAATATCAACTCTATTTATCAACTCTATGCCTATTGAGGCACCAATTTCTATATCTCAAAGGGAACCACATGATAAGTTCTATTTCATATTTAACATTCTATATCTTATACCTCTTAAACACTTATTGATTTGAGTGTCGGAGTATTTTTTACAGGTACCCACCTACTGTGTTCTTTGACGTCCAAATTATTCTCACTCCATTAAAGAAAAAGCGTATTACAACAGCATAAGAGACGAGCTATAATTCGGAAGTTTATCCACACAAGAACAGGTAGGAATGACTCCCAGGAATTGACAATCAAGATAGATATGAATAAAGCCTATGACAAGATGAAATGAGATTTTTCGAAAAAGGTATAGAAAACGTTTAAATTCAGTCAAGAATGGATACAGTTAGTCATAAAATGCGTAAGGGGAGCCAAATACAGGTTCAAGATCAATGTAGATCTCACCAAGGAAGTAATCTCTCAAAGGGGACTACGATAGGAACATTCTCTTTTTCTTTATTTATTTATCATAGCATCTGAAGTTTTTACTATCTTAATGAATTGTGCACAAAATAATAAATTAATTAGAGAGGGGGGGGGGGCTGCTCCCACAGCTACAACTCTAATTTATCACCTCTTTGCCAAATTATAAGAAAGCCCAGAGAGGCCGCTATCGAAAAATTTACACTTTCTAATTTCGTATTTTTTCGAGTATGTAAATAAATCGCAAATATGGTCCAAGTAATAAAGGCCTAAGTTTTCTTGGGATCCCAATTCCAATATGATCCCCATGTCTCATTAGCCCATACTACTCCTGACAGAATACCTATCGTTAAAAAGAGAAAATCCAGACTAATAATACGATAACTCCAACGATCGAGTTGTTGAATAAACTGAGACCTGTAATAATTTCTAGAAGAAGAAAAAAAAGTTTTTTGTAAAACATTGTTCCTTTCATTCCTATTCATGTATTGGATCTCAACAAAAGAAAAGGATTCATTAAAAAATACAAATTATTGCTTTTACCCAAAATTTGTATGACTTCTCCAAATGTAATAACTAAGATTCCTACATATAATAACGATCCACATAAAAGAGCTACATAGCCAAATATCATCATACTTACGTGCATCATTAACCAATGAGATTGTAAAGCGGGTACTAATATTGCAGATTGATGCATTTCGGTTAAAATACCCGAAGTAGCAAAGCCTTGGGTAAAAATAACACTCGGTGCGATTATTGCACTTAAATCATTTTTATTCTTTTTAAAACAAAAAACTATATGAAAAATAGAAAAACCCCAGGAAAGAAAGATTAATGATTCATATAAATCACTTACGAGGGTTGCGCTCGTTGCGGGACTTAACCCAACACCTTACGGCACAAGCTGACGACAGCCATGCACCACCTGTGTCCGCGTTCCCGAATGCACCCCTCTCTTTCAAGAGGATTCGCGGCATGTCAAGCCCTGGTAAGGTTCTTCGCTTTGCATCGAATTAAACCACATGCTCCACCACTTGTGCGGGCCCCCGTCAATTCCTTTGAGTTTCATTCTTGCGAACGTATTTCCCGGCAGGATACTTAACACGTTAGCTACAGCATTGCACGGGTCGATACGAGCAGTCCCTAGTATCCATCGTTTACGGCTAGGACTACTGGGGTATCTAATCCCATTCGCTCCCCTAGCTTTCGTCTCTCAGTGTCAGTGTCGGCCCAGTAGAGTGCTTTCGCCGTTGGTGTTCTTTCCGATCTCTACGCATTTCACCGCTCCACCGGAAATTTCCTCTGCCCCTACCGTACTCCAGCTTGGTAGTTTCCACCGCCTGTCCAGGGTTGAGCCTTGGGATTTGACGGCGAACTTAAAAAAGCCACCTACAGACGCTTTACGCCCAATCATTCCGGATAACGCTTGCATTCTCTGTCTTACCGCAGCTGCTGGCACAGAGTTAGCCGATGCTTATTCTCCGGATACCGTCATTGCTTCTTCTCCGGAAAAAGAAGTTCACAACCCGTAGGTCTTCTACTTCCACGCGGCATTGCTCCGTCAGGCTTTCGCCCATTGCGAAAAATTCCCCACTGCTGCCTCCCGTAAGAGCTTGAAAACGCTGAATAGTTGCTTGAACAACGAGTTACATTTACGTACCATCAGTGCTAATATTGACATGTTTAGAAAAATGAAAGATATAAAATAATGCATTAGTCATTCTTCTTTAGTAAATTTAGATTATTTTTTACTATTTTAATGAATTGTGCACAAAATAATAAATTAATTAGAGAAGGGGGGCTACAACTCTAATTTATCACCTGTTTGCTGATGATTGTATTATATCTTTAGGAGCACAAAAGGGTGAAGTCTATCAACTCATATAAATCCTAAACATCTATACCATAGCTTCAGGTCAAATGATATATTTAAAAAAATCAGGTATCATCTTCGGACAAAGAATCTCAGTACAAACAAAAATGAACATAAAAGAAATCTTATAAATTTTAATATGGGACAACCCGAAAAAATACTTAAAAATACCAGTCAGTAGGAGAGATCAAAAAATAAATTTATAGAATGGATTGAAAAAAAAAAGCGATTAGAAAAATAGAAAAGTGGAAGAAAAGCCTTCTTAACTAAGTAGGGAAGGAGATTCTCATCAAAGTAATGATCTAAGCCATACCTTATTATGCCATGAGTATTTTAAGATTCCTAATAATTTCTGTAAGAGATTATGCTAAAAAATAATAAAATTCTGGTGGAGATCTACATGTAAGGAGAGGGGGTCTCGATTTCAAAAAATTCTATTATCAGAATATGGCCCAATTGGCTAAGCTACTATGAATGAGTCTTTGTGAATAGTATTAGTTGCCTTGAGTTAGCACTTAGCAGTAAGTAGCTAACGGGTTGCATGTTCATAGTTACTGGGTTGCCTCCTTATACTCTCAGGCCTTTGAATGTAACATTTTAAAAGAATATGGTATTTATACAATCTTTGGTGAAATAAATATTAGTTTCTATTTAATTTATAAACTCTGCAACTGTTAGACAATAAACACAATCACACAACTATATTGCAGTAAAAAAAAATAAAGGAAGCTTGAAATAAATATTTGTTAAAATTTGTGAATGACATATAATTTGAACCAAGGAGAATATTCAATTTTTTTTTTCAATCAATGAATTCATCTCATACATATTACATCAAAATAATATCAAAGTAGACTTAGAAGCACTCACAATTATAAATATATTGTATAAATTTAAATTTCTTTCACTACCTAGCATTTAGTAATGTGACAGTAACTTGATTTACACTCTCTGTTTTGTCTTGATTTCTTGAGGATGTTTCTTCATGATTCCTTCTTAGAAAAAACCCAGGATTTCTAGGACGTGGCATTAATGCAGCTTCACTACTCAACATTAAAACCACTGAAGACATTGTTGGTCTATCTTCTGCACATTCTTGGACACATAAGAGACCAACATGTATGCATCTTAAGACTTCTGATTCTGCATATGAATTGCCAATGGATGAATCAACCAATGTCAATATAGTTCCTTCATGCCAACGCCTCCAAACCTACAAGAACATACAATGTAATAATTGGAATATATGAGCTAGAATGTTTATTTTTATTTAATAAGAAGTACTCAAATAAAAGAAGAAATTTTTTCGCTTACATTTTCCAGAAGATTTAATTCGTCGTTATCCCCGGAAAATCTTCTATTTTTCTTCCCAGTTATAATTTCCAATACCATAACTCCAAAGCTATAAACATCAGATTTTATTGAAAAATTTCCATCCATAATATATTCAGGAGACATATAACCACTACAAAATAAAAATGTGCCTAAGTTAAAATTGAAGACACCATATCAGATTTAGAAAAAAAACGTTCTAAAAAATTATCATGGTATACTCACTATGTTCCAACAATTCTTACTGTATTTTCTTGTGTTTGATCTTTGTCAAAAATTCTAGCCATTCCAAAGTCTGATATCTTTGGATTCATTTCAATATCTAGTAATATATTACTTATCTTGAGATCTCTATGAATAATTCGAAATCTTGAATCTTGATGCAAATAAAGAAGTCCTCTAGCTATTCCACATATAATATTAAAACGCTTCTCCCAATTAAGCAAGAGATTTTTTGATTTGTCTGTAATTAAGTTTAACAAGCAAAGTAAGTATATATGATAATTAAAAAAAATTAATGCATAAACATACAAGATATTGAGAGAAACAATGCTCACCAAACAAAATGGAATCAAGTCCTCTATTTTCCATATATTCATAGACCACCATCTTCTCATTCTTCTCAATGCAGCAACCAAGTAATCGGACTAGATTTCGATGTTGGAGTTTGGCAATTAATTTGATTTCATTTTTAAATTCATTAATTCCTTGTCCAGAATTTTCTGATAACCTTTTTATAGCAATTTCTTGACCTTCAATCAATCTACCCTGATATTGTCATAGGCACAATCTGTTAGTATATATATAAGTATGTTATGATAGTTGTGCTGTCTTTAAAGTATTAAAACAACTTACCCTATAAACAATACCGAAGCCTCCTTCTCCAAGTTTATTATCTTGAGAGAAATTATTTGTAGCCATCGTTAAGGTATCAAAATCAAACATTGGCAATTTCAGATCTTCCATGTTCCTTTCGTCACCTAGAAGACACAATCTCATTCATTAACCAATCATAACTTCTGTGGACAAAACCTGGAATAGCGACTATTGATAATAACCAAGGTAAATGATTTATTTATGCAGCACAAAAACCATATACACTACCGTACCATATTATATAAAGAGACGTATGGAGAAGTTTATTATACATTACCTCTAGAACTTTGTTGTCTCTTCTTCCTTAAGTAACAAATAGCAACCACTCCCAAAACTAAAACAAGTGCACTAAGTGTGATGCCAGTAGCTAGAACAGCTCTACGATTCTTGCTGGAACTAGTAGATCCTGTGTGTCACTAAATTCATCAGAAAGAACTACTTAATCAATTAGGAAGGAACTTGCAATAACGTCACCATCATAGCAAAAATGTGCAACCACTTAATCAATTAGACAGTACCTATATCAGCAGCTGCCAATCTGACATAGAGATCTTGACCATCTGTATGGTAGACATTCATGTCAAAGAGTTGACCAATCCACATAACACAGCCACTTCCTCCGTTTCTGATATCAATGTTCGCATATGCAGTGCATGAACAATTCCTCTTACACAAACTGCCACATTCATCAAGTGTCATACTCTTATTTATAAACACGCTGCTTGTCTCCGGCAGCTTCATGTTCTCAAGATGCAAGAACTTGTCAGTCGAACAATTCAAACCCGTGTTCCTCACACACCCGCCAGATCCATCTCTCAGATTCCAAGCCTGAGGGTTCTTAGGGCTGAACCCTTTCATACATGTGCAAACCGGCGATGCATTATTGTCACACACTCCGTACGGACCACACTCCCTGTAATGGTCGCATTGATCCGCCGGTTTGTACCAGAACTTGTTCCAAGATTCGCTGCTCTCTATCCACGTCCGCCGTTGAAGTTCTCCGTCTGAATCTGACGTCACCGTTAGCCTCGATAACAAAGAAGCGTTCCCGATGGAGAAAGAGTAGAACGCGCCGTGCGCGTCATCGGAGAAGCTGAACACAATGGAATGAGTATCGGTGTCCATCTCTGGAACCCCGCTGAATCTCTCACCATTCCAAGGACCAGTTTGGTATATGATAGTCTGGTTTGTCCTCAGAAAAATCTCAGGTAAACCGCGGTAATCTAGCTTGAAAGTGTAGTCACCGGAAGAAGGGTCTTCACCTGTGACCTTCCACGATGTTAAGTGCTTCTCAATTCCTGTGTCGAAGTTCCAACCCAACTTCATCCCAGGTAGCAAGGTATCTGTTGGGTAATCGAAGCTCTGCCATAGGTAGTTATTGCTCTGTTCCGAGTCTTTGAGAACAAGGTTACCGGTTTCCAGGAGCTGGAGAACTGGATTCTTGGCGCTGGTTTGGTTGGAGGACCATGCGGGGTTGCCGGATGAATTGAGAAGGACAAAGTTTCCGTTGTCTCCGATCTTGAGATAGCCTTTGGAGTTGTCAATGGGATTGTCTCTGTTTGCAACCCAAACTATTGTTTGAGGATTGATGTTGTTGTACCATATTCCGAGGTAATAGTTGGTGTTGGAACCTCTGAAGAAGCCTAGAACGAAGGTTTGATTTTCTGACAACAAGGTTTGGTTGGTTGTGAGGATTTGTGTTCCGGTTAAAGTATCGAAAGAGGTTGATGGAGCGATGAAGAAGAAGCAAATAAGAATGATGATGAGGGAGTTAAGGCGAGTGAAGAAGACTCTCATGTTTGCGGGAAGTTAAGACCATTAGACCAGTGTGTGATTGTTGTCCTGATCGTATAGCAGCTTAGACCTTTTATATTCCTTTTGATCGTATATCTGTTTTGTCTTTTGAACCAAGAGTTACCGTTTTCCATAATTCAAAAGTTAATTATCATCAATTGATGATGCTACTCATCATAATTATTGGGTGATTACAGGGTTATTCGTGTTGTAAGGGAAGTTCACAATAGAATAGGTAATAATGGGGAGAGTCTGATATAATTTTTTTTTATTGGTTTGATATTTTACTTCTTTTAAGTCGGATATAAAGCTCATTCAATTAGCCAATATTTTATTTCTTATAAAAAATAAATAAATAAATAGGTAATGTAAAAAATAGTTAGGGATAAAAAGATTAATTTTTGCGTATTATGTATTATTGTGTTTTAACTTTAAAAAAAGACACAAAATATGTATCTTATATGTATTTATATATTATTATGCCTACAAAAAATTTGTATTTCAACAAATAAACAATAAACATATATCAGATTGTGTCTTATGGTTTAATATTTTTGTCTTTTTAAGATTGTGTTTGTTTACGAGCATGAAATATCAAAATAGAAACACAGATATAAAATTGTATTTAGTAAATAAGATATATATTGTATCCAAAAACATAAAATTAATGTATAATTTGTGTTTATCCTAATAGAAAAGATACACAAATATTAACAAAATATATAATTTTTTTATTATTTTTATTAATTTTTTATAATTATATTTTTATTATTATATTTTTTTTATTTTTTAAACAAAAAAATGTGAATAAATTAATTTTTTATAATTTATTTTATTTTATTATTGAATAAAAAATAAAAATATTAATTTTTATATTTCTATTTTTTATATTTTATTTTTAATGTCTTATTGTATCCTATTTTTAAATCAAACCAGCCTAACATAACACAGCCTAAGTTTTTTTATTTGTTGGTTTGCAATCTAAATTGGATAGTAATTATTATATAGAATAAGAAAAAAATAAATAAATGAACGGATACATTTTTGGACACACATGCATGATATTTTTAATTTGGCACCAATAAAGTCTTAGATACACAAGGCGCAGTCATATAATATTATATGCAAATTTTAATCTCCTCAATGTATGGCGTTATTCAGGTTAGAACATGGGAATATTAAAAATTTAAAATTGGTTGGCGTACTTTATGTATCACCAAATCATGATTAAAGTCAAATAGGCAAGCAAGCACCTCATTATCTTCTTCCATTATAATGCTAGATCTTATTCATGGACTGAATTTCTTTCTCTTTTTTTTTTTCTCCATTATTTGTCAAACAAAAATGCAACCAATGCTATTATATGTATTTATTTTATATGAATTATTGTGTTAATTTGTCAATTTTTTACCATTATACTAAAGTTTAATAGAATTCATATTTTATTGGATAATATATAATTAATAAAATCACTGTAATATTCTATAAAAAATGAGCATGTTAAATATTTGTCGATAATGAATTAAAGACAATGAAGATAAATGGGGAAGTAGGAAGGAAGGAACATGGTTTGAAATTTCTGACAACTAAGACAAACAAAACCACCTTATTCGAGGCATTATAGCTTTCTAATCATAATCTAATCAATAATTAATTACTCTGCATAAGGAAATATTACTATATTGGGTGTCTTGTATAGGGTGGCAATCCGGCCAAAATCTGTTAGGTCGGCCATATAATTTATTAAAAAAAATAGATTGAACTAAAAATTTGAGACCATCATAATAAAAAAAATCTGTTTAATTTGCATCACGTAATCTACAAATTTTAATCGATTTTGTTGGAATAAGATAGGTTTATTTGTCAAATTCGTTAATTTACCATTAAATAAAATAAGATAAAATTTTGAAATCGCTTTATTAGACGAGACAAACTAACCCATTTATCATTTCTAATGATAAATCTTTTTAAACATAATCTAATCAATACACAGCTTTTCCTGACCCTAAAAGCAAATGTTTAAAGTTTCCATATCACATTCAAGACTCCTAAGAAACATTGGAACATTGTATCCCTGTTTCTTCGTTTACATTGAAACATTGAATCTTGGGTTTGGATGAGGGTTAAGGTTAAAAATGAGTCGAGTTGAGCTAAATTAGATCAAATTTAAGTTTGACTCACGAAAATTAAGTTTGCCTAAAGATTCGATTCATTAACAATCAAACCTATTTCGTAAACTCAAGCTCGATTCAATGAAAACTCATAAGATGGCTCGAGTTCACGAGCTGACTCAAATAATAGAAACATAATTTATATTCTATATCAATAAATTATAAATTTTATATTATATATATATATATTAAAAACAATTAATTTTATATATTGTCTATGTATCAATTATAAATCTTTTATTTATATTCTACATCAAAATTATATATAAAAATGACTATAAAAATTTAAATAACTAAAAAATATTAATATATATGTAAAATTATATATTAAATTATTAATACGCTATATGTATTTAATCTATAATTTTAATATCATAATATATATAATCGAGTCAGCTCACGAGTTAAGGAGCTAAGCTTATCTAAGCTCAGGCTCGACACATTTAATTTACGAACTCAATTCCAAATTCAAGCTCGATTCACAAGCTCACAAGTTCAGCTTATCGAGCTATTAACGAATCGAGCTCAAACTGACTCATGAGTTGGCTTGACTCACTTCCAGCCTTAGTGGAGAATTTATACACTACCCGATCAGAATTTTATCCTTGCCAAAGACTCCAAAAAAAAAAAAAAAGCAATAAAATTTCTTTAAAAAGAATAAAGGAAGCTTGGAATAAATATTTGTTAAAATTTGTGAATGACATATAATTTAAACCAAGAAGAATATTCAATTTTTTTCCTATCAATGAATTCATCTCATATATATTGCATTAAAATAATATCAAAGTAGATCTAAAAGCAGCTACAACTATAAAAAGAAAAAAAAAAGGAATTAAGCAAAAATTTTCATTCTTTTAAGAATATAAAAATATATTTGTATGAATTCAAATTTTTTTCACTACCTAGCATTTAGTAGTGTGACAGTAACTTGATTTACACTTTCTGTATTATCTTGATTTCTTGAAGATGTTTCTGCATGATTTCTTCTTAGAAAAAACCCTGGATTACTAGGACGAGACATTAATGCAGCTTCACTACTCAGCATTAAAATCACCGAAGACATTGTTGGTCTATCTTCTGCACATTCTTGGACACATAAGAGACCAACATGTATACATCTTAAGATTTCTGATTCTGTATATGAATTGCCAATGGATGGATCAATCAATGTCAATATAGTTCCTTCGTGCCAACGCCTCCAAACCTACAAGATCATACAGTGTAATCATTGGGATATATTGGCCAGAATGTTTATTCTTGTCTAATAAGAAGTACTCAAATAAAGGAAGAAATTCTTTCACCTACATTTTCCAAAAGATTCAATTCATCGTTGTCACCAGAAAATCCTCTATTTTTCTTCCCAGTTATAATTTCCAATATCATAACTCCAAAGCTATAAATATCAGATTTTATTGAAAAGTTTCCATCCATAATATATTCAGGAGACATATAACCACTACAAAATAAAAATGTGCCTAAGTTAAAAAAGAAGACACCATATCTAATTTATAAAATACATTCTAAAAAATTATCATAATATACTCACTATGTTCCAACAACTCTTATTGTTTTTTCTTGTGTTTGATCGTTGTCGAAAATTCTAGCCATTCCAAAGTCTGATATTTTTGGATTCATTTCAATATCTAGTAATATATTACTTATCTTGAGATCTCTATGAATAATTCGAAATCTTGAATCTTGATGCAAATAAAGAAGTCCTCTAGCTATTCCATATATAATATTAAATCGCCTCTCCCAATTAAGCAAGGGATTTTTTGATTTGTCTGCAATGTTAGTTATTATTAATACGAATAAACTAATTAAGTTTAACAAGCAAAGCAAGTATATATGATTATTAAAAAATGCATAAACATACAAGATATTGAGAGAAACAATGCTCACCAAACAAAATGGAATCAAGTCCTCTATTTTTCATATATTCATAGATCACCATCTTTTCATTCTTCTCAATGCAGCAACCAAGTAATCGGACTAGATTTCGATGTTGGAGTTTGGCAATTAATTTGATTTCATTTTTAAATTCGTTAATTCCTTGTCCAGAATTTTCTGATAACCTTTTTACAGCAATTTCTTGACCTTCAATCAATCTACCCTGATATTGTCATAGGCACAAACTGTTAGTATATATATAAGTATGTTATGATAGTTGTGCTGTGTTTAAAGTATTAAAACAACTTACCCTATAAACACTACCGAAGCCTCCTTCTCCAAGTTTATTATCTTGAGAGAAATTGTTTGTAGCCATCATTAAGGTATCAAAATTAAACATTGGCAATTTTAGATCATCCATGTTCCTTTCGTCACCTAGAAGACACAATCTCATTCATTAACCAAGCATAATTTCTGTGGAGAAAACATGGAATAGCAGCTATTGATAATAACCAAGGTAAATTATTAATTTATGCAGCACAAAAACCATACTATATAGAGACATTCATATCGGGGAGTTTATTATACATTACCTCTAGAACTTTGTTGTCTCTTCTTCCTTAAGTAACAAATAGCAATCAATCCCAAAACTAAAACAAGTGCACTAAGTGTGATGCCAATAGCCAGAACTGCTCTATGATTCTTGTTGGAGCTAGTAGATCCTGTGTGTCACTAAATTCATCAGAAAGAACTACTTAATCAATTAGGAAGGAACTTCCAATATCATCATCATAGCAAAAATGTGCAACCACTTAATCAATTAGACAGTACCTATATCAGCAGCTGCCAATCTGACATAGAGATCTTGACCGCCTGGACGGTGGACATTCATGTCAAAGAGTTGGTCAAACCACATGACACAGCCACTTCCTCCATTTCTGATATCGATGTTTGCATATGCAGTGCATGAACAATTTCTCTTACACAAACTCCCACATTCATCAAGTGTCATACTCTTATTTATAAACACGTTGCTTGTCTCCGGCAGCTTCATGTTCTCAAGATGCAAGAACTTGTCAGTCGAACAATTCAAAACCGTGTTCCTCACACACCCATCGGACCCATCTCTCAAGTTCCAAGCTTCTTGGTTCTTAGGCCTGAACCCCTGCATACAAGTGCAAATCGGGGAAGCATCATTCTCACACACTCCATACGGACCACACTGTCTATAGTAATCGCATGGATCCTTTGGTGTGTAAGAGAACTTGTTCCATCTTCCTTGTATCCACATGTAGCGTTGATACTGGCCATCAGAATCAGATGACAGAATTATCCTCGACAACAAGGAAGGTTCTGTAACGGAGAAAGAGAACCACACCCCATGCTCATCATAAGAGAAATTGTACTTGAGATCATTGGTGTTGTCTTTCATCCCTGGGATCCCACTAAATCTCTCACCGTTCCAAGGACCAGTTCGGTATATTATAGTTTGGTTTCTCCTGAGGAGGGCCTCAGGTAAACCATGGTAATCTATCTTCATAGTGTAGTCCCCGCTTGAAGGGTCTTCACCTTCGACCTTCCATGATGTTAAGTGCTTCTCCGTTCCTGTGTCGAGGTTCCAACCGACCTTCATCCCCGGTAACAAGGTATCTGTTGGGTATTCGAAGCTCTGCCACAAGTAGTTATTATTTGTCGTGTCTGATAAATCTTTGAGAACAAGGTTGCCGGTATCGAGGAGCTGGATAACTGGATTCTTGGCGTTGGTTTGGTTGGAGGACCATGCCGGGTTCCCCGATGAATTGAGAAGGATAAAGTTTCCGTTGTCTCCGATCTTGAGATGGCCTGCGGAGTTGTCAATGGGATTGTCTCTGTTTGCAACCCAAACTATTGTTTGAGGACTGATGTTGTTGTACCATATTCCGAGGTAATAGTTGGTGCTGGAACCTCCGAAGAATCCTAGAACGAAGGTTTGGTTTTCTGACAACAAGGTTTGGTTGGTTTTGAGGATTTGTGTTCCGGTTAAAGTATCGAAAGAGGTTGATGGAGCGATGAAGAAGAAGCAAATAAGAATGATGATGAGGGAGTTAAGGTGAGTGAAGAAGACTCTCATGATGTTTGCGGGAAGAGCAGTGTGTGATTGTTGTCCTGATCGTATAGCAACTTAGACCTTTTATATTCCTTTTGATCAATATATCTGTTTTGACCATGGTTCTGAAAACCGAACCGGACTGATCGGTTCAACCGAATTAATCGAAAATCGGTCATCTAATCGGTTCGAATAAGATCAGAAACCGTCTGATAAAAAATCGATAAAAAAACCAGTCGAACCGACAGTTAACTGGTGAACTGGTAAAACTATTCGGTTTTTTAGCGGATTTTTGGTTTTAAAAAAAAACCTAAACGGCGTCGTTTTGTCCCTATAAGAAAAAAAAAAGGAAAAAAGCTAAACAAAATGGCCAAATGCCCAAATCCCTAACCCACTACGGTGACACCAAATGCCCAAATCCCTTCTCCCTTCTCCCTCACTCTCATCAGTCTCACTCACCCAAATTCCTAACCCACTACGGCGCTACTTCTCCCTCTCTCTCTCTCAGCCAACAGCAGTCACCGCCTCCTCGTCTCTCTTTCAGCCAATAGCAGTCTCCGGCGACCCATCGTCTAGCAAGCTGACCACCATTCTTACCTTCCCTCTTCTCTTCTCGCCTCTCCTCTTCCCTTCGAACGCTTCTCCCCCCAGCTCTCGTCACTGCCACGGAGAGAAGCTGAATCTCTCTGCCCTGCATCGTTCCGCCGCTCTCTACGCTGCCGCGAGCTCAGCCGGCCACCACCAACTCTGGGCGGCACTACTTCTGCTCTTCTTCTCCTTTCCATTTTTCAGTATGTCTTTGCTACATTTCAGGTCCCCTGCTTCATCTCTGCTTCCTGCTCTGTTTCTTTACTTTCTTTTATTAATTCTATTGTTAATTTTAGTTAGATTGCTGATTAATTTGTTAGGATAGATAGATATATATGCTGTTAGGTAGCTAGATTGTGGTTAGAGGATTTTAGACTTGATAATTGCTCCGTTCTTGATTATCCAACATGTCTTAATACTGCTTGTTTGCTGAATGATGTTGGTGTGATCATTACTGTGATGTTTCTGTTTCATGTGACCTGATTCTACCTGCTGTCCTTGTGAAATTAAGTTTGATGCTGCCTCTGTACATGCAATCCATGCTTTTCTCATGTTAATTGCAATTTTTGGATTCATGTGCTTATATTTTGCTGCTATTTGCTGCCCAAATTTCTAGAAATTGCTCTGTTTTTAAACTTGCTACTTAAGAGTTGAACGTGGCACTTTTCAAATTCTTAGTATCACTATATTTCTCTTTCTTAATGATCTATGAAGTTGTTTAGTTATAAACTTTGATGTTTAAAGTTGTTTGTGAACCTCTAATATTAAGTTATGGATAATTTATTATGTGAAATTTTAAATTTTATTAAATTAGAAATTATTGAATTTATATATTTATTTTTAAGTTTTTTAATAATTTTATTTAATATTTAATTAAATCGGTTAAACTCCGGTTAAATTTCGATCGAACCAATAAACTATTGAATCAGTGATCTTACCGGTTTATTGACCAGTCCGGTTCTCGCAATCTTGATTTTGACTTTTGAGTTTTGAACCAACAGTTAGCGTTTTCCATAATTCAAAATTATCATCCGTTGATGATGCTACTCATTATAATTATTGTATGATTACAGGGTTATTCGTGGTGTAATTAGGGGAGTTCAGAATAAATTAATAAAATAGGACAACCAACTTTATATAAATATATATCAGAACTCTTGTAAATAAAATAATAATGGGAGACTCTCATTTTTTTTTAAGTTTTTTTACTTAGATAAAATAGACACAACCAAAATTACTTGATCCCTCAAAGTAATTTTCAAAACGTAATCTTAATAATATATAAACTGTTATATAATATATTTGGAGGATGCTCCGTAAAGATGCGTAAAACGTTTTTTGTAAACACATGTCGCATTATTATTAGACATATTAATAAATTGGTTATTTTTTAATTTTTAACCAATTAGAATAAAATTGATTTTTTATAACAATAACAATAAACCCAATTGTTATCAAATCTGGTCGAACCGACCAATTTACATAACCCACTGTATCATAGGTTTTTTTTTGTTTTTGTTTTTAAACAAAAATCAATGATATATTTATCTTTTTATCAAAAAATTTAAACATGATTCGGTTTAGATTGTGTAAATCGGTCGGATCAAATCAGGTTTAATAATTATAGTACGGACAATTAAGTTTATTATTATTGCTATAATAAACCGATTTTATTCTGGTTTATTAAAAAATAAATTATTAACCGATTTAATAAAGATGTTCAATATCATAACACATGTAAACATTTAAAAAAAAAAGACATTTTCAGTGTCTTTATCGAAGTGGTCTCCAATATGTTAATCATGATACGCCAGGACGATTTATGCATAAATACTTTAGGGGAATAACTCATATATCAGGGTTCACAACTTTATAAGTTGCATGTAAATCGTTCTAGGATGGAAGGAGTTACGCGATTCGGAGACTAAACCACACAGGACTGATACGATTTACGTGTAAAGGCTAACCCTCAACTTCCTGATACGATTTATGTTTAACTTTAGGAACTCTCAACATCCTGTCACGATTTACCCTCAACTAGCTAATCCTGAGAAGAGTTGGAAATCTCATAAAGTGTTATTTCTTAACTTGTCAATTATTTATTTAAAAATAGATGTGGATGTATCTATTATTTTTAAGAGAATATTTATTTAATCCAATCTAAAAATAAATATCAATAAAGATTATATACATCTATATTCTACTTTAAAAATAAATTAATACAATACAAATCGATATTTTTTTTATTTAATTTGATTTTTTTAATAAAATTAATAATTAGAATTATAAATAAATAATTAAAAATTATACAAAGTCAAATAAAAAAATGACAAAAAAACTATAAAAAATATGCGTCAATAAAATGATTAAAAAAATTATATGAACAATAAATACTAAAAATTTCATAAAAACTTAAATTGGTTACAAATGACATGAATTTATGTTATGCAAAATTATGTTTTTTTAACATCTTTTGACTCATTTTTTTTAAAAACTTAATTTTATGTATTAAAATAGAGTATTCTTTTTATTATAATTTGTTAATATTTTTTATTTAATTTGATCTTCTTAATAGAATCAATAATTGAAATTATAAAAAGATATATTTTTATTTTTTAAATTAAAATTTAAATAGATATAATTTAAATTAAAAATTTAATTAAATTTGATAACAATAAACGAAGGTAGTGTTCCTCATCTGATTAATTATGTTTATTCAGTTTCAAAAAATCAACTTTGTAAAATTAATAATTTTAAATTAAAAGAAAATCAAAAGTCACAAAAAAAAAATTAAAAATCAATGTACTTGTATTAATTTTAGATTAAAAAATTATAAATAAAAGTATTTTTATTATTTTTAAATTTAAATATGACCTATCTCAACAAAAGATATAATTATACTTCAAATTATATCTAAACATGTAATTGACAAATTAGGGAAGAATACGTTTATGGAATTTTTTATTTTTCCTCAGGGTTAGCTATTTGAAGGTAAATCGTGACACGTAAATCGTGACAGCCCTATGTAATATAGCCTCTAATGGCGTTAACTCGTTCCACCTTAGGACGATATATAAGTAACTTATAAAACTGTGAATTCTGACACTATTTATGAATTATTCATATAAGTATTTACGCATAAATGGTTTAAAGACTAAAGCTGTTATGATTTATATATTATATAACCCTTAAATTCCTAGGACGATTTATATATTATTAAGAAGAGGACATTAAAAATTGGTTTAGAAAAATTAAGTAAGTTTGGGCTATGTTTATTTTATTTAAGTAAAAAATTTTTTTTTTATTGGTTTGGTATTTAGTTTTTTAAAGTCAGATATAAAACTCATTCAATTAGCTAATACTTTATTTCTTATAAAAAAAATAAATAGGTAATCTAAAATTAGTTACGGATAAAAAAATTATGTTTGGTGTATTATGTAGTGTGTCTTAGCTTTAAAAAAATATTAAAAATATGTATTTTATATGTATTTATATATTATTATGTCTAACAAAAATTTGTATCTTAACAAATAAATAATAAATATATACTAGATTGTGTCTCATATCTTAGTATTTTTATTTCTCTAAAATTAGCATTTGTTTAAATACGAAACACTTAGATAGGGACATAAATTTAATAGATGAGACATAGATAGAGATATTCTATATAATTGATATCTATCTTGATAGAAAAAATATAAAAATACTAACAAAAGTTAACTTATTTTTTTATTATTAATTTTTATAATTATATTTTTTATAATTTTTTAATAAAAAATAAATTTAATTTTTATAATTTATTTTATTTTATCATTAAATAAAATATAAAAACATTAATTTTTATATTTTTATTCTTTATATTTTATTTTTAATATTTTATTTTATTCTATTCTCAGCCTAAATTTTTTATTTGTTGGTTTGCAATCTAAATTAGATAATAATTATTATATAGAATACAAAAATTTAAATGAACGGATACATTGTTTGACACACATGCATGATATTTTTAATTCGGCCAATAAATTCTTAAATACACAAGGCGCAGTCATAATATTATATAAGAATTTAATATCCTTAGGTTAGAACATGTGGATATTAAAATTGGTGTACTTTATGTATCACCAAATCATGATTTAAAGTCAAATAGGCCAAGACCAAAAAAAATTTTTTTAAAAAAAGTCAAATAGGCAAGCAAGCAACTTACTATCTTATTTTATTATAGTGCTAGATCTTAGTCATGGGCTGAAATTCTTTCTTCTTTTTTTTTTTCATTATTTGTCAAACAAAAACGCAACAAATGCTATTATATGTATTTATTTTAGAGTAAAATATTTTTTTGTCTTTAATGTTTGGGGTGATTTTTAAAGTTGTCCCTAACGTTTCAATCATCCTATTTAAATTCCTAACGTTTTAAAATTGACTTAATGTTGTCCTGTCATTAGGAATCCGCTAATAGAATTGACGGCGAGACAAAATTGAGACGATTTTGAAACATTAAGGACTTAAATAAGACGAAAACGTTGGGGACAAAAACGATACATAAAAAAATTTAATTTAATTTTATCTTTCAATAATATCAATTTTTTACTGTACACAGTATTCAATTATTTTTTAATTACATATAAGTAAATTACACTTAATCACATTACTTTCATTTTAAATAAATTTATTTTTTTATAATTTTAAAGAATTTTGATACATTAGAGACAAAAGATATAATTTAATTTTATTGTATATATATTATTATTTTTTTCTGCAAGTTTATATACTAGTCATTCTACAAATATTTCACGATAACTAAAAATCTTTACGAGTAAAATTATAAAAAAAATTAACTTATTTAGAATGAAAGTAATATGATTAAGTGCAATTTATTTAGATGTAATTAAAAAATAATTGGATACTATGTATAGTAAAAAATTGATATTATTGAAGGATAAAATTAAAATTTATTTATATGTATCGTTTTTGTCCCCAACGTTTTCGTCCTATTTAAGTCCCTAACGTTTCAAAATCGTCTCAATTTTATCCCGCCGTCAATTCTGTTAACGGATCCCTAACGGCAAGACAACATTGAGTCAATTTTGAATTCGAGAACATCTGAACCAGGTAAGCACCAATTGAGTTGAGATTGGCCCCAAATTTATTGAATTTTTCTGCATCTAACCAAGCAATGAAGCTGGGTTTCTTCTTCTTCATGACAGCAAGGACAAATTTCACTAGTGGATGGGAATCTGTGATGGAGAAGAGAGGAGACTGGTAGACGTTCATGGCAAACTTTTCAAAGAAAGATTTGGATTTTCCGGGGAATTGAGAGCTTCCACAGGGACGTCCATAGGTCTCTCAGGCACAGAGTTGGAGGACAAAGCTCTAGGGGCTCATGAAAAAAGTTGTAAGCAATCAGGTAGTCTGCAACAATATTGTAAGTGTTTGATTTGTGCAAGGCCCATTTAATTTTATCTCTATCTCCTTCAATTGGTACTGACAAAATTCTGCTACTAATGTCTTCGGTAAAAACAAGTTGAATCATATTTATGTTCCACTGGTCGTTTGAAGTAATTAGATCCTTAACCTAAAAAATTGTTGGATTTGTAGCTTGATGAGCTGATTGTGGAGGGACAGAGAAAGGATAGGGAAGTGGAAGCCACGAGTCTTCAAAAATTTTGATTTCTGAGATTGTACCAACGCTCCAAGAGAGTCCCTTCTCAACCACTTTGTGTCCCTCTAACAAGCTGCGTCACCCCTATAAAGGTATGTTTCCAACTTCAGCTTTTAGTGCATTACCATATCGATAATACTTTCCTTTTAAAACTCTAGAAAGGAGTGAATTTGGTTGTGTTGTTATTCGCCAAAATTGCTTCCCCAGTAAAGCTAGATTTTGAGCCTAAAGGTCCTTTATCCCAAGCCCCCCTTCCTTCTTATGTCTGGTCATGGTATTCCAGCTGATCCACACCATTTTCCTCTCTGTACCTCGCTGTCCCCACCAGAATTGAGAGAGCATACTATGAATTTATAAGACGAGTGCATCAAGGAGCTCAAAATAGGAAAGTGTATATATAGGGACTGCTTCTCCTACTTCCTTGAGTAGAATATGTCGACCTCCTGCTGACAGTAGCTTTCATTTCCAGCCTAGAATTTGCTTCCTGATCTTCTCCTTGATGAGGCTGAAGGTAGCTTTTTTAGATTTATTAACAATAGAAGGAAGGCCCAAATATTTTTCTGTAGCCCCAATGTGGTTAATATTTAATGCCGCTGCCCATTAATTTCTGAGTAAATTCAAAGTATTACGACTGAAAAAGACTGAGAATTTGTTGAGATTCACTTTTTGTCTGCTAAAACCCTCGTATGTATGTAAGACTTCCAAAATATTATCGCACGAGTCCGTAGAAATTTTGCAAAATAGGATCGAATCATCCGCAAATATTAGGTGATTAACTCTGGGGCATCTCCTTGACACTTGAATACCTTGAATTAGATTGTTTTGTTCTGCCTTGTGTAGCAAGAAGGAGAGACTTTCTGTACAAAATAAGAAAAGATATGGAGATAGAGGGTCTTCTTGACAGATACCTCTATTTGGTTTAAAGAAACCATAGGGTTGATCTTCCACAACGACAGAATAAGAAACATCTGTGACTAACTCTTGAATCCAAGCAATCAAAGTACCATCAAAGCCAAATTTAGATAACATGAACCATAGAAAATTCCATTCCACCCTATCACAAGTTTTGCTCATATCTAATTTCACAGCCATTTCAGTCTCCAGTCCTTGCCTCTTATTTTTAAGATAATGCATATATTTATGTGCAATTAAGATATTATCCGAGATTAGGCGACCTTTAATAAATGCACTCTAGTTAAGACTCACCAGATTCGTCATCAAACCTTGAAATCTAAAAACTAGAATTTTAGAAATAATTTTATAGACCACCATAGAGAGGTTAATAGGTCTCACCTGAGTCATATTGTTAGCATCCGGAACTTTAGGAATGAGACAAATATGAGTGTGATTTAAACTTTTAAGAAGTCTTCCACCTGCATAGAAACCACGAACTGCACAAAATAAGTCACTGCTAATAATGTCCCAGTAATACTAGAAGAACTTGGCTGTCATGCCATCTTCTCCTGGGGCACTTTGGGGATGCTCACTGAAGGTAGCTCTCTTAACTTCTTCTATAGTAACCGGTCTTCGCATCCTACGGTTTATGGAAGCTGTAACCTTAGGCTCAAATTCGGTGAAATAAGACTTCAGATCGGTTTGGAATGTGGAAGAGAAAATCTCCTTAAAATATCCTTCAGCTACTCTTGCAATTTCTGAATTAGTAGATGCTGTTTCACCATTTACACTCTCTAATTTTCAAATTTTGTTTCTTCTCATCCTGTTTCTGAACCTTTGATGGAAGAATTGAGTGTTGCGGTTCCCTTCTTGAAGCCATTTAACCCTGGACTTCGCCTTCCAATACATCTCTTCATCATGGTAGATTATTTCCAATTTCCGCTCTAGTTCCAACAGCTCCTCTCCACCATACACATCCGTTGATCTCAGCTCTTCCATCTGGCAGTTTAGTTGCTCAATCTGTTTTTTAGAGTTGTGATTTCTCTCCCTTTGCTATTGAACGAGATGGTGTCTACACCTTTTTTATTTTTGGGCCAGAACGAACATTGGGGAGCTTAAAATTTCTTCTTTCCAAGTATCAGAAATAATCTGTCGCACCTCAGGTTTTGAGCATCATCTCTCTTGGAACGTGAATCGTCTCGTAGATCTCTCTGGTCTCTGGTTAGAATCTATCAAAAGTGGGACATGGTTTGAAACCAACTCAGAAATCCTAAGGACCACTGAATTAGCGTACATCGACAGCCAATCAGTCCCGGCAAGGGCCCTATCCAATCTCTCATGTACCAAATCATCTCCGCGACGCTTATTTGACTAAGTGAAAGGTCTCCCTACCATCCCTAGATCCACAAGAGTTCCATCATCAATAAAGTTGCGAAATGCAGTGATGGAGGATGCCAATTTAGTAATACCTTCCAATTTCTCAGCTTGTGAAGTGATGGCATTAAAGTCTCTGATGACTACAACCTTTCCTCCAAATTGTTGGATAACCAGCTGTAATTGGGAGAATTGCAATGAACATATCTGTTCATTGGTGTTTAAGTACACCCCTATCAAACCCCAGCTCTCATTAAGATCATGATAAGTAATTCTTGCCACAATAAAAAATTGGTTAGATTGCACGACCTGCATTGTTACTTCTTCTCTCTAAGCTAATGACATTCTTCTTGCCACACCATCAGGGTCTACGATAAACCAACTACTAAAGCTAGCTGCCCTTAATTTTTGCTCCACATTGCAAGCCTGGTTCTTAGTTTCGCAGAAGAAATCAAGTTCGGGAAGTGGGATCTTAACATCCCTTTCAAATGATGGACTGTCAGGGGTCTTCCTAAACCCTGACCATTCCAGCAGAGTAGCCTTATATCTCCTTGGGTGCCAATTGAAGGCTAGTACCCTCCACCTAATAATCCAAAATCTAATTAATACCAAGGCAAAACTTTTTCTGCTGATAATTATTTTCTTTACCCACACTCCTCCTTTTCTCTCCATTGTTTGATGTAGTTACCTCCTTCCCTTGCCATTTACTTCAGCATAGGAATATTCCCTTTTTTAGCCGCCACAGTAGCATTACTCGTATTTCCATTAGCATCAATCTGAGCTATAGGAATTATTGCGTTAATTGGTCAATTTTTTATTATTATACTTAATCCGTTGGTTATAACCCGTTCAGTTAAAATTATAAATCATAATCGGTTTAAAACTAAATAAATACGTGCTACTTCAAGAGTACGTGGAGAACGTGTTTTGCTCTTCTAACGGGTTTATCTTATAAAGTCAAACATCACTAAAAACAGTTATAACCTATCATGCACGGACACCAGACACGACACGATATGAAACACGCAAATTTTAAAATCTTATAAGACACGGGGACATGCATACATATAAAATATAAAATATTTTTAACTAAATCGTAATGATATTTTGATATTTTATTGTCAAAATATTAATTAATTTTTTTAATTATTTTTAATGTCTTATTTTGATTATATCAAGTATTTAAAATATTTTTTATTTTAATAAATAATAATATATACTATATCTAAATTTATTTCAAGAATATATATTAAAAATAAGACTGGACACACTGACAAGTGATAATATTTAGGTGTTTAGAGAAAATGTTTTTATTTTTTTATTAAGATACAATTAAATACAGCAGCATGTCGGATAAGTATCGGTGAGTGTTGTGTTCGTGTTCAACACGCGAACACGGTAGTGAAGTGTCAGTTCTACAATATTAGACCTACAATAACCTTATAAATACAAAACTTTAATAGAATGAACTATGTCTTGAAATCGACTACCTACAAAGAAATAATACTAAAGTTTAATAGAATTCATATTTTATTGAATAATGTATAATTAATAAAATCACTGTAATATTTTATAAAAAATAAGCATGTTAAATATTCGTGAATAATGAATTAAAGACATTGAAGCTAAATGGAGAAGTAGGAACAAAGGAACATGGTTTGGAATTTCTGACAACTAGGACAAAACCACCTTATTCGAGGGAAGCATTACAGCTTTCTAATCATAATCTAATTAATAATTAATTACTCTGCATAACGAAATATTACTATATTGGGTGCCTTGTATGGTACAGCTTTCTAATAATAATTTAATTAATACAGAGCTTTTCCTTTCTTTGGCAGGTGTCTTTATTGTACAGTAAAGTGTTAAATTTGTTTAGTATATTTTTTAGTAAGTTATATAGTAAAAATATAAGTTTATAGATTTTTTTTAATAGAATGAGAGAAAGATTAATAAAAAAAAATTTATATTTTGAATAATAATAAAATAATAAAAAATAACTATAAAAAAATATATTCTTTCTCTATATTATTTTAATTTATATAATAAAATGTCCTTTTTTAGTAAGACAGATTAAAAGTTAATTGGTTGTGAATTTAAATTTAAGTTAAAAATTTATTAGTGGTCAATAAATTGGTACAGGTACAAAATAAAATTTGAACCATCAACAATTCTCGAACAATCCGAGTTGATTGAGGCAATTTCTATTAGAGTGTGGTCTCCGTTACGTTGAAGAAGAACACGAGCATCCATTGGGAGAGTATGGCCTTGAACCTGGTGATCCATGCTGTTAGCTGCTACATTGGATTTCTAGTAAAAATTCAATTCGATACTTATTCATTTTCACAAATGATAAAGCGATTTTTGTTTAAAAAAAAATTTTGGTCTTCAATTTTTTTTATTTTGGAACAATACAATTTTTTTGTTAAAAAAATTGTTAAATAATAACAAAAATTAATTTTGTGAGAATTTTATTTATATTTTGTGGAGGTTTTAAACTTTTACAAAAAATTTTTTAACAATATAATTAATTACTATCACTATTACTACTATCTTTTTCTTCTTTATTATTATCACTTCTACCTCTATTATTTTTATTATGTAATCATACTTTATCATCATTATTATCTCCTCTACCGTCATCATCACCAATACCAATAATATTAACATTAAAGTTATCTTCTTTCATTTTTTATTCGATGTTATTTTTTTCCTTTAAAAAATACTACAATTACTTTTTTTTGTGACATCATTTTCATCAATAGTTTTTCTTCACTTAACCACCATTAGTGAAGGAATATTTCAAAAACAAACTTTTTAATAGTTTGTGGAGGTTTAAAACCCCAACAAAATACAAATAAAATCTCTCATAAAACTAATTTTTGTTATTATTTAATGAATTTTTTAACAGAAAGATCGTATTGTTCCAAAATAAAAAAGTTGAAGGTCGAAGTGTCCCTTTATTTTAATAAAGATCGCTTTATCTTTCGTGAAAATGGATAAGAACCGGATTGTGTGTTTACCCTTAGATTTCTTTACTAAATAATTGTTGAGTAATTTTTTTTTGTAAAAAAAACATAAAAGACCAATTTTATGGTATTAATTCCAACCAAAATGCACTCCAACACATTGAATATCGATTTTTCAGTATTAATTCTAAATTAGCATGATATCATTTACTTATTATATACATAATATTTACATGCCTTTATTGTGTGAGAACCATAATATATTAATTTATAAAACAACCATAAAATAATTAATTTTTTCTTAGAAATTATAAGATTATATATCATAATCAATTTTAAAAAATGAAAAAAATATTTAATTCAGAATTTTGTGTGTGAATTTTGTAAGATTCATATATTTAATTGATTGAAAATAATAGCTTACCATAACCCTGTTTCTCTATGCTATGTTTCTTTCCTTTTGTTTGTTTTTATTTTATTTTATTTTATTTTATTTTATTTTATTTTTATATTGAAAAAAAAAAACTCAAACAATAACAGGAAGGGAGTTTCACCAGAGAGTTGAGAAAAAGAGAGCTTAAAAAGATGCCTAATGGAACCTCCATTTAGTTATTTTATTTAAAAAAAATAAATAAATTCACAAATCGTTCGGATCGATTTGCACCACTAAAAGTCTAAAACTATAAAAAATTTGTCAAACGAAATCAGTTCATCCGATTTTCAGTTAAAAAATATAAAATTTTGATTTCTTTCACAATTTTCAAAACCACTAACAACTACAATATACGTATAAATATATATATCACTTATCTCACTTTTATTGGTTGTAGTCTTGTAGGTCATCATTTTTTGTCTTGATGATGATATACGAATTTCTAGAGCTTCAAAGGTCAATTATACTGAAAAATGTTGAGCCAACTAATTCCTAATTTTGACTTGTTCTTGTCGAAATTGGCCGGTATATAATTCATTCGTCGGTGAATGCTTATAAGCTCTCTGTCCAGATGAGATATACGTCGGCAATGAGAGAACAAGAGGGTAGATACCTGCAAAAGACACTCTGATGCTCAAGTCAAGTGTTTAAGAGGTATATAATAATTCTATGAATATAGAATGTTATACGTGAAATAGAACTTATCACATGTGTGCCTTATAATAATTCTATGAATATAGAATGTAAGACATGGAATAGAATTTATCATGTGTTTTGTTTATAATAATTTTATAAATATAGAATGTAAGACATGAAAATCAAGGTTCTGAAAATCGGACCGGACCGGCCGATTCGACCAGTTTAACCGTGAACCGACGATGCAAACGGTCCGGTCCTCTTCTAAAAACCGCACTCAGAAGAACCGCTAAAGAACCGGTGAACCGGCCAAAAACCGGCCGGTTGGGCCGAATCGGTGACTGGCCGGTTCTACTAAACGACGCCGTTTTGATTTTTAAAAAAATAAAATCGTAACCCGACCCGACCCACTCGTGGAGCACCCCCCCTTCTTCCCCCGACCCCCATTCATTCCTGATTCATCTCACGGTGAGTGAACCCTAGCCGCCCTCTGAAGTCTGAACCCTAGCCGCCCAGTCGCCCTCCATCGTCGCCGCGGTCTCAGGTGGTTAGCGCCACCGCCGTCGCCTGGTCCTCAGCCCCAGTAACCCTCCATCGTCGCTTGGTTCCCTGCCCAGTAGCCCTCCATCTCCATCGTCTTCATCTTCTCAACACCAGCAGGCAGTAGCCTTCCATCTTCGCGCGGTCATCAACACCATCTCATCGTCTTCATCGTCGCGCGGTCCTCAACAGTCAACACCAGAAGCCTTCCATCGACCCCAGGTGAGTGACTCGTCCTCTGCTCATCTTCTTTGTTCTTCGCCTCTGCTCATCTTCTTTAGTATAAGAAACATGAAGTTGATACTCTGTGAACTTCCTCTGTGAACTTAGATTTTTGTTCAATTTCTGTGAACTTCCTTGTGAACTTTGATTTCTGTTCAATTTCTGTGAACTTCCTCTGTGAATTTCCTCTGTGAACTTTCTCTGTTCAATTGTTGGTTAGTATAAGAAATAAATAATCTGAAAACTGTTGTTATTCCATTGTATTCAATTTGTGAACTTCCTCTGTTCAGTTGTATAAGAAATAAATAATTTGAAATCTGTTCAATTGTTGTTCAATTTGTGAACTTCCTCCTGTTCAATTGTATTCCAAATTGTTAATTTGTGAACTTCCTCTGTTCAATTGAATTCCAATTTGCAATTTGTGAACAAATGGTTTAATTTCTGTTATGTTTAGTTTTTGTGTGCTAACTACCTGTATTGTTTAATCAAGTTTGTAGGTATTCAGAACCTTATAAAAAGAAATGAGCAATTATATAGCTCAGAAAAACCCTCCCCAGTGGTGTATCTTTACCTTTTATTCTGGTACAGGTATACCCGCTGTCTCTTGTTTTTTGTTCAGTAGAACATGTCATTTTTTCCCCTTGGATCTTCATCTGTATAGTCATTCTTATTCTATATTTTGTTGTTGTTAACTCCCTACTTGGCATGTAGCAATCGGCTGATTTTGAAACTATATGAAATATATGAGATATTGCAGTGTTGTGACCCTTGTATTGAGTTTTGGTAGATTTCATACATCTGACTTTTTTTTTTAAACTGTAGACACGTCCTCATGCAACTGTTGAAGTGGAAATATTAGAAGATATGCAGTTTGTGCATTTTGATTTCAATAGGTAAGAAAGCTTCAACTGCATGTATCTCATTTTGATGTTTTCTTGTCCCAACTTTTCAATTCATATATAACTCTCTCTCTCTCTCTCTCTCTCTCTCTCTCTCTCTCTCTCTCTCTCTCTCTCTCTCTCTCTGTGCAGTACTCCTTTTGAGCTGCATGATGACAACTATGTGCTAAAGGCAATGAAGTTCTGTGGGAGACCACAGAGTGATAGTATATTTAGTTTCTAATGATTTAGAATGTTGCTAGCTTATAATATAATGATAACATGTCTATTTTATTAGGTGAAATTGATGCTGATTTATATCAAAGTGGCGGTGGTAGTAGTGGTCTTTATGCTGCATCTCTTATTCTTCTACTCAACAGGGTGTGAATGAAAGTGAAGATCATCCCACCGAAGTAGATTTGCAACAAGTTCTTGCGAATTTTGATGACTGATAAACCATGATGTTGGGATTTAATATTTAGATATGCTTTTATTACTATTTAACTTTTGAGTTTAGATTTTGATAAGATCATATGTATTTGGTTGATGATATTTTATGTAGTGTTTTAAATTTCGAAGATATTTTAAGATTTATATTAGACTATAATTATATTTTAGGATGTGTATTTATAATTTATTTATTATTCTATTCTAAAACGGTTTTTCCGGGTTGAACCACTGGTTGGACTGGTTAGACCAATAAATCAGTGAACCAGTGACTAGAACGGTTTGATGACCGGTCCGGTTTTCTAAACCTTGATGAAAATAGAACTTATCATGTATTGTCTCTATCGAGATATAGAAAGTGGTGCCTTTTATAGGCATAGAGTTGATGAATGATATCATGTTATGACCGTTTGTTCATTAAGATAGAAATGATGATCATTAAGTCGGTAATGAAGGCATCGGTTACAAGCAAAAAATGAATAATAGTTAACGCCGAGTTATAACTCATAATGCACAATAAAGATTGAGTTATAAGGTGACGGATCACAGCCCCTAAACTTTGTCTGCCGATTATATGATCCAGGCTAAGTTTAGAAAATAAAATGAGTTATAATTCGGTTAAAAGATAAGTGAGTAATGATATGGTGGGCCCCAAGCTTAGTCAGGTTATTATGTCGGCACTTATTCAAAAAATAATTGAGTGATAAGAGTGATTCAATCAAGATAGTTGTGTAGGGAATACTTTTCCGCTTAAGAACAATTTTATTATTTGATTGTATATGAACTGAAAAGTTCAGAAATAGATATCCATTGATGGAATTGATTGTATGATCCGAGAATATAATGGTTAATTGTTTTGGGAATTTTTCCGGCCCACAACAGCTTATTGATGAATTTCTCGCTCAAAGCAATTAGTTATTGAATATTTACAATTGGAGAATGCTACCATGCTGAAGGGATTTTGTTTAAGCAGGTGAGGAATAGACGTGGAACGTTTCGGTATTGAATGCGTGTATGGAGGTGTGGGTACGAGCCAAAACCATTGCAGGTTGACTGAGACTAGGACACAGTAGAAGCAGAATCTGTTGGTAGAAAGTAGAATGATTTAGTGGGATTAATGTGGGTATAATTATTATCATTAAGGTATTGGACTTTTTTGTGTGTACATGGACCTGTTTTTTGTTTTGGTTTGCAAAATTATGAAGATGATGAGCATGTGTGGCTAGAGCGTTCTTAGGATTATTTTTTAGATGAGTTAAAAAAATAAAATTAAAATAATATTCTATTTGTGAGAATTTAGACAACTGTAAAATTAATTAATAAAGATTTTCATTTCTAAACTAAAAAAAAGAAGTTATTATTATTATTATTATTATTATTATTATTATTATTATTATTATTATTATTATTATTATTATTATTATTATTATTATTGTATGATTTATAATTTTTGGTTTAGATTTGAAGGATTAAGAATTTAAAATTTAGAATTATGGACTAGAATTTATGAACAAGTTAAAAGGTTTAGGGTATAGTGTTATTTATTTAGTATTTTTTATTTAATATTAAGTGTTTAGATTTTGTAGTTTAGGATTTATAATTTAAGTTATGATTGAGGTATTTTGGATTTGTGGTTAGAATTTATGATATATTATTGAGGGTTTAGGGTTGAAAAGTTATGTGTTATGGTTTAGGGTTTGTAAAATAAACATTGTAGAATAAATTTTAAAATAAGTAATTTTAATTAAACAAACATACTGCTAAAGTTTAAGGGTTATTATTATTATTATTATTATCGAAGATAGGGAGACTCGAACTCGCAACCTCCGCAACCTCTTAAGTAAGTATGAAAAGATTATGTCTTTTAAATTATAGCTCATTGACATTATTATTATTATTATTATTATTATTATTATTATTATTATTATTATTATTATTATTATTATTATTATTATTTAGGTCCATGTCATATTTTTTCCTACTCCATATATAGTCCATAACTTTATTATCATATCATATAGATCACATAATGTTCAGACCAAACCAAAAAAGTTAGCCTAAACTCTATATACCAAAAATTTTGTGGGACTGCAGAAAAAAGTCCAGCAAATTAATCATGGAATTACCAATTATTCTACAATGATAATTATCAATACTTTTAAATTCAAAAATTACAGATTTTAAATTTTTTATTTTTTCAAATTTTTAATAATTTCAAATTTTATATTCATTTTGTTGCCTTTGTTTATTTTAAATTTTCTAATTTTACCCTAATAATACTATTAGGTTTATATTTTAGTTTAAAAAATTACAAACTAAGATCAACTTTAAAAAATTCTAAACAAACATCAGTTGAATAAAAATTGTAAGATCTTCAACTAACTAAACACAATCTAATTTATTGTATTTTTAAATTACAATATCAATTTTTTTAGAGTATTTATTTTTAAATTATTTAATTTATACTAAATTTTTGTCTGTTTTAAATTAATATTTATTAATTTAAAATTTATAAACTAATTTTTTTAAAAACTAAATACACATCACTAAACCCTAAATTTTAAACCCTTAAACATAAACTCTAACACATAACTTCTCCACCCTAAATCCTCAATAATATATCATAAATTCTAACCACAAATCCAAAATACCTCAATCATAACTTAAATTATAAACCCTAAACTACAAAACCTAAACACTTAATACTAAAAAAAAAATACTAAATAAATAACACTATACCCTAAACCTTTTAACTTGCTCATAAATTCTATCATTCTAAATCCTAAATTCTTAACCCTTCAAATCTAAACCAAAAATTATAAATCATACAATAATAATAATAACTTTTTTTTTTAGTTTAGAAATGAAAATCTTTATTAATTAATTTTATAATTGTCTAAATTCTCACAAATAGAATATTATCTTAATTCTATTTATTTTAATTTTATTTTTTTAACTCATCTAAAAAATGATCCTAATAACGCTCTAGCCACACATGCTCATCATCTTTATTATTTTGCAAACCAAAACAAAAAACAGGTCCATGTACACACAAAAAAGTCCAATACCTTAATGATAATAATTATATCCACATTAATCCCACTAAATCATTCTACTTTCTACTGACAGATTTTGCTTCTATTACTTCTACTGCGTTCCAGTCTCAGTCAACCTGCAATGGTTTTGGCGCGTACCCACACCTCCATACACACGTCCAATATCGAAACGTTCCACGTCTATTTCTCACCTGCTGAAACAAAATCCCTTCAGCATGGTAGCATTCTCCCAATTTATAGTAAATATCTAATATGAATAAGATAAATTGAGAAAATGAATATGTATAAAGTCGCAACATATATTGAATAATATAATTGTAAAAGTAAAAGAGTTCAAAGTAAAAAAATATACCTTAAAAGTTAATAATTATAGAAAAGAAGACGATATATATAAATGTCATACATGTCAAATGTGAATACTTAAATTTTGTTTTGTAGGACATGCTTTAATTTGATAATAAAGCAATAAGATAACAGTCATTGAATGATACATTAGTATAATGTTTTTAGCAGTTACAGTATGCATGACGAGGGATATTCCTCGTGCAATAATAGTAAATTTTAAATGTTTGCACTTTGCTTAACTTTTTGTATTAAATCAATAATAACATAAAATTTAATAAAATAAATAGTGCAACAGCTATATATTGCTGGAGAATAAAGAATATATAATCAATCAAATGACATAGAGCTATTCGGATTATTTTTTAACAATTTAATTTTGAATTTAAATTCATGCAAAATACATTTAAATTTATAAATGTAATAGGAAGAAAGAATGAAGTATTGATAATAAAATAAATAATAAAGATTGAATTAATATAGTGTTATTGAAAAATTTCATTATGAATTTTGAAAGAATTCAATTACATTTTAGACTTGGACTCATCTAATTGTATAGATGATAATAAAAATAAATAAATAAATATAATTCATGAAAAAAGATTAGCATGATGGTATGAAAATTATAATGCCATAATGATATGTTTAGAATTTGTTTATGTGTGATGAATGGATTCATATATAAATTAAAATTAAAAAAGTGCTAAAGAAATAACTAACAAACAATGTTAATGCTTTTGATTTGATTTGATGTTATAGTTTATCAAATTTTAAGAATGAAATTTGAAAAAATTTAATAGATTTACAGATATTGATTTTGGAGTATAGAGAGCAAAACATGTTTGACAAGTGTGACACATGGATAAGAATAGCTAATGCAAAGAATGAATCATGGTACGTTTAGATTTAAAATGACAATGATATATAAGGAGAGGTTTTATCAACACTCTTATGGTAATAGATAAGGAAAATATAAGAGATGAGGCTTCTGTGTAGCAGATGATCCCTAAAAGCTGAAAACAAAATTATAAGTGACTATATAATAGGTTTTGTACTCTTTCTGCTTTTGGTCAAGAATAAAAAAGATAGAACATGACAAGTAATTAAAGAGCATAAAATTATATTAAAAATTTTTTGTAGGTAATATACATTGATTTATTTAAATTTTTAGGAGTTTGAAGTGCATATTTTAGGTTTTGAATTATTGATAGAAAGTATAACAAATTAAAGATTAGTGTAAATAGTCATTTCATTATTCTAAATGAATTGTTTGTAAAATTCTCGATGAATATTATTTGGCATTATGAAACTGAATTTTGAATAGATGTTGAGAAATTAAAAAAAATTAGAATACATAAATTGCTAAAATATGTAAATGTTATTTGAAAATTGATTCAAGTATTTGAATATAATTCAAATTTTTTGAATCTATTCGGTGGAGTAGGAAATTAGTTTACCGGCCCATGATGGGCGCCAATTATTCTTGTGTGGATGAATTTTTGAGGTATAGCTCGTCTCTTGCGTTGTTGTAATACGCCTTTTTTTTTAATGGAGTGAGAATAACTCGGACGTCAAAGAACACAGTGGGTGGGTATCTGCAAAAGACACTCTGGCGCTCAAGTCAGTAAGTGTTTAAGAGGTATATAATAATTCTATGAATATAGAATGTTAGACGTGAAATATAACTTATCACGTGTGTGTCCTTATAATAATTCTATAAATATAGAATGTAAGACATGAAATAGAATTTATCATGTGTTTTGTTTATAATAATTCTATGAATATAGAATGTAAGACATGAAAATAAAACTTATCATATGAAAATAAAACTTATCATGTGTTGTTTCTATCGAGATATAGAAAATGGTGCCTTTTATAGACATAGAGTTGGTGAATGATATTCATGTTATGACCGTTTGGTCATTAAGATGGAAATGATGGTCATTGAGTCGGTAATGAAGGTGTCGGTTATAAGCAAAGAATGAATGACGCCGAGTTATAACTCATAATGCACAATAAAGATTGAGTTATAAAGTGACGGATCATGACTAATATATTATATATATGTTTTTGGCAGGGATTAATATGTTTCTTTTCTTGTAAAATAGATTGGACAATCTTTAATTTTAGGCATTACATCATGAATACACCTACACTACACATTCATACACTCAACACTAATATATATATATATATATATTTTTTTGGTATTCAACACTAATATGTTATTGTGGTTTGAAATGTTTTTTTTTTTTTTTGGGTTTTTCACGGCATCCCTCAACCCGATCGGTCAAGGACTAATTCGTCGCGGATCTGAGCTCCATTTAAGGGTCTGCCGCTGGCCAATGGGTTGCTTCATGCACAAGGCGAGATTCGAACTCCCGACACTTGTTTAAGCGAACGAGTGAGCTGACCACTTGACCAACCCTAGTTGGTTGGTCTGAAATGGTTTTTGGTTTTGGGCCATTAATACACAAAGCCCAACATATAAACTCTGAGCCCGAACAAGAAGGGAAGTAGCAAGGCAAATTATCTGGGCTTCAACCACATTAAACGTCAACCCCCTAAAATTTGGGCTTAGCTCTTTGCTTCTTGTCTAGTAGGTGTCTTTTATCTACGCACAATCCCTTTAGTTTTCTAGATATCCCTCAAAGGGAGTTGGTGAGTTTGCTTGATGATGATGTTAATGGGGTGACAAATTTTTTTTCTGGACTTAGGTATGGGGAGACAATTGTTAGTCAACCCCCATAGAGCTTCTTCTTTTTGTTTTCTTGGCCAGACTCCGATAACTTACCAAAGACAAAAACTACGCACAAGGCTTTTGTTTTGGTGGTAAAATTGAAAATTCCTTTTCTTGTAATAAATGTACTCGGTTTCAACTAAATGTTATGTGTGTGAGTGTATAGTGCACATGATTCTTGTTGACCTTTACATAGAATCAATTTAAATTTTTTGAATAATTAGATCATTTGTCTACTTAAACAAGTATTCTTTAATCTATTGAATTAGGAGATACTGAAAAAAAAAAAAGATAATTCTATCTATATAATTTATAAAAATTTATACTAATCTTTTATATTGTAAAATTTAGCTATTTTATTTTTTTAATGATGTCACATCGACATTTCTAAATATATGACAATATATGAAAATTAACTAATTATCTTTAAGAAAAAAATAAAAAAGATTTAATATAAAAAATTTATGTATTTTTTTAAATAAATAATTTTAAATTTCTAAAATAATAAATTATAATTCAATTTATATTATATTTTAAGTGAATAATTATATAAAATTATATATAAATTATTAAATATAAAATATTTTTTATATAAACACTTTAAATTTAATATTAATTTATATATTATTTAATTAATCTCTAAATAATATTAAAATATATTATATTCTAAATTCATCTCCCGCGAATGATGCGGGTGTCAATCTAGTTTAAAAAAAAAACGGTTAATGCTTAGGAATTTGGTCAAATATCGCCAAAAGGCACGCCAAACACGCACAAGCTTAGCTGTGCTAAACTTTGATACAACATTGACAAGATTTCTACGCCTAAGAAATAAATAGACCAAATGGAAATATAATATAGATGTCACTTTATTAGGAAAGAAAGTAATAGGCAATAATTGAAATTGTTCTGATAACGATCTATAGCAGTCAGCAGTGTAATGTACAACCCTCCACGCAATACAAGGTCAATCACTTTTAGCAGCCATAGTAGACTAAAACTTATTTAATTCAAATAGTAGACTAGCGGTCTTGCCCCATAGATTACGTCTGCCAATTTTTCAGTGTAGGAATTGATATTTAGTTATCTAAAGTTGAAAGGAAGATTGACGAACTTTTTGTTTTTTCGTGTGAGAGAAAAGAGTGTATTTTTTAATGATGTGAGAAGAGAAGTGTTTAATTTTGCTATAAGAACTATAAATCAGTGCCTTCGATTTGTTTTATTTTTTTTTCAAACAATCACAAATTGGACTGTCTGATTTGTGATTTCGAAAATAAAAAAAATTTTAATGTTAAAATTGGACTATTCGATTTTTATTTTAAAAAATAAAAAAAATACAAAATACAAAATGGATCATGCGATTTGTCGTTTTTTTTTTCAAACAAATCGGACCCTCTGATTTGTAGTTTACTTTTTTCTTCAAATAAATCGGAACGTCCGATTTAAATAAAACACCATATAAAAAAAACACCTAATCTTCCAATAACAATGTATTATACATATATTTAAACAATATATAAAAAAATTAGCCTTGACGAAGATTGACCTTATGACTATTTTTAGTAGAAATTTATCTCAATTTTTGTTTATGGTCTATTTATTATAAAAAATAATTTTACATTAGTTTTTACATTATAATTAGTAAATATAAATTTAAAGTGTTTCTCTTTTTTTTATTAAGAGAAATTAATTTTAATTTCTGTTATGGTCTCACTTAATTAATTAATTAAAATACTTAAATTTTATGTAATTATTTTTTTAATAATATTATTTAAATTTATGAATTCAAAAATAATTTACTATTAAGAGATATTAATATTAAAAACATTCGTATATAATAATAATACACAATATATAATTCGAGATTACACTAATTTATAAAATTACTTAATACAAAAAAACATAATTAATTCTATAATTAATAAAAATAAGCAATCCAACCAAAAATTATTTTATAAATATAAAAATAAAATTATTTTTTTAAGTAAACAAATTTAATTAATTATAATTTAATATAATAATATAAATAATATTTAATATTTATTATCATATAAATAATTAATATAAATTATTAATTAAATAAAAATAAAATTATCTAATTATATTAATTATTATAATTATTAATAAATTAATTATGATTTAATTATTATTTAAATAATTAATATAAAATATTAATTAAATAAAAATATAATTATTTAATATAACTAATTATTATAATTATTACTAAATTAATTATAATTTAATTATTTAATATAATTATTTATTTTTATAATAACTTGTCATTTGACAAGTTATTATTGATTATCACAAATCTCATTCAGACGGACTCTCTTCTCTCGTAAACCGTAAGAAAATCCTTCTTTTTTTTCCTCCATCGGTTGGATGGTTGGTTTTTCTATTTGTCAAAAAAAGTGTTATTGAAACTGGAGTATTGAAGTCACTCTAAAAAATCAAATAGAGAAATAAAAAAATAAAAATTAAATTAATTTTTATATTATATTTAATATAAAGTGTATACAAATAAATTATATTTTAGTATTTTATTTAATTTAAAATAAATATAAAAATAAAATAAAAATATTTTTTAAATATATTTAACAATTAAAAAATTTAAAATTTCAGTTTTTATTTTAAAAAAATTTAGTTTTTTATATTTCATAACTGAAATTTTAGTTTTGATATCTAACCACTAAACGCATTATTAATCCAACAAATACTGCTAACTGACAAAGTCTGCTTTTGTTGATTTATATTGTATGTTAATCTTGTATCGACGTCCAAAAAAAAAAAAAAATTCTTGTATCAATTTTGTATCATCCACTATTGGACCAATCACTCTCATCTTATATTAAATTTATTAAACTCATCAGAGGTTTTGCCGTGTTGGAAAAAGGATGTAATGACATATATTATTAGTTTACACGTCACTGTTTTTCATGTGTAATAAAAAACATTATAACACTGTTTTTCACTTCCATAAATAAATTAATTTCTGGTTCGTCGTTACCTGCGTTTAAAGGTGTGAATATGGTGCCAACAAACAATAAAGTTAGATTGCTTATTTCTTTAATAGGTGGCATAATTTAGTATTTACCATTTCATAATTATTATTAACATGGATTAGTTGGCTATTTCTGAAGACACACACTGACACAAATGCCTTTTACAGCATGGAAAAGTCATTGGTACAAGTTAACTACTAGTAACACGTTTTCAGAGGCAGCAATAATGTAAGTATCAATCATAAATGTTTTGAGGAACAACTCTCACCTAATTACCACTGCAATAATATGAGTGCTTCTACAAATCTTAATGTCTATTTCTTCTGTGCCTTCATCTTCTCATTCAGTTCCTTTTTCAATATTGTAACCTCTGTGGATACCTTAACTGCAACACAGTCACTTGGGATCAACCAAACACTTGTATCCTCAAAGCAGGTGTTTGAGTTCGGCTTCTTCAATGGAACCAACAACTCCACATGGTACTTAGGAATATGGTACAAGGACATTCCTCAAAGAACAGTGGTTTGGGTTGCAAACCGAGACACCCCACTTAAGGATACCAATGGAACTCTCAAGATTGGAGCAAGGGGGAACCTTGTTCTTCTTGATCATGCAGGAAATGCTATTTGGTCCTCAAATGAAACCACTGCTACAAATCCAGTTCTTCAGCTTTTGGATACAGGAAACTTGATTCTCAGAGAAGCAAACAAAAATGGTGCAATTGATGGCAACTATCTATGGCAGAGCTTTGATTATCCAACAGATACTTTGTTACCGGGAATGAAGCTTGGTTGGAACTTGGACACTGGTATTGAGCTCTATATAACATCATGGAAGAGCCAAGATGACCCCTCAAGTGGTGATTTTTCTTTTAGGATGGAAAAACTTGGGCTACCAGAAATTTTTTTATGGAATAATCAAGTTAAGGTACATAGAAGTGGACCATGGAATGGAGTGAGATTCAGTGAAATACCAGTGGTTTCATCAAATGCTGTTCTTCAAGATAATATGTCTGTGGATTCACATGAAGTGTACTACATACTTTCAGCTATCAATCAGTCCAAGTTTTCAAGAAAAACTGTGAGCTGGAATGGCGAAATTCAACGTCTTGTGTGGGTGGAAAGTAGCCAAAGCTGGAAGAAGCTATGGTTTGCACCAAGTGGTGAATGTGACAAGTATGGTATCTGTGGTCCATATGGTATCTGTGACTCCAATGCTTTCCCAGTATGCAGTTGTATTCAAGGCTTCAGTGTCAAGAACCAGACAGAGTGGGATTTCAGGGATTTTTCTAATGGTTGTGTAAGAAAGACAAGATTGGATTGTGGGAGAGACAAGTTTCTGAAGCTGCAACATGTGGAACCACCAGAAACAACAAGAGTGTTTGTGAACAGAAGCATGACTCTTCAAGAATGTGAAGCTATGTGCTTGAAAAATTGCTCTTGCACTGCCTATGCTAATGTTGAGATCACAGATGGAGGAACTGGTTGTGTGATGTGGAGTGATGAACTCTTAGACACGAGGATGTTTTCTGTTGCTGGCCAAGATCTCTTTATCAGATTAGCATCTTCTGATGTAGGCAAGTATCTCTAATCTTATATTACCTCCTAATCTTGTATTACCTTAACAATTAGTTATAGTCCTTCAATTTTTATCTTTTCCACAGTTGACATAAACAATGGATCTGGTGGTAGCTCAGGAAAGAACAATAATGTAGGCAAAATAGTAGGCATTACATTTGGTGCTGTTGCTAGTGTAATTTTGGGCTTGAGCTTGTTTCTTTTATGGAAGAAGAGAAAATTGAAAAGTATATGGCAAAGGAAAACCAATCAGAAAGGTAATAATGGAATACTAATGTCTATCATTTGATACTGAGGTGATATTTTTCCTTCTTGTTAGGCTGCAATGTTTTCCTTTCCTTGAATCAGGTTCCTATGAGAGACCTCAGCGCATTGAGAGAGTAATTTCAGCTAGCAGAGAACTCTCAGGTGAACGCACCATGGATGACTTAGAGTTGCCATTGTTTGATTTCACAACACTAACAATGGCCACTAACAACTTCTCTGAAGGAAATAAGCTCGGAGAAGGTGGTTTTGGAAGTGTTTACAGGGTACATGCTTTAAGAGTTTTTTGGTACATTATGTTATATACTCATATTCAAGAAATCTAAATAATGTGAAGTTATTACACAGTTAAAATTTTAATAGTGACACAAGTAAGGTGTGGTAACATCAGGGTAGGTTGGTTGAAGGACTAGAGATTGCTGTGAAAAGGTTGTCCAAAAGCTCTGGCCAAGGAAATGAAGAATTCAAGAATGAGGTCAAGTCAATGGCAAAGCTTCAACACAGAAATCTTGTAAGATTGTTTGGTTGCTGCATTGAAAAGGAGGAGCAGATGTTGGTTTATGAATACATGGAAAACAACAGCCTTGAATCTATTTTATTTGGTGAGTTGTTTTATCATTTGCACCTTCAAACTAGAAAATCCCTCCTTCTGAAACATATATAACTGACTGTTTGAAACTTATTCCAGACAAAGACAAATGTTGTTTGCTTGACTGGCAAATGCGATTCGATATTATATGTGGAATATCTAGAGGACTTCTTTATCTTCACCAAGACTCCAGACTTAGAATTATCCACAGGGATCTCAAGGCAAGTAATATTCTGCTGGATAGAGAAATGAACCCAAAGATATCGGATTTTGGAATGGCTAGAATTTTCTGCAGCGATCAAACTCAAGCAAACACAAGGAGAGTTGTTGGAACATAGTGAGTGTAACATAATAACAATAGTTTTCTTTAAAAAAGATATGGCTGATAACCTCATCATTAACATGTTCTTATACATATGTAGTGGCTATATGTCGCCAGAATATGCAATGGACGGACTCTTCTCAGTTAAGTCTGATGTTTTCAGTTTTGGCGTTCTTGTGCTAGAGATCATAAGCGGCAAAAAGAACAAAGGATTTTATTCCTCAGAAGAGATAAATCTTCTGGGACATGTAAGAGAAAAGCCACATTCCCTAGAGACTGGAGTGTTACTGTTATATATTATCTTGTAAGATTACATTTATTTTTGCATTACTGCAGGCATGGAGGTTATGGAAAGAAGGGAGGGCATTAGAACTGATAGATTCATCATTTGGTGATTCCTATTCAGAAACAGAAGTACTGAGATGCATACAAGTTGGGCTGATATGTGTGCAAGAAAGAGCAGAAGATAGACCAACAATATCTTCTGTGGTGTTGATGTTAAGTAGCGAAAATGCATCAATGCCACAGCCTAGAAACCCCGGGTTTGTCCTTGGAAAGAGTCCTGCTGAAACTGTTTCTTCTTCAGCTAATGAAGAAGAATACTCAGTGAACCAAGTCACAATAACAGTAGTAGATGGCAGGTAGGGAATTGAAGTGAGTCTAATTGCAAAGTTCATGTTGATGAGCAAAAGTCCACAGAAATCAAGATTGTAAGTAGCTAGAATCAGAATTTTGACACAGAAGCAATAGTATGTGAATATGAGCATTTTAAATGTTAATTTTCTATTGCAGTATGTATAACTATACAACACACTATAAAGTATGCAAGTCACCAAAAAAAGCACTATAAAGTATGCCTACTATGAAATATTAATTATCCATGGTAACGTGGTAGACTTGTTAAAACTATTTGCTATGTAAAATGAAAAAAAGCCCATTTTAATATGTAATCATTGCCATGTAACCATGTGGCCTCTCTCAATCAAAGTCACCTTCACAGTCAACACTCAACAAATTGTTTTCAATCCGTGTGGCCCTCTATTCAGAATTTGACCTTGTCTGGACCACATCAAAATTTGGATTTTCAAACTTAAAACCATTAATTCTTACAGGAGGATGCCATATCTACATTATATAACATAAACGTCATTAATTAATTTAGCAAATACCCTAAGGTAGATTTTAGATTGTATAGTAATAATAATAACAATGCATACCAAGTGATTGTATAGTAATCTATGAGTGCATGCCATTGGGTAAGGACTCTAACTGATGAAAATTTCAAGAAAATATACACTTGCCTTGGCATGGAAAAGTCATGAGTTATGATCAATACTAATGAAAAAAAAAACAAAAGGTAATGAATAAGTGGTAGAGATTTAAACTTTTTAGAAGAAGCAAGTAATATAAATATCAAGAGAATATCTTGGACATGATCAATAAGCCTAAACCTCCATTTGTTTTGAGGAACAAACTCTCACCTAATTAGCACTGCAACATGAGTGCTTCAATAAACCCTTATATTTACCTCTTCTGCACCTTCACCTCTGTCAACTTTTTCCACATTGTAAACTCGTTGGATACCTTAACTTGAATTTTCATAGTTACTGGGTTTCCTCCTCATGCTCTTAGGCCTTTGAATGTAATATTTTGCTATGCTGTTATGAAAGAATATGATATTTGTGCAATCTTTAATGAAATAGATATTAGTTTCTATTTAGTTCATAAACTCTGCAACTACTACACACAATCACACAACCATATTGCTGTGAAAAATAAATGAAGCTTGCAATAAATATTTGTTAAAATGTGTAAATGACAGATAATTTGAACCAAGGAAAATATACCCTTTTTTCTATCAGTGAATTCATTTCTTACATATTACACAAAATAATATCAAAATAGATCTAGAAGAAGCCGCAACTATAAAATGAGAAAAATGAATTAAGAAAAATTTTCATTCTTTTGAGAATATACAAGTATATTGTATGATTTCAAATTTCTTTAGCTACCTAGCATTTAGCATTGTGACTGTGACTTGATTCACACTCCATGTTTTATCTTGATTACTTGAAGATGAATCCGTCTCTGGATGATTCTTTCTTAGAGAAAAGCCAGGATTTTTAGGACGTGGCATTAATGCAGCTTCACTACTCAACATTAAAACTACCGAGGACATTGTTGGTCTATCTTCTGCACGTTCTTGGACACATAAGAGACCAACATGTATGCATCTTAGAACTTCAGATTCTGCATATGAATTGCCAATGGATTGATCAACTAGTTCTAAAGCAGTTCCTTCATTCCATTGCCTCCACACCTGCAAGAAAGTACAACAAATTATTTCTTGGAAGGAGAATCATATTTTCATGTAAACAGGTAATACTCTAATTAAGGAAGCTCTTTCACTTACGTTGCCCAAAAGATTCAATTCATCATTGGCATAGTAAAACCCTCTATTTTTCTTGCCCGTAATTATTTCCAATACTAGAACTCCGAAACTAAAAACGTCAGATTTTACTGAGAAATTTCCGTCCATAGCATATTCAGGAGACATATAACCACTGCATATTAAAAACAAAGACATAAGAAAATTACCATATTTGATATTTTCGGAAGTAGTATGATAAGCTATTGTAGTACTTACTATGTTCCAACAACTCTTATTGTATTTGCTTCTGTTTGATTACTTCCAAAAATTCTGGCCATCCCAAAGTCAGATATCTTTGGGTTCATTTCACTGTCAAGTAGAATATTGCTTGCTTTGAGATCCCTATGAATAATCCGAAATCTAGAATCTTGGTGCAAATAAAGAAGTCCTCTAGCTATCCCACATATAATATTGAATCGACTTTTCCAATCTAGCAAGGATCTTTTAGCTTTGTCTGAACACATAAATTCTCATTAGTATAAAGTATTCAAACAAATTAAAACCAATGAAGCACATAATAAGCAAAACAAGTATGTGTTGAAGCTAGTTACCAAACAAAATGGAGTCAAGGCTTCTGTTTTCCATATATTCATACACCAACATCTTCTCATCCTTCTCAATGCAGCAACCAAGCAGCCGAACAAGGTTTCGATGTTGGAGCTTGACAATTAACTTGACCTCATTCTTAAACTCCTCAATTCCTTGTCCAGAGTCTTTTGATAACCTCTTTACAGCAATTTCTTGGCTTTCAATCAAACTTCCCTGATATAGTCATAGTCATAAGTATAGGTGTTTTGTTGAGTGACCAGCAATTTAAAGGAATCATGGCAGATAAGTAATGAAAAAACAACTTACCCTATAAACACTACCAAATCCTCCTTGTCCAAGTTTATTATCTTGAGAGAAGTTGTTGGTAGCCATTGTTAAGGTATCAAAATCAAACATGGGCAACTCTAGATCATCCATGTTCCTGTCACCCGAGTGTCCTCTAGAAGGCACCCCCTCATTCATTAGCAAATCATGACTTCTGTGAATTGAACCTGGAATAATGAAAATTTATTTATGTTGCACAAACAACATATCCTATGTATATAGGCATTCAATTGAAGGACATTATCCATTACCTCTGTGTTGTTTCTTCTTCCTTAAGTAACAAATAGCAACCAATCCCAAAACTATAGCAACTACACTAAGTGAGATGCCTATAGCCTCAGCTTTACGATGTTTGGAGCCAGCAGATCCTGTGTCACCATGATTAATTAAGATAGAATCTTTTAGTATAAATATCTATTTGATTTTTTTTTTTTCTAGCATTAAGATATGCTATTGCAAGGAGAAGATAAGACTCAACAAAGGAAAGTAAAATAGTCAAAGATCTAAAGCTAATAAGTCACACTCCCACTTAACTATCCTCATTATCAAGTATGAAATGTTGCATAGTATGTAAGCATTTATGTGGTTGTTTAAGTCTCACGGTTACAGCAGCCATAATAGTCTGAGATATTCATATTCATATTCACCTACCGTTGCCCAGTTGCTCTTTCTCTTTACCTACTCTTGCCAACTTATTGAATCCTTTACCCACATTCATTAAAGAATAGTCTTTGTCTAATTTGATATAATATCTACTAACCTTTTCAAGCAGTCAATTAAATTAAATTAACACGTATCAGTATGCAATTATATGTAATTATTTACAGTTTATACACTAATAAGTCATAATCAACATAGCTTTTTATATTTATAGAAGCAAAAAATTCTTTTCCTTACAGCAATATTTTTTTAGTCAACAAAACCATATGGGAGTGTGAATATGGCTATCATTTGGAGGGTTAGCTATTTCATATAAAATTTTTCTCACGAAATTCACATGAAAATGACGAGTGTAACAAGTCAGAAAAACAAATGGTTGAGAAGAGTTAGAAGCAATTTTGTGGAAAAAAATGTTTATCATTATTCGAACAATTCATACAACATCATGAAATCACTCAATTAGAACATAAGAAATGTCATGTAAGTAAAAGTAGTCAAAATTATATTCACGAACAATTTATATATATATATATATATATATATAATATTTGAGTTTAATATTAATATACTAACTACTAACAATATTTTTTACAGTTGTTTAATTATATTTGTTTTTTTAAATGACTATTTATGTAGTCAATATAAAAGATAGTTATTTTTACTTACATAATGATATTTAATTGGATGTACCTATAAAATTACAGTGTAACAAAATTAAATTCTTAATACTTATTGAATTTTTTTAATTATATTATTAAAAGAATGTCATTTAACAACCAATTATTATAAGCTAAAAGCGCTGATATTCTCAATAGAAACTCCAACTCTGTTTTATGACTGCTGGGCCAAGAAATCCTAGAAAGTCAAATTGGTAGGCCCATGACACACCGTTTAGGAGCCGATTGTTTAAAAATTCCCGCAGACCCATGTCGCAGTCATTCTCGAAGGCCGAAGCATAAAAAGGTTAGTGGGCCCAACACAGAGCTCCTTTAAGTCTTTTAACAAATCATTCTTTTCCTAAACCAAAAAGAAAAAAAAAAAACAAATCATTCTTTTCATCCACAAAACTCACGCAACAATTTCAGGGGGACACAACCCGAGGTTCAATACCTTGAATCACCGAGTCGGGTGGAACAATATCCACCCACATCCTCTTTTTTAAGAAGATTCAAATGGGAGGAACCTACCAGAAGACTATTTTGAAGATACTTATTTATGACAATTTATATATCGAATCATTCCATGTGGCCGATATGATATAACTACGTTACCATCCTGGGTCCTGCTGGAACCACTTATTGCGATTTATTGCCACTAGCTAGCCATATTCGTCCCATTTCCCCTTTGAAAGCATCTCAATTCTCACCTCTTTAATAATACTGTTCTAGTTCCAAATAATTAATCATGTATATATGCACACCATAAGCAAGAGAATATCTTAAAAAAAGAAAGAAAGAAACATATATACCTATATCAGCAGCTGATAATCGAACATAGAGATCTTGGCCACTGCCGGAAGGGTAGTTCCTCAAGTCAAAGAGTTGACCAAGCCACATAACACAACCACTTCCGCCATTTGTGATATCAATGTTTGCATATGCAGTGCATGAACAATTCCGTTGGCACAGGCTCTCGCATTCCGTTAACGTCATACTTCTGTTAACAAACACCGTCGTCGTCTCCGGCAGCTTCATGCTCTCAAGATGCAAGAACTTGTCAGTCGGGCAATCCAGATCGGTGTTCCTCACACACCCGCCAGATCCATCTCTCAGATTCCAAGCCTGAGGGTTCTTAGGACTGAACCCTTTCATACATGTGCAAACCGGCGATGCATTATTGTCACACACTCCGTACGGACCACACTCCCTGTAATGGTCGCATTGATCCGCCGGTGCGTACCAGAACTTGTTCCAAGTTTCGCTGCTCGCTATCCACGTCCGCCTTTGAAGTTCTCCGTCTGAATCTGAGGTCACCGTTAGCCTCGATAACAAAGAAGCGTTCCCGATGGAGAAAGAGTAGAACACGCCGTGCGCGTCATCGGAGAAGCTGAACACAATGGAATCAGTATCGGTGTCCATCTCTGGAACTCCGCTGAATCTCTCACCATTCCAGGAACCACTTCGGTATATGATAGTCTGGTTTCTCCTCAGAAAAATCTCAGGTAAACCGCGGTAATCTAGCTTGAAAGTGTAGTCACCGGAAGAAGGGTCTTCACCTGTGACCTTCCACGATGTTAAGTGCTTCTCAATTCCTGTGTCGAAGTTCCAACCCATCTGCATCCCCGGTAGCAAGGTATCTGTTGGGTAATCGAAGCTCTGCCATAGGTAGTTGTTGCTCTGTTCTGAATCTTTGAGAACAAGGTTACCGGTTTCCAGGAGCTGGAGAACTGGATTCTTGGCACTGGTTTGGTTGGAGGACCATGCAGGGTTGCCGGATGAATTGAGAAGGACAAAGTTTCCGTTGTCTCCGATCTTGAGATAGCCTGTGGAGTTGTCAATGGGGTTGTCTCTGTTTGCAACCCAAACTCTGGTTTGAGGATTGATGTTGTTGTACCATATTCCGAGGTAATAGTTGGTGTTGGAACCTCTGAAGAAGCCGAGAACGAAGGTTTGGTTCTGTGATAAGAGGGTTTGGTTGGTAGTAAGAACTTGTGTTCCGGTTAATGTATCGGAAGAGTTTGATGAAGTGAGGAAGAAGAGGAAGAAGGAAATGAGGAGGTGTTTAAGGAAACTAGTGAATGAGGTTGGCATGTTTGTGGAAAGGTGAGAGAGTTGTGTGTGAATGTTGAGAGGGTATATGAAGCGTTTTTGGCTTCTTCATCGAGGGTTATGACAATTTCTTGGTAGATTTCGTATATATTATGAGTTGAAATGAATATGATATATATATATCAAATATGAGAAAAGCAGAGGAGAGGTGAGGCGAGCAAGTTGACCCCGGAATCCATTTCCACCTTATTTTCTATTTCCTGGTCTCTGTCTCTGTGCTATCTTGTCAACAAAGGCTTTTGCCCAAATTTAAAAGAGAAACCATGGACTATTTTTTTTATTTTTTTTTATATTTGTTATTATATAAAAAATTAAATTTAAATTTTTAAATCATAAAAAACTAACCAAAAATATATAAACAAATAGTAAATATAATATTCTTCAATTTAAAAACCTAACTAATAAATATATTGATTTTATTAGATGGTATATGATCCCATCATTATAAATCGATTAAATTCAAGATATTCATGGAATAAAAACAGTTACTTTATTTTTAGAGGAATGCCACATCACCCTTAAATATTATTATTTTTTATCTGCACTTGACTGGCAATAATTTATATTTATATTTATAAAAATTTTGTACACAAAAAATATATAATTTTTACACATATATTTGTTTCAGTCTGAAGTTGGGCTCCGAGGTATAGGTCAGTGACAGCAAGAAAAGCACTGATAGCGTCCTTTTCCTATGCACTGTACCGCAAGCTCCTTTCTCGTCTGAGCAATGTGAAGAATCTGCAAAAAGGACTCCAATACTTAAGTCAGTTCGTGATCACAAAACAATAATGGCTAGTTTTTGTACTGTTTTGAGTGTATAGCTTGTCTGTTTTAGGTTACTCGTAGCAGCTTATTTATGCTTGAACGAGCACTATTCTTATGACTCTGAGAATCGTAGGATTTTACCTGAAGTGTAGCGTATATATTGTTTATTTGGTATAACCGAATTTTGACTTAGCTGATCTGAGGTATAACGTCGGGTCGAGTTTTTTGGTACGGATCATAGCCCTCAAGTTTGACTTGCTAATGTCAGTAGCAAGTTGAACTTTTATCCGAATTTCCGACGTTATGCCCGTTTCAACTCCATCCGAGCCCCCAAGCTCAGCATGCTGCCGACTCATTAGTAACTGCTACTTTCTACATTTAATGATTGTTGTGCGTTTATGGTCTCTAGAAACCACTAAGCCACGTTTGCAATAAATGGTAGTGGGGTGTTGTTTCGAAGTAATCCTGACCGCTAGGCTTTTGGCTATCTGAACGGTCCCCTTAATCTGATGGCTAAGTTTGATCAGATTGTTTGCTTCCCTTGCTAATGCTTACTTGAACACCCTTTACTTTACCTTTGTTAAGTTTTTTACCATGAAAAGACCAGAGGATAAAGTTGTAGAGCTTAAAGATGACTGGTATGAGTGGGTGCATGCAGACGTTAAGTGCCGCACCTCCCTTCTCCAAAGTGAGAAGTGTTTATCTTTGTTAAATACCGCGAACTGGGCCCGTAGTGGCTCTGGTGTAGGTATTCAGTTGCTCCCCTATTTTGGGGAGGATAAGGTTTGTGAGAAAAGGGGGGATTGGGCCTATTTTTATATATATACTTGTGTGTTTACTGAATTAGGTGTGAAACTTCCATTTCGGCTTTTGAATATTTGGTGTTGATGCAGCTCAACTGTGCTCTGTCGCAGTTGCATCCAAATTCCTGGGCCTTTCTTCGTGCCTTTAAATGTTTGATGAACTTTCTGGAGATTGCTCTTTCATTAAATATCTTCTTCTTGCTTTTTCAAGCGAAAGGGGTTCTAAGGGTCTTTGGATAAATTTGAGTAGTTATCCTGGTAGGTCCCTTTTTATGTTGTACAAATCGTCATTTAAGAGCTTCAAAGAGTTGTTTGTTAAAGTTCGGTCGTGTGAGACAGAGTATCCGTTTTTCTTAGATTTGGAGCTAGGGGAACATTTTTCCCTATACTAGTGTCTCGAACCAATGCAGATTCTAGAGGCAGTGGGTAGGTCTAATGAAGAGGACTTATTTTTGGACTACTTAATTGACTGTTTCTCCTCTGGAAAGCTGTTATGTATCGATGAGGTTTTAAAACTTGAGAATAATTCTAAAGGTTTGAAAGACTATATTGGTAAGGTGTTTACTTGTTTTTTATTTGGTGTATTTCCTTCTTTTTCTATTTGTAATATATCTCTTGTTATTACAGGTGGGAGGGTGCCTCCTTGACGCGTATGAAGACTTTTTTGGACCAGAAAAAGAAAGAAGGTAAGAAACTTCGACTGAGAAGGTTGATAAAGACACTACCGCCGATGTTGCACAATCCAGTGCCCATCCACAAGGAGAGAAAGGAAAAAATATGGAATATGAGAGATCATTAGAGATTCTGTCCGGAGTGGATCTGGTATTTGAATCTGGAGTTAGGAGTGGGGTGAAGAGGCAATCCCGTCTTCACGATTTTATGGCTAATGGTGCTACAGAGTCGATCTGGAGCGATCGATTTCCTTTTGGTGCCCTTGCTGATAGGGTTGCTCAGAACCTTAAGGATGTTGAGCTTCTCAGAGACATTGGAAAAGAGGTGATCGGTCAGTATATGCAGGTATGTGTAGTGTCATTTGGTTTTGTATTGTTTTTGGATCTGTTGTTTGACCAAGTATGTAATTTCTGAAAGTACTTGGCACAAGATTGCTCTGTGTTGGTCGTACTACCGAGTTATCCGGGGTTGAGGAGAAAATTGAAAAGGAAAAAGTTATGAAGCTTGAGAAGTCAGTCGCTGTATAGGATGAAGTGGTCATTGGTCTCACCAAGAAGATGAAAGACATGGAGGTCGAGATTGGGAACTTGCAAGAGCAGATCCGATCTCGTCAAGGACAGTTGAAATAGGCTGACACCGAGAAGGGAAATCTGACATCTCGAGTTCATGAATTGGAGGATGAAGAGCTAGAAATGTTTGCTGCCAGATTTGACCGCGCAGTTAGTCAGGTTTCTGTCTTTGCACCTAGCTTCGAGATTAGCCAGTTTGATGTTACAAAATTGTTGTTGATGGTAAACTGGTGGATGACGAGCCTGGAATGGAGGTCCAGGTAGGGGGTGGAAATAGGTCAGGCCAGGCCAGGCTTTACTCTTAACAGGCCTGGCCTGTCACGTAGTTGATTGGCCTGAGCCTGACCTGCAGTCTGCTATAGGCTTTTTTTAAAATACTAAGCCTAGCCTGTTATTCAGCCTGGCCTGGCTTGAAGCCTGTTAAAAGGTCTGCTAATTTTTTTTTTACAAAAATAAAATTATTATTTAAAAAAATATTTTTTAATAAACATATTTATATATAAAATGTCATATTTAATATTTATAAAAAGTTTTAAACTTTAAAGTATTTAAAATATACAAAATTATTTATAATTAAATATAGTAAATTTAAAATATCTCATTATTTTGTTAATAATAAAAAAAGTATTTATATATATAATTATATATTAAGAGGTCCAGACAGGCCTGACAGGCCAGGGCAGGCGAATTAGTGAGCCTAGGCCTGACCTATTAATATAATAAGGCTTTTATAAAAGTCTAAGCATGTGCCTATTTTATAATAGGCCAGGCCAAACACAGGCCAGACTGCAGATCCCTGGCAGGCCGCCTGGCCTTTTTCCACCCCTAGGTCAAGGATGAGACTGTTGATGTAGGTGATAAGTAGTTTTAGTTGGTGAAATCTGTAATTTGTTAGACTATCATTTATTTGAAACAATTGGCACTATGCTTTTGACTTAGCAACGTTTTTAGTTGCGTATTTTGACTTTATATATAAAATTTGATGCTTGTTTACTGCACACTTTTTGCGATAGTAAATTGATATTCAATATCCGATGTTAGATTTCAGAAGATTTGAGGTGGTCGGCCTCGTTAAAACCTCCCCGAGTAAAACCCTATTCGGAAAAAGTCTCGGTGGTAGGAAAAAGAGTACCTCCCTAACCTCAAATTGTTACAAATACTTAAGTGTAATACAGTCGTAATGATGAAATATTCTATGTGTTTGGTAATCGACTCCTTCTAAAGTCTGCAAAGAATATGCACCTCGGCCATGCACTTGTGAAACTCGAAAGGGACCCTCCCAATTTGCAGCGAGCTTGCCTTGTCTTGGGGGCTTCCGAACATCTTCGAGACGTTTGAGGATGAGGTCTCCCAGATTTAGAGGTCGAGGTTTGACCTTCTTGTTATATTTGCGTTGAATCATGAGCTGCATTGCTTCTTGCCGTATCCTCGCTTCTTGTCGTTCCTCCTCTATTACATCCAGCTCAGCACTTCTAGTTTGGTTGTTCGCCTTCTCATCTAAGTGATCGGTTTTGATTGACCCTTGGGATATTTCTACTGGGATCATGGCATCGGCTCCGAAGACTAACTTGAAAGGCGTTTTCTTGGTTGAACCTTGTTGGGTTGTGTTGTATCCCCAGAGTATCTCTGGTATTAGCTCGGCCCACCGAGCTTTAGCTAGGGTTAACTTTTTCTTTAATGCCTGCAAGATAACTTTGTTAGCTGCCTCGGCGAGCCTATTGGTTTGAGGGTACTCGACCGATGAAAAATGGTGTTTAATGTTTAAATTTTGTAAGAAAGATGCTATCTTCTTATCGGTAAATTGTCTACCATTATCAGTAACGATGTCCATTGGCAATCCATACCGGCGTATGATAAATTTTCAAATGAAACTTTGTACTTTGTCTACTGTTATTCTGGCGAATGTTTGAGCTTCTATCCATTTTGTAAAGTAGTCAATTGCTACAAGTAGGAATTTTTTCTGGCCTTGTGAAATTAGAAATGGGCCGAGTATATCTAGCCCTCATCTGTGGAATGGCCATCCGACCTCTGACGTGTGTAACATTTCGGCCAGATTGTGTATTACCGGAGCGCACCTATGGCAATTGTCACACTGTTTGACCATTGTCATACAGTCTTTCTTCAAAGTCAGCCAATAAAATCCTGCCCTTAATAACTTTGCTGTCAATCTTCGGCCTCCTATATGTGTACCACAAATGCCTTCGGGTGCTTCTGATAATGCTAAGGTGGCATCTTCATCCCCTAAGCACTTCAGAAGAGGTCGAGATAATCCCCGTCTATAAAGGTTGTCTCCAATAATGGTGAAGAAACTTGCTTTCTTCCTGAAGAGTGTAGGATTCCCTTCTGTTGTTGGTATTGTTTCGTGTTTCAGAAAGTTGATATAGGGGGTTCTCCAATCTCCTACTTGTGACAAGCTCAAAACAAGGTTGCTGCATATACTAGGTTGTTCCAGTGTTATTTGTGACAAATTAGATGGTTTTCCCATTCTTCTTGATGTAGCTAACTTAGATAATACATTGGCCCTATTATTTTCATTTCGATTGATATGTGTTATTTGAAAATTCTGAATTTGCTTAATTAAATACTTTACCTGTGTATAATATTGTTCTAATGAAGGCTCGCATACTTGGAATACGTCGTTTACCTGTTGAACTACAAGCAGGGAATCACAATAGACTTTGATGTGTTAAATTCCGCTCTCCTTGGCTAGGCGTAGGCCAGCCAGGAGTGCTTCATACTCGGACTGGTTGTTGCTGACTGAGAACATGTATTTTATTGATTGTTCAGTTGAGACCCCTTCTTTGTCCTTGAGGACGATCCCGGCTCCCCTGCTGTCCTCATTAGAGGCTCCGTCAACGTATAATTCCCATTTGGAATAAATTTCCTTTGTTGAGGTAAATTCTGCTATAAAGTCGGCTAGTATTTGGGATTTGAGTGAACCTCGGGCTTGGTAGCTGATGTCATATTCTGAGAGTTCAACCAACCATTTTGTTAGCCTTCCTGCTAAATCTGGTCGTGTAAGCACTTGCCGCAGAGGATGATTAGTTCAGATTATGATCTTGTAGCTCTGAAAATAATGCCATAGGCATCGTGCTGTGAGCATAGGCTAGTTTTTCAATGGTCGGGTACCGATTTTTTGCATTTTGTAGGATTTTGCTGATAAAGTAGACTGGGTGTTGCTCCTGACCTATTTCTGTTACAAGGACAGATGAAATTGAATTAGTAGAAATGGAAAGGTATATAGAGTGGGTTACCACATGTTGGCTTTTTCAATATCGGAGGTGATGATAGGATGTGTTTGAATTCAGCGAAAGCTTCTTCGCACTTGTCCGACCATACAAAATTTTCTAGACTTTTGCAGTGTGCTAAAGAAACGCCTTGATCTTGACGCCATTGTTGGCAGGAATCCTAATAAGGCCGCCAGTCTTCCTGTCAATTGTTGCACTTCTTTGATTGTTGTTGGAGATTTCATCTGATTGATCGCATTACACTTGTCGGGGTTTGCTTCGATTCCTCTGTGGGTTAACATAAATCCCAAAAACTTTCTCCCTTGTACTCTGAAAGCACATTTTTCGGATTTAGGTGCATATTATACCTCCTCAACTGCTCGAATACCTCTTTGAAGTCGGCCAAATGATCTTTTTCATTCTCTGACTTGACAACCATATCATCTACGTAAACCTCCATGTTCCTCCCGATCTGATTTTGAAAAATCTTGTCCATTAAATGTTGGTAGGTGGCCCCTGCATTCTTGAGGCCGAAAGGCATAACTTTGTAACAATAATTCCCATACTCGGTTATGAAGGCTGTTTTGTCCTCATCTGAAGGATGCATGAGTATCTGATTATAGTCTGAATAGGCGTCCATGAAGCTTAATATTTTGTAACCAGAAGTGCTGTCAACAAGCTTGTCAATGCATGTCATAGGATACGAGTCTTTGGGACAGGCCTTGTTTAGGTTGGTAAAATCGATGCACATTTGCCATTTTTCCGAGTTCTTTTTGACAATTACCACATTTGCTAACTAAGATGTGAAGCAAATTTTCTGAATGAATCCTGCACTTAATAGTTTCTGAATTTCTTTGTCGGCTGCATCTGTTTTTTCTGTCCCAAATGTCTTTTCTTTTGCTTTACCGGTTGAGCTTTAGGGTCCAAGGCAAGTTTGTGGCTTATGATTCCCGGGTCATATCGGCCGGAGTCCAAGCAAACATGTTGGCATTTGCCTAGAGCAAGTCAGTGATTTGCTTCATGTATCTTGTAGATAAAGCAGAACCAATGTTTTCGGCTAATATTTATTACATAAATCAATACAGTTTGCACCCACATTTTTTTAGAATTTGCATACATAAATTAATAAAATTTATTTATTAAAAATAATTTAACGTTTATACTGATTAATTGATGGTTAAAAATACTAAAAATTGTTGTCCCAAAAAGTTTCTCTCATTTTTATTCGATAATGAATAAAAACAACTCATAATCATCATTGTAATAATTTAACATGAATAATAGAGTAAAGTATCATTTTTGTCCTCAACGTTTGGGTAAGTCCCAAAGTTGTCCCTAACGTTTCAATCGTCCTATTTAAGTCCCTAACGTTTCAAAACTGACTCAATGTTGTCCTGTCGTTAGGGATCCGTTAACAGAATTGACGGCGGGACAAAATTGAGACGATTTTGAAACGTTAGGGACTTAAATAGGACGAAAACGTTGGGGACAAAAATGATACATAGAAATAAATTTTAATTTTATCCTTCAATAATATCAATTTTTTACTATACATAGTATTCAATTATTTTTTAATCACATCTAAGTAAATTACACTTAATCATATTACTTTCATTTTAAATAAATTACTTTTTTTTATAATTTTAATCTTAAAGATTTTTAGTTATCATGAAATTTTTATAGAATGACTAGTATATAAACTTGCAGAAAAGAAAAAAATAATATATATACAATAAAATATGAATTATACCTTTTGTCTCTAATGTATCAAAATTTTTTAAAATTATAAAAAAATAAATTTATTTAAAATAAAAGTAATGTGATTAAGTGTAATTTATTTAGATGTAATTAAAAAATAATTGAATACTATATACAGTAAAAAATTAATATTATTAAAAGATAAAATTAAATTAAAATTTATTTTTATGTATCATTTTTGTCCCTAACGTTTTCGTCCTATTTAAGTCCCTAATGTTTCAAAATCATCTCAATTTTGTCCCGCCGTCAATTCTGTTAACGGATCCCTAACGGCAGGACAACATTGAGTCAATTTTAAAACGTTAGGGACTTAAATAGGACGATTGAAACGTTAGGGACAACTTTGGGATTTACCCCAAATATTGGGGACAAAAACGATACTTTACTCTAAATAATATTATAGCTATATTTTGAATTATTTCTTTTCTTAGAACTAAAAAAAATTAAAAATATATTACCTAAATTAATTTGAGCATTGGAATATCTTTAGCTATACATAAGTTAATGTTTAATTTTTATACACATCTATTTTATTTATATAAAAGTTAAAATCTGTTCTTGTGTGAATGAACTTCCAAGGTATAACTCGTCTCTTGTGCTGTTGTAATATGCCTTTTTTTTAATTGAGTGAAAATAATTCGGACGTCAAAAAACACGGTGGGTGAATACCTACTATTCTTGGATGAGTAATGGTGCGGTATTTTACAACCACACTTACTAACCGGCAAGTGCACCGGGTCGTACCAAGTAATATCTTACGTGAGTAAGGGTCGATCCCACGAGGATTGATGGACTAAGCAACAATAGTGTTTGATAGGCTTAGTTAGACAAACAAAAATTGGTATTGAGATGCAGTATAAAAGAGATTAAACAATATAAAAAATATTGAAGAAGGGCAAGTAATTAAGTTGGGAATAATATATGGAGAAGGCAGTTAAGGCTTCAGAGTTATCTATTTTCTGGATTGACTTTTCTTATTAACTATTTTAATTATGCAAGATTTAATTCATGGCAAACTATTTATGACTAGACCCTAATTCCTTAGACCTTCCTAGTCTCCTCTAAAATTCATCAACTGCCAATTCCTTGGTCAATTAATTCCAATTAGAGGGTGATGATCGAATCCTAGTTTATATGCCACAAGAATCCTAATTATTCAAAGATAAAGGGATTATATGTCACGTATCCCGTTAAATACAAACAATTACAAATTCAGGATAATGTGTTTTCAAGCTATTGTTCAAGTAAAGAGCTTTTCCAAGTTTTACAAGAACTCAAATAGAACATGGGTCATACTTCCGTTCCACCCAAATTCATAAAATAAAGAACGAAAACAATTATTGAAATATAAATCAAAACATGAATTAAAATAGAAAAATAATATTATCAATCCATACAATAGACAGAGCCCCTAACCTTAACAGTGGAGGTTTAGTTGCTCATGGAAAAGAGAAAATAAGGATTCAGGTAAGAATGTACCGCCTTGCCATCTGATGGCATCAGATCCCTTTTTATAACTAATCCTAATAAATTTTAAAATCTAATATTTAAAATTAAACTTAAAATAATATCTTTTTCTAATTTAAGATTTGAATTTAAATTCGAATTAATTAACAAGTCTTCAACTGATGGGTGGGGACCACTTGATTTGTCCATTCTGCAGCTTCTAATCTGTGATTTCTGGGCTAAGAATTGGGTCAAAACGGCCCAGAAATCGCCCCCAGTATTTTTCTATATTTTCTGCACGTGGCGCATGTGACGCGTCCGCGTCGTCCACGCGTTCGCGTCATTTGTGCAGATTCCAGTCCACGCGTTCGCGTCAGGCACGCGATCGCGTCATTGTGATTTCCTCCATTCCGCGCGGTCGCGTGAGCCATGCGTCCGCGTCGATATTCGCTGGTCATCTCCTTGGCTTCTTCTCTTTCTCTGCAGAAACTCCATCAAATTCCGCCAAATGCTACCTAAAATAAACAGTATTGTACAAAACTCAAAATAGCATCCATAGTGGCTAAAATATAATTAATTCTTAATTAAATTCAACAATTTAGATACAAATTCACTAGGAAAAGATAGACAAGATGCTCACGCATCAAGTAACCTAGATGTAACTCGGTCCCTTGCAATCGATACTGAACTATTGTCCTTCGCACAGAGCTTTATGCTTGGAGATTCAAGCTTTTCGTCCAGAAGTTTTTCACGTTGTGGATAGAACAAAAAAAGGGGGAGTATACCGACAAAAGGCACTCCAATGCTTAATTTAGTATTGTGAACTTCTTCTGTTCTTTCGAAAATACCTTACCTTCTTTATGTAAGGGGAGGTGTATGACGGTTTCATTAGTCATGATTATTTGTGTTGAAGGGGAGTTATGTTGTATTCGGCCGTTATGATGCCTTGCCAGGCATTTTGCTTTGAGCTATACCGTCTGGACGAGTTATGACTCATTAAGCCGAGCTATAACGTACGATGTCGAGTTATAGCTTCGGATTGTAACAGCCATATCACAGCCCCTAAGCTTGGCCTGAGGATATTTTTAATGAAGCAGGTTGAGCTTTTGATGAGTTATAACTCGGCAAGTGGGATAGTTATGGAGCTCCCAATTCAACATACTTTATTAAAAATAATATGAAATGATAGTTTGGAAAAAATGATAGTTTTAAATAAAGAGAGAGAAAGATATTGATGGCACTGAAAGAGGTTTTCATTTCCCAACACCATCTGAACCGTTGATTTGATTGATGGAACGATTTTGATGGAATTCAACGGATTATAGTTTTGTTTAATTAACTGCATTGGAATCCAAATGGTTTTTTGCAAATCATACCTTCACTTAGGTTAAGAGATGCTTGAGAAGGTTGCTGAGAAAGAAATGAGTAAAAGAGGTACGTATTTTTTTTTTTTTGCTCTTTGTGTGCTCTTCCTTCTTCATCTTTTGTTTTCTTGTTTTTGAATATGGGTTTTGAGAAAGAGAAAAAGAAAAAGGAAAGAGTGGACTGGTCATATGATTGGGTTAGTGAAGATGTCAAAATGCGATCTTCTTTGTTTACTAATGCTGAAGCTGTGAAAGAAATAGATGTGAAGAAGATAATTAAAGTAGGTTCTGGAGTTCGTGTGGAGTTGTTTCAATGCTCCAGTGAGGACCGTGTGTTTGACAGGTGAGAGGGTTTTGAATTCTTCTACATGCATAGCTGTGTCTTGGATGAGCTGAGAGTAAAGCTTCCATTTTCAGCCTTTCAATGTCAAGTTTTGAAGCAGTTGAATTGTGCCCCTTCTCAGCTTCATCCCAATGGGTGGGCTTTTTTGCAAAGCTTTGAGGTTTTGATGGAATATTTGGAAGAAAAATCCTCACTAGAGCTGTTCTTCTCTATGTTCCAAGCCAAAGGTGTTTGGAAAGGTGGTTGGATTAATTTGAATAGTTCTCCAGGGTTTACTATTTTTAAATTATATAAGTCCTCCTTCAAGGACTTTAAGGAAATGTATTTGAAAGTTAGAAATGTTGAAGATGATTTTCCGTTTTATTTAGATAAGGATTTAAGGGAAATGTTTCCCTTGTGGTGGTGTTCAGAGCCTCAGAATATTCTCGGTTTTAAAACAATAAGTCCGAGAAATGAATATGTTATTTAGTACTTGGTGGAAGTTGTCAACCGAAAAGAATTAATCTCGGTTTTCGATTTATTACAATGGGACGAGAATAGGCAAGCTGTGATAGATTACTTAAGTAAGCTTGTGAAATATGGTGGTGTAGGCATAGTTCGACTATTTGCCTAACTATTTGATTTGTTTTTTGTTTCAGGGGGAAATATCCCGGTGTTTCTGCGGCTACCTTAAGAGCTCGGGTGAAGAGTAAAAATCTCGAAAAAGAAGGGTCGTCATCCAAAGCGGATAAGGGGGCCGGGGTGGGTGAGGTTAACCAACCTCGCCCTAAGTGAAAAAAGGTCATATTGAAGAAAAGAAAATCCGATGTTGTGGATTTGTCAGAGAGTTCAAGTGAGAAGGATAAGGAGATTCCTATAGAGGAAATTCATGCCTTTATGGATAATCAAAAGAAACTCCATGATATGGCCGACCATAGTGATGGGTTGTCGATATGGGGAAAAGATTTTCCTTTTATGGTCGTGGCTGATGAGGTTTGTCAATCGTCAGCAGATGTGGCTTTGGCTGATGAGGTCGAGGATATCACCATTGACCAATATATGTAGGTATGTTTGGTTTGCTCGTTTGTGTTGTTTATTGTCTATGTCTTCATGTATTTTGTTGGTTTTTTGTTTTTTGAAGGTGCTGGGGTTACGATTGGCCAGCCTTGGTCGTAGCCAGGAGGTTAAACTTAAGAAGTTATTGGAACAAGGTGGAGAGTCGAATAAATTAAAGAAGGAGCTACTGTTGAGGAAAAATGAAATTGCCAAGTTGGAAGTTAAGCTTTCTAAAAGGGAAAAAGAGCTACAGCTGGTGAAGGAGAATTATGCTAAGGAAGTTGAGGCCTTGAAGAAAAAAGAGAGTGACTTGTACAGTATGAGGAGTCAAGTTATCGAGGTAACTGCAAAATTTAAGGACTTGGAGAAGAGTAAGGAAACTGAAATACTGGATTCATTTGTTGAGGGTTTTGAACGTGCATCGCTTCAGGCAAAGATTTTGGTTCCTGAGTTCGATTTCTCTCAAATGGATCCGGGAAAGATCGTTTGAGATGGAGCTATGGTGGACGATGATGGCGCTACTGAAGAGGAGGACGAGAATATCGAGTAGTTTGTTTTTATGGAATTTGTATTTTTTGCAAAGTAACTTTTATGCTTGTTGGGACTTTGTTTGCGCTGTATGGAGCTTTTTGACTTTATATGATTTTGCTATCTAAACAAAATATATTTGTTAGTGAATATGATTTGTTGCAAAATTTGCCTTGGATTATTATTGGTTTGATGGGGACATTTGCATTGTTTGCTTGATAGAATTGGGAATACGCTTATGGTATTTGCATTTGTCTTGCTTGACCTTAGTCAATAGTTTGTTTGATTGTTATATCTCAAAGAGATATAATTCGAATTTTGAGATTTGTGAGCATAGATCGGAATTTTAGTTTGGTAGATATATGTCTGAAATCCGATCATTGTGCTTGTGAACATAATTCGGCAAATTAAAATTTTAGGTACGAGTAAATATGAAATTTTGGAATAGGAAAGAACAAACTGAAAATATAGAATTATATAACATTGATTGACCTTTGGTTACAAAGGTGCAAGTAGGCATGCCTCGTTAAAACCTCTCCAAGCAAAATTATTTTTGGAAAAAAATCATGGTAATAGGAAAAAGAGTACAAGCCTGTCACTGGCTTTAACTATAGTAATGTTTTAAAGAAGAAACATTCCAGGTGTTAGGGATAGTTGTACCATGCAAAGATTGTAGCTGACATGCCCCATTTCCGAGGACTTCAATAACTCGGAATGGGCCCTCCCAATTTGCGGCGAGCTTTCCATGTGATGATGGTCTTCGGGACTGTTCTGTTTTGTGAAGTACCAATTTATTTACTTGAAATGATCGGGGATGGACCTTTTGATTGTGTCTTCTGGACATGATTTGCTGCATTACTCGGTGCCGGAGAGTTGCAATATCTCTGACTTCTTCAATTGATTCGAGGTCTATACGCTGGGCTTCATTATGGTCATCTATTTGAGTTCTAATGGAGGATTGAGATATTTCTAAAGGTAACATAGCTTCGGAGCCATACACTTTCCGAAAAGGCATTTCCTTTGTTGTTGAGTGGATGGTGGTATTGTATCCCCATATTACCTCTGGTACTAATTCAGCCCAGAGACCTTTTGCGTCGTCAAGTTTCTTTCGTAAAGCGTGCAAGATAACCTTGTTGGCAGCTTCTGCTAAGCCGTTTGTTTGCGGATGTTCCACAGATGAGAAGTGTTGTTTGATCTTCAAGCGCTACAAAAAAGAGGTAAACTTATGATCGGCAAACGACCATTATCAATGATAATGTGTCGAAGTATGCCAAATCTGCAAATAATAGTCTTCCATATGAAGGAGATCATTTGTTCTGATGTTATTTTTGTTAGAGGTTGTACCTCTATCCATTTGGAAAAGTATTCAATTACAACTATAAAAAATTTTACCTGCCCCCTTGCTAAGGGGAAAGGGCCGAGGATATCGAACCTCCGTTGATTGAAGAGCCAACTTATGTCGGAATTGTGAAGGACCTCGGCTGGGAGGTGTGTGATCTTCTGACAATTGCCACAGTGTTTTACCTTTGCGCTGCAGTCTTGTTGTAGCGTTGGCCAAAAGAAACCAGCCCGTAGTATTTTGGAGAATAAGCTACGGGCTCTGATGTAAGTTCTGCATATACCTTCGTGTGCTTTAGAGAGTGCAAGCTCGGCCTCTGATCTGGAAAGACATTTAAGTATGGGATAAGAAAAATCTCGTCTATACAGAAAATTGTTATATATGGTAAAGAAAGATGCTTGTTGGTGAAATCGCCGCACATTATCAATGTTGTCTGGAATCACTCTAGTCTTGAGATATTCTATATAGGGTGTTCGCCAATCTTCATCCTGTGTAACACTCAGAACTTCGGTTAGTTTTATGCTCGGTTCATGTAGTACAGATTGATATAGTGTAAAACTCGGTGTCTGTGTGTTGGCGAGCTTAGATAAGATATCAGCTCGAGTATTGTGCTAACGAGGTATATGAAGAATTTCGAATTTTGAAAAATTAGAAATAAGTTTTTTGACAATATCCAAGTATTTTGCTAATAAGGGGTCTTTCACTTGAAAGGGACTATTTACCTGCTGCACAACAAGCAGAGAATCACAGTATACCTGTAAATCTGAGATTTTTAGTTCGGCTACAAGTCTGAGTCCTGCAATTACGACTTTGTACTCTGTTTGATTATTGCTTGCTTTGAAGGAAAGGTGTAAAGCTTGTTCTAGAACAAAACCGTTGCCGTCTTCAAGCAAGACCCTGGTGCCGCACCCTTGGGGGTTGGATGCTCCATCCACATATAGAGTCCATTGTGTTGGGTTATCCACCGAACTTGGTACAGTAAATTCAGCGATGAAATCTACGAGGTACTGAGACTTTATTGGGCCTCGTCTTTGGTATCTGATGTCAAACTCAGAGAGTTCAACCGACCATTTTACTAGTCGGCCAGTCAGCTCTGGTTTTTGTAGTACTTGTCATAGTGGTTGATCAGTTCGAACATGGATAACATGGCTTTGAAAATATGGTCGAAGACGTTAGGCTGAAAATACCAAGGCTAAAGCCAATTTCTCAATGTTTGGATAGCGAAAGTCAGCGTTCTATAAAGACTTGCTAATAAAATAGATAGGTTGTTGCTGTTTTTTCCTTTCTGTAACAAGAACAGAGCTTATCGCCCAATCAATAACGGATAAATATAAGTAAAGTTCTTCCCCTTGAAGGGGTTTTTGTAAATAGGTGGTTTTGAAAGAGTGTTTTTTATGTTCATGAAAGAATCTTCACATTCATTAGTCCAATTAAAATGGTTCTTCTTTTTTAAAGTTTGAAAAAAGCAGCATGACTTAGATGCTAAGCAAGGTAAAAATCGAGATAGTGCAACAAGTCTCCCTGTTAACCGTTGGACTTCTTTGATGGTCTTTAGGCTTGCCATGTTTAATACAGCTCGGAATTTATTTGGGTTGGCTTCTATTCCTCGATTTGTAAGCAAGAATCCGAGGAATTTACCTCCCTGCACTCCAAAGGCGCACTTCTCTGAGTTCAGTCGCATGTTATATCGTCGTACTTGATTGAAGATCTCTAAGAGATTGTTAAGGTGGTTGTCGCTGAGCTTTGTTTTTGCCACTATATCGTCGACATACACTTCTAGGTTTCTACCAATTTGATCTGCGAATACCTTATCCATAAGGCGTTGGTAGGTAGTGCCTGCATTTTTAGGTTCGAAAGGCATAACCTTATAACAGTAATTTCCATAGTCAGTGATAAATGCAATTTTGTTTTGATCAGATGGATGCATTAGAATATGGTTATAACCAGAATACGCATCCATGAAACTTAATGTCTTGTAACCTGAAGCATTATCTACTAAATAGTCAATATATGGTAAAGGATAGGAATCTTTTGGGCATGCTTTGTTGAGATCGGTGAAATCAACACACATGCGCCATTTACCATTGTGTTTTTTTACCATGATGACGTTTGCCAACCATGTTGTGAACTGAATTTCCTGTATAAAGCTAGCATTAATTAATTTTTTGGTTTCTTCCAAAGATGCTTGTTTCTTTTCAAGACTTAAGTTTCGCTTTTTCTGTGCAACAGGTCAGACAGATGGGTCCAGTGCCAATTTGTGAGAGATGACTGAAGGATCAATGCCGGGCATGTTAGCAGGGGTCCAAGCAAATAGATCGGCATATTGTTGTAAGAACCTCTGGAATGTAGCTCTTTCTTTCGAGCTGAGTGTCATACCTACATAGGTAAATTTGTTAGGGTCATTGTTAAAATAAACCTTTTGTAACTCTTCGGTTGGTGTAGGCCGCTCAAGGAACTCAGCTCTTGGGTCGAGGTCGGCAAGTGCTGGGAGCTTGCCAGAGCTACTGACGTTATTCACTTGTGCTCCTATAGCTCGTTTTGGTTGTTTAAGACTGATATTGTAGCATTGTCGAGCTTCATGATGATCGCTGTGGATGGTAGCAATGAGTTCATCCTGCACAGGAAACTTCACAAAGAGATGGATTGTAGATACTATAGCGCCAAACTTATTTAAAAATGGTCGGACGAGTATTAGATTATAAGGACTGAAATAGTCAACCACTAAATACTGAACATCAGAAGTTTTAGATAAGGAATGCTCACACAGTGTGGTTTGCAACCACACAGATCCCAACACTGGGACACGTTCACCTGAGAAGCCGACCAAGTCACCATGGAAGGTTGGAGTATGTTGTCACTCAATTTCATTTTCCGAAAAGTGGAATAAAATAGAACATCTACACTGCTTCCAGGGTCTAGTAATACTTTGCGTACTAAGAGGTCTTCGAACTGAATGGAGATTACCACTAGATCATCCAGATTGGAAGTTGTTGTATTAAGATCGGATGCCTGGAATGTCATTTGTGGGAAATGGAAGGATGTTTTGTTGTCATTTAGGTTACCTTCTACCGATAACATAGCTCGGTATGAGCGTTTCCATGCCGAGCTTTTGGCTCCTCCACCTGCAAAACCTCCAGAAATACAGTTAATAACTCTGCGTGGTTGTTTATGGTGACTTGAAGTTGCTTTTTCTTTGTCACGGGAGTGTTGTCATGCCGAGGTGTTGTCAACAGAGAATGGGGTATGCCTTTGTATATGGCCATTGATATACTTGTCTAAATAACCTTGCCGAACTAGTCGCTCTAGAAGGTCTTTAGCGATTACACACTCATCGGTGGTATGTCCATGTTTCTGGTGAAAAGTGAAATATTTTGACTTATCCACATTCTTCACATCCTGATAGTTGTCGGTCTTTCATGGTGGTTTGATCAGTTTGGAATTTAGAATCTCCTTAATGCCTCTTGGTGTTAAACTGAGTATATGAATCATAGCGAGGGGTTTGTTTAAAATTTTTCTTACTGTCCCGAGCTTTATCCTCTTCTTTATACTGGGGCTTTTCTGCTTTCCGAGCTTGTTAGAGTTCCTCGATATCCATCTGACCTTTTGCCTTTTTGCGGAACTCGACAAGGGTCTTTGGTTTGGCAACTACGATTGCTTCTTGAAATTTGCCTGGTCGGAGTCCACTTTTGATGGCGTGCAGATGCACCTCGGGGTGCAGTTCTGGTATGCTCATGACCACCTTTGTGAAACGAGTAATGTAGTCCTTCAGACTTTCATTCTGACCTTATTTGATTATGTTCAGGTGGTCGGAGCCGTAAAGGTAGATAGCAGAGGCAGCAAAGTGATCCTCAAAAAGCTTCGCTATTTCCTGAAAACGAGAAATAGAATTTGCAGGCAAAGAACAAAACCAATCAAGTGCAGGACCTTCTAAAAAGGTAGGAAAACAACGGCATAAAACAGGGTCAGAGGCACCGTTTACTATCATTATAGATCTGAACTTTTTGAGTTGCTTCTTCGGATTCCCTAACCCATCATAAGGGGTTAAGGTTATTGGCAAAGTGAATCTCCTGGGAATTTGAAAATTCATAATGTCGGCCGTGAATAGCCCTATAGAGTTGTCAGGCTCAGTGTCTTCATTTTCTGGTGGAGCTTCTTCGTTCTAGGGAGGCCGAGCTTCTTTGTTCTGAGCAGTATTGGAGACGTGTGATGGATCAGATTCATGTTCTACCTCCCCCGTTCGCTCATTACGATCACCATTGTTTTCAATCCGAGCATTAGTTAACTCGGTGATTTGGTTCGCCATCCTTTAATTTTCTTTCGCCATACGTTGATTTGCTTGTTGCAGCTCAGTTATCATTCGAAGAAGTTCAGAAGGCGTTGGTGGAGGTAAATCAGCCATGGATGGATGTTGAAGTATTGAGGCCGGAAAAAAGACAAAGGATTTATGTCTTCGGCCCCACGGTGGGCGCCAATTGTTCTTGGATGAGTAACTTGGATGTAACTTGGTCCCTTGCCGTTGATGCCGAACTATTGTCCTTCGCACCAAGCTTTATGCTTGGAGGTCCGAGCTTTTCGTCTGGAAGTGTTTCACATTGCGGAGAGAACAAAATAAGGGGGAGTGTACTTACAAAAGGTACTCTGATGCTTAAGTTAGTATTGTGAATTTCTTCTGTCCTTTCGAAAATACCTTAACTTCTTTATGAGGGAGAGGTGTCTAATGGTTTCATTGGTCATGATTATTTGTGTTGAAAGGCAATTATGTTGTATTTGGCCGTTATGATGCTTGGCCAGGTTTTTTGCTCTGAGTTGTACAGTTTGGACGAGTCATGACTCATTAAGTCGAGCTATAACGTACGATGCTGAGTTATATCTTCGGATTGTAAGAGCCATATCACCTACAAAAGACACTCTGGCACTCAAATAAGTAAGTATTTAAGAGGTATAAGAATTCTATGATTATAGAATGTTAAACATGAAATAAAACTTATCATGTGGTCTTCTTTGAGATATAGAAATAGATATCTTTGTAGGCATAGAGTTAATGAATAGAGTTGATGTTATGACCATTAGTCATTAAATCAAAATAATTGTTATTAAGATCGTCCGTTACAAACTTAGAATGAAGGCAAATAAAGTCGAGATATGACTCATAATGCACAATAAAAATCGAGTTATAAGGTGACGGACCCCATCCCCTAGCTTTATCTGCCGATCATATAATCCAGGCTAAGCTTAAAATAAAATAAGTTATAACTCGGTTAAAAGATAAGTGGATAATGATATGGTGAGCCCCCAAACTTAGTTAGGTTATTATGTCGGCACTTATTCAAAAAATAATTGAGTGGTAAGAGTTATTCAATCAAAATAGTTGTGTGAGAAATACTTTTCTGTGTTTGAGAACAAATTTTCATGACATGTATATAGCATTTGATTGTATGTGAACTGGAAAGTTTAGAAATATACATCCGTTAACGGAATCGATTGTATGATCCGAAGATATAATGATTAATTATCTTAAAAAAAATTTCGATTCATAATAACTTATTGATGAATTTTCACTCAAAACAATTAATTATTGAATATTTATTTTATAATAAGATTTGTATGAAATGAATAATATAAATTGAGATATTAAATATGTTTGAAATTGCAATATATATTAAATAATATATTATGTGAAACTAAAAGAGTTTAAAATAAAAAAATATACCCTAAAATTAATAATTATAGAAAAGAAGTAATATACATGTCATATAAAATGCCAAATCGAATTATTCACATGATATTAATTTATAGAGAGATAATTTTGTTTTCTTTTCTACAGATTTATATAAAATACAATACAAAAATTCATGTAAAAAATGATATTATCAAAAATATAATTCATAGTATTTTTTTTTTAATTTATATATTTATCTAAATTTTGTGTAATGCGCGTAACGGCGTAGGGTTGACAATACTACTCGAACCCGTGATACTCATCCCACCTCTATCCGTTCGGGGCGGATAATTACTCGCCTTCATACCGGGACATATTTTTAATGGGATGGGTTCTTGGGCGGGGTGGGGGTAGGATCGGGTTTAGGTTAAACCTGCTCCTACCCGCTCCGATATATATATATATATATAATAGTTAGTAAAATGATTAATAATAGTGTATCATATTTAAATTTTTATTTTAATTTATGTTATGTATGTAATGATGGTTATATAAATTTTAAAATTTAATTTTATTTGTTGGATTTTAATAATTATAGGGGCAGGTAGGGACTAGATGGGTATCTGCAGAAGAGGGTTAGTGTTTAACTTTTTACTATCCGCAGATAGAAGCGAGACGGGTAGGGCTGGAAGTGAGTCAAGCTAGTTCATGAGTCAGCTCGAGCTCGACTCGTTAATAGCTCGATAAGTTGAACTCCTGAGCTGGTGAGCCAAGCTTGAGCTTGGAATTGAGCTCATAAATTAAATGAACCGAGCTTGAGTTTGGATAAGCTCAGCTCATTAGCTCGTGAGATGGCTTGATTATATATATAAGGAAAAGTCTAGGAGACCAGCAACTTTGTTAAATTCTGGCCAGCATGTAACCAGCAAAGAAAAGTGAGCCATTGGATGAAATCTCACACCAATCTCACACCATTAAAACCATCATTGATGGCTATTTGATGGCTACAAATCACAAAAGTTGCTGGCCCCTAACATTCCTCTATATATAATATTAAAAGTATAGATTAAACAAAAATAGGATACGCGTATTAATAATTTAATACATATAATAGTAATATATAATTTTACATATATATATATATTAATGTTCTTAATTATTTAAAATTTTATAGTAATTTTTTATATATAATTTTGATGTAGGATATAAATAAAAAATTTATAATTGATAGATAGATAATATATAAAATTTATTTTTTTAATATTTTTTAATATATATAAGTTATAATTTATTGATATATAATTATAGATTATGTTTCTATTATTTGAGCCAGCTCGTGAGCTTTTGTTGAATCGAGCTTGAGTTTACGAAATAGGCTCGATTGTTAATGAGTCAAGCTGTGAGTCGAGCTTAATTTTCGTGAGTCGAGTTTGAGCTTGGTCTAACTCGACTCAACTCGACTCACTTCCAACCCTAAAAACTGATTATATATAAATTATTGTAAGACGGATCGGGTAAAACAAAAATCCATTCGTAGCCGCCATTGCCACCCCCTAAATACACAAGTCTAAATCTAGTTCATATAACATGTAAAAGTACGTATAGTATTAGAAACTAAAAGACATAGTTGGTGTTTTTTCTTTTTCGTTTTCAAATATAGTAATTGTAAATGTAATTGTATTACTGTTGTAAATTTATTTAAGAAAAAATCTCCAAGACATTATGTGTAACTAAAATTCTTAATTGTTTATACTTAAGTTGTAAGTACCTTAGTAATATATATAAAGAAAGGAATGCTGAAAGCATTTCTCTTTCAAAAAGAATATTTAATTTGTCGCTATTATTATCAGGTCATTATCTTAATGACCTTTAAATTTTGTGACTTAGCTAGGTCAATGTCCCTATTGTAGAGAGCGTCAAACGTAGAATATCAACTTTGACTATCATTTAAAAATACAAAAATCAAGTTTTTTTAATTTTTATATTTTTAAAGTATTCTTTTTTTTTCTTCTTCTTCTTCTTTTTCTCCATCTTTTACCGGCCAACCACTAATTTTGTTGTGTGGATTGATTTTATGACAAGGTTCTATTGTCATTAATGGCAACCCCATAAAGTAGAACTCTAGTCTGCACCCTTTAATTTACTTTATTGTATGTGAACTATTGCATCAAGGTAGGATCTTAGGAGTCATGGGAAGAATGGGATTGCTAGACACAGATAGGTGAGATAACTATGTCTGTGTGTGTCTTCTGTTTCTTTCACTAATGAAATTATCTCTTCTTACATGCTACACCAATCAAACAAGACCAGAGTAACAAGGTATCAAAATAAAAGCTACAATATTGTCTCTGTATTCTAATAGAATCTTTCTAATTTTATTTTTATCACTAAAAATTTGATTTGTCAAATCTAATTTGATTAAAGAATAAAACAGGCAACAAGTTCAATGGAAGTAGAATGTGTCTCTATTTTCTTTTTTAATGTTTGAGATCAGAATATATACAAAAATAAACATGGATGATGTCCTTTTTCTTTAATTATCTAGCTTCTAACATTGTCGTTGTGACTTGATTCACACTCCATATTTCATCTTGTTTATTTGAAGATGAATCAGTCTCTGGATGATTTTTTCTTGCGAAAAATCCAGGATTTTTAGGATATGACAATGATGGAACTTCATTATTTAACATTAAGATCACTGAAGACATTGTTGGTCTATCTTCTGCATGTTCTTGAACACATAAAAGTCCAATATGTATGCATCTTATAACATCAGACTCTATGTATGAATTGCCAATGGATGGATCAATCAATGTCAATACAGTTCCTTCATGCCAATGCCTCCATACCTGCAAGAACATATAATGCAATCAATAGAATATATCAATTAGAATGTTTTTCTTTCATCTAAAAAGTATTTTAATTCAGAAAAAATTCTTTCACCTACATTTCCTAAAAGATTCAATTCATCGTCATCAATGTAGAACCCTCTATTCTTCTTTCCTGTTATGATCTCCAATACTAGAACTCCAAAACTAAAAACATCAGTTTTTACCGAAAAATTTCCGTCCATAGCATATTCTGGAGACATGTAACCACTACAAAATAGAAATGTGCATAAATTATAATGAAGCTACTATATTGGATTTTTCAAGAAATAATCTAGTGAATTATTATAGAAAACTCACTATGTTCCAACAATTCTTCGTGTTTTTGCTTGCATTTGATCTTCGTCAAAAATTCTAGCCATTCCAAAGTCTGATATCTTTGGATTCATTTCATTATCTAGTAATATGTTACTTGTCTTAAGATCTCTATGAATAATTCGAAATCTTGAATCTTGATGCAAATATAGAAGCCCTTTAGCTATACCATATATAATATTGAAACGTTTTTTCCAATCAAGCAAAGGTCCTTTTGATTTGTCTGCAACATTAATTATTATTAGTTATTATTAATAGATATAAACTAATTAAGGATAACATGAAAAATAAGTATATATAATAACGATAATGATAGAGAGACAAACAAAAACAACCAAATTAAAAAAGAAAAAATAGCCTAAACATACACAATATTGAAACACACAATGCAAGTTACCAAACAAAACGGAATCCAGGCCTCTATTTTCCATATACTCATAAACCAATATCTTCTCATCCTTCTCAATGCAGCAACCAAGCAACCGAACGAGATTTCGGTGTTGTAGTTTGACAATTAACTTGACTTCATTCTTAAACTCTTCTATTCCTTGTCCAGAGTCTTTTGATAATCTTTTTATAGCAATTTCTTGACCATCAACCAATCTACCCTGATATTATCATAAGAACGATATGTTAGTACGTATATATATATATATATATATGTATGTTATGATCTAATACTTAATTTTAGTAATAATGGTAGCTGTGCATAAATTAAAGTATTAAAACAACATACCTTATGAACACTACCGAAGCCTCCTTCTCCAAGTTTATTATCTTGAGAGAAATTGTTTGTAGCAATTGTTAGAGTATCAAAATCAAACATTGGCAACTCTAAATCATCCATGTTCCTTTCAACAGAAGGCACCACCTCATTCATTAAGAAATCATGACTTCTGTGGACAAAACCTGGAATAGTGGCTATTAATAATAACCAAGGCAAATTTATTTGTGCTAGCTATACCAAAACGATATACACTACAGCTCTATTTATAGGAATTCATGTGGGGGAGATTATTATATGCATTACCTCTTGATTTTTGTTTGCTCTTCTTCCTTAAGTAACAAATAGCAACCAATCCCAAAACTAAAACAAGTGCACTAAGTGTGATGCCAATAGCCAGAACTACTCTATGATTCTTGTTGGAGCTAGTAGATCCTGTGTGTCACCAAATTGATGCATGTGTTACACTGTTACTTTCTTTTGATGATTAAAGGGTATAACTAACACTACATGGGGAGATAGATAGATATATACCTATATCAGCAGCGGCCAATCTGACATAGAGATCTTGGCCATTCTTAGGGAAGACAACCATGTCAAAGAGTTGACCAAGCCACATAACACAGCCACTTCCTCCATTTGTGATGTAGATGTTTGCATATGCAGTGCATGAACAATTCCTCTTGCACAAACTCCCACATTCATCAAGTGTCATACTCTTATTCACAAACACACTTGTTGTCTCCGGCAGCTTCATGTTCTCAAGATGCAAGAACTTGTCAGTGGAACAATTCAAACCCGTGTTCCTCACACACCCATCAGACCCATCTCTCAAGTTCCAAGCTTCTTGGTTCTTAGGCCTGAACCCCTGCATACAAGTGCAAATCGGCGAAGCATCATTGTCACACACTCCATACGAACCACACACTCTGTAGTAATCGCATTGATACGCTGGTACGTACGAGAACTTGCTCCATGTTCCTTGTATCCACATGTAGCGTTGATACTGGCCATCAGAATCAGATGTCAGGATTAACCTCGACAACAAGGAAGCTATTGTAACGGAGTAAGAGTACCACACACCATGCTCATCATAAGTGAAATTGTACTTGATTTCATTTATGTTGTCTCCCATCCCTGGGACCCCAGTGAATCTCTCACCATTCCAATCACCAGTTCGGAATATTATAGTTTGGTTTCTCCTGATGAAAATATCTGGTAAACCATGGTAATCTATCTTTAAAGTGTAGTCACCGCTTGAAGGGTCTTCACCTGCGACCTTCCATGATGTTAAGTGCTTCTCTGTTCTTGTGTCCAAGTTCCAACCAAGCTTCATCCCCGGTAACATGGTATCGGTTGGATAATCGAAGCTCTGCCATAAGTAGTTACTATTGGTATTGTCTGATGAATCCTTGAGAACAAGGTTACCTGTATCGAGGAGCTGAAGAACTGGATTCCTTGCGTTGGTTTGGTTGGAGGACCATGCGAGGTTCCCGGATGAATTGAGAAGAACAAAGTTTCCGTTGTCTCCGATCTTGAGATAGCCTGTAGAGTTGTCAATGGGGTTGTCTCTGTTTGCAACCCAAACAATTGTTTGAGGATTGATGTTGTTGTACCATATTCCGAGGTAATAGTTGGTGTTGGAACCTCTGAAGAAGCCCAGCACGAAGGTTTGGTTTTGTGACAATAGCGTTTGGTTAGTTCTGAGGATTTGTTTTCCCGTTAAAGTGTCGGTAGAGGCTGGTGGAGTGATGAAGAAGAGGCTAATAAGAATGATGATGAGGTAGTTAAGGTGGTTGAAGAAGATTCTCATGTTGGTGGAAAGTTAAGAGTAGTGTGTGATTGATTGTTGTCGTGATCGGTTGGAGGATAGTATAGAAGAAGCTAATGCTGTTGACTAATTCGTTAATTTCTTGATAGAATTGTTCATCAAGGAAGCAGAACAAGCTGACCGGCATTTATTTGCCTCTTTAATATATTCCTTTACATCATATATCTGTTTTGACTTTTCTACCAAGAATTAGCGTCTTCCACAATTCGTAATTATCTTCGGTTGATGATGCTACATCAACATAATTAGAAGAATGTTAGGGACAACAGATTTTATAATTTGTAGTTATTAATTAGTTATTAGTAATTTTTTTAATGGTATGAAATTACATCTAATGATAGAGAATTATTCATTTTTCTTTTATTGATTAAGTACTGGTCAAATTTTAATAAAAATGTTGGCCCTTAGACTTTTCATAATTATAGTATGATTACAGACTTATTTGTGTCATAATCAAGAGAATTTATTATTTTTGTTTATTACTTAGTCATTAATTTAATTTTTTTAACAATCTCACCGGATAACTTAAAAAGAGTTCAGTTAATTCCGACTAATTCTTATTGAGCTGGACACCAGAGCCTATTACATAAAAAAACAAACATCTACAGTTACCCATAACTGCCCTAATTTACCATAATTCAGAAAATATCATTGACTTTTGAGTATTCCTAATTTTCACCGCTGCAGTTCATCTTCACCTCCCACCGACAATGGTCGCGCCACCGAATAGCCTCCTTCGGCTATAGGTCACCTTTGCCGCGCCGAGTCATCCATTATCATTGAAGTTCTGTTACCATCTTCATTCGACCATCCGACCGCGTCTCCCTTGCTCTGTCACCACGCACGCCACATCGAATTTCTCCCTTTTTCGTCGCCCGCAGTTGTTCCTGATTCAATTAATTGGTTAGTAATTTTTTATGTGCGTTCTTTGATTTTAGTATAATAAGTAATTCATATGAATGTTATTGGTTTTGTAATTTTTATTTTAATTTTAAATTAAATTTTTTAAAAAGTTGGCTGGTTAATTAGTTAGTTTTTTATATATTTTTTTTAATCTAGTAATCTGAAAACATATTTTATTCCATATTTTAAATATTGATAACCAACTAATAATTAAAAATAATAAATTTTGATGGTCCTCTAACATTTCTCAATATAATAATATAGAGCTCATGATTTCTCTTTTTTTATTGCTTTCTTAATTAATTATTAAGTAATGTTAGGAAAAAAAAATTTAGTCAGTTAATTTTTTAACAATTATTTTAATTATTATAAATTTTAGATCCTAAATTATAAATCTTTAATTTTAAATCTTAAATTTAAATTTTAAATTAGTATTAGTTAATATTGACTAATTAAAAGTTAATTTTCTATATTTTTTCTTAGTTCTTTTTGATCGGATAAAAAACTCATATTCAATTAGCTAATACTTTTTTATTGTAATTTTTTTGTTCTAATTTAATTAGAATTTAATTTTAATGCATTGTTTTGAGAGTAAAAAAAATTTACATTCATATAACATTAAGTTATAAAAAATAATTATATTTTACATTAATTTCATAAATAATTGTGTATAAAATATTTTATATTATTAATGTATTAAAATTAAATTTATTTTATTATTATAAATTAATTTATTAAAAAATTACCACGATTATCTCTTGGTTAGTATAAAATTTAGGAGAATATTAGGCGTTAATATTTTTAGTATATAAAAATAGAGAATTAATTAGTATTAACTTCAATATAAAAATGATATAATCTATCTATCTATTTTATTTATTATATAAAAATTGAGTTTTTACATTTAATGATGGAGCTGATGTGATATACTTTTGAGAGTGTTTTTCGGTTTATTTTTTTAACTCATTAAATATAATTTACTACGATAAATGAATTATATCAACTAATTAATTTGATTAGATATTTAAATATCACACAATTTATTATAATTTATATCAATTTATTTTGGTAGTATTTTTAATTTATTTCTTTTAATATTCATGTAGTATTTTTTTAATTTATTTCTTTTAATTTATTAAACCAAATTAATTATACTAATTAGGTATATTAATTGATTGATTTGATTAATTTATTAGTCATTAAAATAATAAATCTATGAATAAAATAGGCAACTGAGATATTTTCAATTAATAATAATATCAAATCAAATCAAATCATATCTATTGAACTATTGAGTCAAATTCAAATCATCTGAATTAAGGACCAAACTAAAATAAGATAATTTTTTACTTATTTAAATTGAATGTAATAAATACAAATTAATTTTGTTAGATAATTATGATCTTCTGGTCTTTTATATATAGATGTCCAAACAAACTTATAAGCATATCTCTAATGCTTGGTATTAATTTTATTTTATTTTAAATCCCTAAAATGCCCCATAAATATATGTGGACTATATATTATTAGACTTGATTTGAAACTTAATGTAAAATTTATCACTCTAATACTTGGTTTCATTTCAATTTAAATTTTAAATTATTTTTTATTATTTTAAATAAATTTAATTAAATTGTAATATTTTAACTAAAATAAAAATATAAAATTACAAAATTAATAATTATATACCATATTTAGATTGAGAGAAAAATTAGAATTTTATAAATAATTAAAAAAAATTACATTAAATTGATTTGGATCCTTTTTTTTATTAAATTGATAAAATGATAAAAAAAATAAAATAATAAAATACAAAGTATAAATAAGCACATCTAATTTATTTGAGTTTTTGTTACAATGTTATAATAAAACAACATTACAATAACATTATTAGTATTTATTTAATGGATGGATTTAGACAAGTGGCGATATTTCACTCTTTCTTTCTTAAAGTGATATGGTATCTCCTTACAGATACCAGTTTTATTTCAAAAATGATATTCAATGCAAGTTTCAATTTTAAAACAGTTCATTTATTATACAAATCAAAATTGATATCTAAAATCGATCTTCTTGGAGTTGCTCTAAGAATCTTCATTTTTATCACTTTTGCTATTTCAAATCTTCTTTTCTTTTTTTTCTCTTTATGTATAATTTCTTTTATGTATAAATGTACTCAAAATGAGAATGTATGGATGAATGTTTAATTGATTATTTGTTTGACCTAGAAATGACTCAATTTAAGCATTCTACCATTGCCGTTGAAAGTTAGATTATAGTAATTAGGATGACTAGTGTATTTTTTATAGTATTGGATAGAAGAATATTTATTAAAGTAAATATATCCATTATAATAAATTTTTCTTTGTCAATTTGTTATTTTTTACCTAATAAACAACATTCATATTGAATATATTATTTTCATCGGAAGTCATACATAATTGGTTGATAATTTTGTATAAAAACACTCCTGTGGTGACTAAACACTGTACCATTAACTCGCTAAAGTTAATTCTCCTATGATTATCCCAATATATAACACTATCTCATAGAAATTTATTAGATTATATTTGTTTCTAACGAGGTGAGCGAGTTTTTAGACTTAATCATGGTTAGAGTTGAGAAAAGTCAGAAAAATACTAATACTATAAACACAGTTTATTTTTAATACCCAATAATAATAATAAGATATAAATTAAAACTAATATTATTTCGTACAAAATAATAAAACGTATATTATACTTGAATAATGAGAATTTTTCTTTATAAATCACATTAAATACATCATTTTAATTTACATACATATAATTTTAAGCTCTTATTTTCTATTAACACTCTCATTTCTTTAATTTTAAAATGTTATTTTTCATAATGAATATATTATGAATTATGTTGAATTGATTATTTTATAATTATTATATTATGACTTTTTTGTTAATTTAAAAAAATTCAAAGAATATTTATAGATAACTGTGAGTATCTGCATTCCCTAAAAGGATAATTAAATAGGGAATTGCACGAAGATAGAGAAAGGATGGAGGATATTTTTTTAAAACAGACGTAAAGAATGGGAAAGAAAGTCCGCCTAAAAAAGTCTGCCTCAGCCACACAAATATCCATTACCACCTCTAACTAACAACAGAAATTCAATTTTAGCCGATTTGAGTTGGGACACGTGGACTTTATTTGTATTGAGTCCTAAGATAATGAACTTAATTCGGGTTTGGGATTCGAGCAATGAATCTAGGTTAATCTTGCTCACTTGAGTTAATATTTTTAGTCATTACTGTAATAAATATTATGCTATTAAATATTATTACATTTAATATATATAAAAATTGGATATGCTTACAAGACATTTTTCAATCAAAGTAAAAAGATTCTAATTATATTTTTTTCTTTTTTAGTCATAAATACTATTTATTGACGTAATAAAAAAGTGAATAATAATAATAATAATAATAATAATAATTTACATAATTAAAATAGATCATTCTAATATATACATGATACTACATATATCAAGAATGATTATATATGATAAATTATTTTTTAATTTTAATAAAGTTAATTTATGTGTAAATCAACTAATTTTTATAACATATTATTTATTACATAATTTTCTCCTCTTAATATGGATAAATTTAATGAATTTAATATATAAAATATAATTTATATTATCTAGGACAATAAATATAATAGTATAGATATTAATTTATTTATTAGTATTAGAAAAATATATAAATAGTATAAATATGATCTTTTTTATAGAAAAACAAAAATAAAGGTTATTAATTAAGTTAATTACATAATAAAAAATTATGAATAATTTTTAAAATAATAATAAAAAATAAGATCATTATTTTCACATACTACCATGTTTATAAAAAAAATTTAGATAATAAATCAATTCTCAATAAATCATACATTAATTCTGTCAAAAAATAAATAAATTATACACTAGATATTATTATTTGCATACTAATATATATGTATAATCGATTATTAAGTTATAATTAATTTCTAACCCAATTTTTGCGAATTGAAATTTAAATGATTGAAATTATTAAATACCGAATTTTTGTAGCTAACTAATTTTATTTTTTTATTAAAATTAAAAAAGATGAATTGTTAATCAATTCTAAAGTCAAATTTAAATTTGTGTAAAAAAATTATTTTAATTTTATCTTATTGACTAGAATTAATTTTAAATAAAAAATTATTTTGTACATCATATTATTATTATAAAATAGTGTAATCATTTGTTTTTCTTTAATAATAATTATTGTCAAATAAATTAGTGTACAAATAGGAGAAAATGCATTTATCAATCTAGAAAAAATAATTTGTTTTCCAATATAATTAATTATATATTGAATAACAAAAGTTATTAGGATTTTTTTTATATAAACTAATACTTATCGATAGTGTTTTGATAATATTATTAAGGAATATTAATTAATCTAATAGCTTTTGTAGTGACATAAATCTATAAGTTTGAAAACTTGAAAATCATGTCATAAAATATGAAATATTAACCGATAACAACGTTGATCATATTGTTTTGACTTCATGAGTAAATATGATACCAATAAACTAATATTCAACGATAATATTTCAGTAATGTTATCAAGGAATATTAACCAACTTAATCATTTTTATAATGTCATAAGTTTATAAGTTTTCAAACTTAAAAATCATGTCATAAAATGTTAAATTTTAACAGGTAATAATGTTAATCATATTGTTTTGCTTTCAATAATGAATATGATACTAACAAATAAAATTGTCGAATGTAAATTTCAACCAAAACAAATCTCCATAATTAAATATTACTATCTGAGAAATTATTCTACTTTAGAGACAACTACTATTTTTTCTACTGTATTTCCTAACTGAACAAGTCAAAAACTAATTCACCACGTATAGGGTTGACAGTGTAGCGGGTTTTTGCCCTACCTGACCTTGCCCCGCCATCCTTAGACTTCTCAACTACCCGCCCCACCTATGCCTGCGGATAGTATAATGCTGTACCTTAACCCTTTTCTATGGGTACCCTTTCCACCCCTACCCGCCCTATAACAATTAAATAACACTTTAAAATTTATATATTCATACATAAATTTAGATAAAAAATTAAAATTTATACATAAATTAAAATGCAAGCATAAAATTCATATAATGTCAAATAATATGAAATTTAAAAAAAAATTAATGTTTGATCACTACAAATTTAACATGAAGTGAATTAGCATTACTCAGAATTTTAATCTCAATATCATTAGGAGCAGCATTGTTACTTTGTGTGTCTTCTCTAACATTACTAGTCATGAAATAATCTTAATGCACCTATATTAAAAAAAATGAAAAAACTTAACAAACCATATATAAAGCACCTATTGAAAAAATTGAGTAACTATTGCAACATCAGTAATTAGACCCATTGCATATATATAAATCAAGCAAAAACACAAAAGTCCTAATTCTCAATCAACATATATAAACTATTGCAATATGCCAACATCAATAATTAGAATCCAAAGTCGATAAAAATGCAAAATGAATTTTATGTAATGAGAACATGCACACTTTAATGAAGAATCAATCATAAAACGTATTTATTTTTATATAAAATAATCTTAAAATCAATCATGAAAAATATTAGTACATAATATGGACAGAAATCAGTGAAATGCAGATTAGACTCACTGCACGTATATAAACAAAATCGTAAAACAAATTCACAACTTCACTAACAAAATTACAACACAAATTTATAACTTCACTAAGTACAGATTCAATGAAATGCAAGTTCAGTCATTCATAATGAGAGAGAGAGAAAGAGAGAGAGAGAAAAACTTATTTATAGACAGAGAGATAGAGGAGGAAGACAACGACGTGCTTATGGGAAAGGGGCTCCGGTGACAAACTCACATAAAACTGCAACGACGATCAAGTAATGAGTCTATAGAAGAAGAAAAAGAGAAGAACTTAACAGACTCACAATATGATGGGGAGGGAGGGGGAGGGCAGAGGGCGGAGGGGGAGGGGGAAAGAGGTTGAGAAATTTACCTAGAAAAAAAGGGCTCAACAGGAGGAAAGCAACAACGGACGTAAGGAATTTACTTAGAGGAAAGGGGCTCAACAAGAAGGTAGCGACGGGTTCAGCAACGACGGTGATGAGCTCAGCAGCGACAACGACAAGAACTGTGAAGGGAGACGGTGACGGGCTTAATCGCGACGATGATGGGTTCAGTGGCGAGACGACAGGAGCTGTGACGGCAACGAGAGCTGTGAGGCTTTCTACGGAGAAGTCGAGAAGAAGAAGACTCTGGGTGAAGATGACTCGGTCTCTTTGGCATGGCTATGGAGAATGGACTGAGACTGTGAATCGATGTGAGACAAATCATAATCTCTAAAAAGTGTTTTTATGTGTATGCCCTGGAGCGGATACACCATAAACCCGACCCTGTCATGCCTTGCTCGAACACTCGTCTCGAACGAAACCTACCCTATCTCGGATCGGATTATTATCCGTCCTGACCAGGCAGGAACGGGTCGAGTACTTGCAGATTTCGGTACTCTTATAAAGTCTAACTATATATTGATATTCCATTTATTAATGATCAACTGCTAACCACTGAATTACTAGACACACAAGACAAGATTCGAACTCCTAATACTTGTTTAAACGAATGAGTAAGATAACCACTCAACAAACTCTAATTAATTAAGATAAATACTAATTATTTTTAATATTAAAAATTCTTAAAATTTGATTTTAATTATAATTTTATAAAATATTTATAATAATAATAATTATAATATATATTTTTTATTTAATTTTTTAATTAAAATTTTTTATATAATTTTATGTATTATTTCGTATCAAGTACGAAAACATACACTAATTCCAATAAATAATAGGGTTAATTAACTAGCTAGCTGATAGATTTATCACAGCCGGGTATAGTATTAGATAAATTATTGAAAAAAAAGTCTAGGTAAACCAATATTTTTTCTATCAATAATTTAATAAATACTTATAATAAAATTCTGATTTTATATTAACAAAATACTTAATTATTTTATACGTCATTCCTTCTTTATTTCGTGTTCTTCCATTGATCATTAATTCTGCAGCATCGTGCGCCTTCTTGCCGCTATTAATTCTGCAGTATTTAGTGTGCCTCTGCTATCATCGTTAATTCTGCAATATAAAATCTTTTAATAAATTTTAAAAATAAAAAATATATTTGATTTCATATTATTATATTTATATTCTGACCGGTGACCGCTACCCTGTCAAGTGTCAACTACGTTATTATGTTTAATACTTTAATTAATTATCTAATGACCAGTTGTTAAGTTTGGGTAATTCAGAGGGTTCAAATTCGTTAAATAATAATATCATGGTTAGAACGAATCTCTGTAGATGTATCGTATATCAATGTTAATTTTGCCACGTATTTTCGAAGAACGCGAGTTGTGATATTCTGAGGCTAGTTTTCTAGTAGATCCAGAGTCACGACGAAAACCGTGGTAAAACTTGGACCATTCCAAGCAGGAAAGTATGCTGAATCAAAACACTTAACACAGATAAATTATGAATCAAAGAAGCTTCCGAAATTAAAAAAAAAAATAGAATACGAAAAGAAATAAATTTATAGATTATTAGGAATTGGATACTAATAATCATTTGTTAATCCTTTACTTTGACTGTAGTACCTAAACAATTTAACTGACCTAAAATAACAAGATTGATACCCAATTTTATTTTTTTTTCGCTGAAAGTAACATGCAAAACAAAAATATGTTTGTCAAAACAAATAAATAAATTGTTACGCATCCGATCCACGGATCCCGCATACCCGGTTACCCGAGAACAACCCGCTTCAACCCGAAGGCCCAAACACCGGCCCTTCAAAGCATCTAACCCAAATATCTCTCTTATCTTAACCAAATAAGATAAGATAAGATATTCACCATCACCTATAAATAAGAGGACCCAGGTCCCCCCAGGTATTCATTCATTCCTTACACTTTCTACCTCTTAGATCCATTCTGACTTGAGCGTCGGAGTGTCTTTGCAGGTACCACCTCCCATCGTTCCAATTGAGCAATCCGGCTCCAGCTTCGCCCGCAGGTTCCCGATCTACCCTTCAAACCGTACCAGAGACATCTCGTACATTGGCGCCGTCTGTGGGGAACCTGCACCAGCTAGGCTCGATGGGGGACGTCCTACAGGAAACCCCTTCAAGCCAGGACGACTCTCAACCGATTAACCCAACCCCCGAGCACCGTGAAGTCACAAACCAAGCGAGAATAGCAAGCACTATCCAAAACGCGAACGATCACGACGTCACGGACCGACGACATCCTGAGAAAGCCAGCGACAAAGCAGCGCAGATCATCCAGGATCTCTGCCTCCGAGTTCAGGAACTCGAAGGCAAGATAACCAATAAAGGAAAACACAACAACGAGCACGGAAGCCATGCAACCTCCAGATCAAGATCTCGCCGCGGTAGGTCGCCAACCCGACGACATGACAGAAGAGACGGTCGCAGCTCATCACGCGATCACAGACACGAGAAATCGCCAGAACGGCGATACAACAAGAAACATAACCGCAGCGCTTCTCGAGATCTGAGTTATCAACACTACTCAGACGAAGATCGGAGGGACCGAAATACCAAACGCACGAGAAACGACCATATAATAATGGGAGCTACACCCTTCACAGAAAGAATCCTAAGGGCAAAACTCCCCAAAGGCTTCGACAAACCTACCGATATGAAGTACGATGGAACTAAGGATCCCCAAGAACACCTAACGGCTTTTGAGGCCAGAATGAACCTAGAAGGAGCGGCCGACGCGGTCCGATGCAGAGCCTTCCCGGTAACCCTCGCCGGGCCAGCGATCAAATGGTTCAACGCCCTCCCGAACGGATCCATAGCCAGCTTCCACGATATTACACGAAAGTTCATGGCCCAGTTCACTACTAGGATCACCAAAGCCAAACACCCCATCAGCTTACTAGGGGTCACGCAAAAACAAGAAGAGTCCACAAGAAAATACCTCGACCGCTTCAACGACGAATGCATAACGGTCGACGGACTCACGGATTCCGTCGCAAGCCTTTGCCTGACCAATGGGCTAATGAACGAAGATTTTCGCAAACACCTCACCACCAGACCGGTATGGACCATGCATGAGATACAGAACGTCGCCAAAGATTACATCAACGACGAAGAAGTCAGCCAGGTCGTCGCGGCCAACAAACGGCAGCACGGCAACACCCAACGCGGCAATTCGGCTTCTCACCATAACCCAACACCCAAAGAGAATCAACGGGACCACCCGAGGCCGACCAGCCGGCCACCAAGAATAGGCAAATTCTCTAATTACACACCCCTAACTGCACCAATTACCGAGATATACCACCAAATAGCAGATCGGGGCATCATTCCGAAAGCCCGACAACTCAAGGAAAGGACAGGAGGCAACAAAACCCTCTACTGCGAATACCACCGAGGTTACGGTCACAAAACACAAGATTGTTTCGACCTTAAAGACGCCCTTGAACAAGCCATACGAGACGGCAAACTCCCAGAATTTGCCAAAATCATCAGAGAACCGAGACGCGCGGAGAGAGACAGGTCGTCGGAGAGGGAAGGACGTAACCCGAGAACCCAAAAGCAACCCCCCAGGGAAAGCCCAGAGGAAGATCCAACCATCATAGTAAACGTCATCACAGGCAAGGACGTATCAAGCAAGTCAAAACCAACAATGAAGAAAGACCTCAAGGTAATGGCTGTAAGGAACCAAGTCCCAATATCCGCGGCCGACAATACGATAACGTTCTTACCAGAGGACTGCCAACACGGCACCTCAGCCGAGGATGCCCCTTTCGTCATCTCAGCTAGAATCGGAACAGGACTCGTACGAAGGATACTGGTAGACACCGGGGCAGACTCAAACATCCTTTTTCGAGGAGCCTTCGATAAACTCGGACTCCGCAACGACAACCTCCAAACACACCGCCACGGCGTCACGGGACTCGGAGACAACTTCCTCAAACCAGATGGCTCAATCACACTTCCCATCACCATAGGAACGAGCAGCCAGAAGAAGACAATCCTATCTGAATTCGTAGTCCTAAAAGACTCCACAGCCTATAACGTGATCCTCGGAAGGAAAACAATCAATGACTTCTCCGCAGTTATCTTTACTAAATACCTCCTTATGAAATTCAGAACCGACGACGGCTCCGTCGGCACCATCCACGGGGACCGAGAAGTCGCAGCCGAATGCGACAACACCAGCCTAGCCCTAACGAAGAAATCACGAGATGCGGCTGGAGTATTCCTAGCCGATCTGGATGCCCGACAAGACGGCCAACCCAGGCCAGAGCCAGAAGGGGATATGAAAAAACTACAAATAGGGCCAACCAAGGATGAATACACCTTCATTAATAGGAACCTCCCATATGACCTCAAAGAGGAGCTCTCTCAACTCCTGAAACAAAATAGAGACCTGTTTGCATTCACACCAGCCGACATGCCGGGAATAAACCCCGACCTAATGTCTCACCGTCTAGCCGTGGACCCCAAAGCTAAACCAGTAGCACAAAGGAGAAGAAAAATGTCACCGGACCGAGCCACCGAAGTCAAAAAACAAGTTAAAGCCTTACTCGAGGCCAACTTTATCCGAGAACTCCCCTACACGACCTGGCTAGCCAACGTCGTACTAGTGAAAAAATCTAATGGGAAATGGCGAATGTGCGTCGACTACACGGACCTCAACAAAGCTTGTCCGAAGGACGCCTTCCCCCTACCAAACATCGACGGATTGGTAGACGCTGCATCCGGTCACCGATACCTCAGCTTCATGGACGCATATTCTGGATACAACCAGATTCCGATGCACCGACCAGACGAAGAGAAAACAGCGTTCATCACCCCAGACGGGACGTACTGCTACACAGTAATGCCCTTCGGTCTAAAAAACGCTGGAGCAACCTATCAAAGACTGGTTAACAAGATATTCCGAGACTTATCCGGTAACAAACTAGAAGTCTACATAGACGACATGCTCGCCAAGACCGAATCCGGCGAACAACTAACCGACGACCTCAAGGTCATAATGAACACCCTATGAAAGCACCAAATGCGACTCAACCCGGCAAAATGTGCCTTCGGAATGGAGGCAGGGAAGTTCCTCGGCTTCATGATTACGCAATGCGGAGTTGAAGCAAACCCAGAGAAATGTCGCGCCGTCCTCGAGATGACAAGCCCCAAAAACCTTAAGGACATCCAAAGGCTTACCGGCCGACTAACGGCATTGTCACGCTTTCTTGGGGCTTCGGCCCAAAAAGCGACCCCTTTCTTCAAACTAATGAAAAAAGAAGCCCCCTTCAAATGGGAGGCGGAATGTGAAGAAGCATTCCAACACTTCAAGAGGATCCTAGCGGAACCACCAATCCTCGCCAAACCCCAAACAGGGGAAACACTTTACTTATACCTCTCCATAACGGAAGAGGCACTCGCAGCAGCACTCGTCCGTGAAAACGAGAAAAAAGAACAAAAACCCGTATACTTCATAAGCAAAGTCCTACAAGACGCGGAAGCTCGCTACTCACGCTTAGAAAAGCTAGCTTTCACACTCCTTACAGCCTCCCGACGCCTACGACAATACTTCCAAGCTCATCCCGTGACGGTTCGAACCGACCAAGCGGTCAAACAGGTGTTGCAGAAACTCGACCTAGCTGGAAGAATGCTAGCGTGGTCCATCGAACTATCTCAATTCCAGATCAAATTCGAACCCCGGAATGCGATCAAAGCACAAGCTATGGCCGACTTCATCGCCGAGATGACCCCGGGAAAGCTCACCCCTGAATCATGGAAACTACATGTCGACGGCTCATCAAACTCCACCTACGGAGGCGCCGGAGTCATACTCGAAAATCAAGACGGAATCACGATCGAACAGTCGGTACGATACGAATTTCTAGTATCAAACAACCAAGCAGAATACGAGGCCCTCTTGGAAGGCCTATCCCTAGCCCCAGGAAAACGGTAGGAGGTAACGACGAGGAAGCAGAACGAGACCTCATCAACGAAACCAGAAGCATAACCCATCTCAGGGAGCTAGCCCTAAAGCAAAGAATCAGCCTAAGATATAATCACGGAGTCATCCGGCGAGAATTTGCGGCCGACGACCTCGTCTTACGACGAAACGATATCGGTCCCCCGACCCCAGGTGAAGGGAAGCTCACCCCCAACTGGGAAAGACCATATAGAATCAAGGCTGTAATCGGAAAAGGAGCGTACAAACTCGAACGGCTCAACGGCGACGAAATCCCGAGAACATGGAACGCCGCCAACTTGCGACGATACTACGCCTAGACCAACCTACAAAGGTCGCACCCTTGTCCTCATTTCTATTTTTATACTTCTCCTACCATTTTACAAATTCTAAGGTTTTATTTCCCATTTAAGCTTTAAACTCGGGTACTCTTTCCCGCCACCAACGGAGGGTTTTAACGAGGCCCAACCATCAATAAAAATTCCATTAGAACAAGCTATTTCTATTTTCCTTAGTATCCCAAAAGCGGAACAAAGACACGGCCGCAACCGGGGGACTGATCACCCCCCAGGCCCAAACATACGGATATCCACAAAAGAACCCGACCAAACGACGGTCCAAGGAAACAAACGAAATACACACGAAGTAGCCTAAGACGGAATACATGATAGGCCTGGACGGCCCAAAAACAACAACGGAACATACCAAAGGCCCGAACGGCCCAAAAACAACAACGGAACATACAAAAGGCCCGAACGGCCGATAAAATACCATTAAAACAAAAATAAAGTGTTCCAAAATCAAAATACACGGCCCTTGGCCATCCGAAAATATCCAAAAAGCACAGTTCAAAGAAAAAATCCAAAGAAACAAAGGTAAAAACTACTCAAGGTCAACGATCTGGCCATCGCGAACAGTCTTGAAGGCCCCTATCACGGACATATCTAGACCAGGAGCCAGCACTGAAGCTTGAGCCCTCATCGTCTCCTCGGTAGCCGCAATTGCATCCTTCGCATCAGCTAGTAACTCCGTCTTCTCCCTCCTCAAGGCAGCAACCTCTGCCTTTAGAGCCTCCGACTCGGCGAGAAGCATGGCAGCCTGAGAACCCACATCGGAAGCCCGCTGCCGCTCCTCTGCCAACTGAGAGAGAAGCGAAGTTTCAACCTCGGCAAGTCGGAGAATCTCTGACCAGGCCTCCTCAGAAGACTTCACAGCCCTCTCCCTCGCGGCCTCGGCGGCCTCAAGTTCCCCCTTCAACTTGGCTACCTCAGCATGAGAATGACGAAGCTTCTTGTCCAGCAAACCGACCTGAGCCATCACAGGCTCAGCCTTCCGAACAACAACGGCAGACCGGAGGAGAGCACGATACACCGACTTGGCCTGGAACGAAACATCGCAGCCATCAAAAAACGGCTCCGTTCCAGGCATCAAGTGTTGATCAATAAACCCCGGGGCATCGAAGCGTCGATCCATCACACTGGGCACAAGACCCTCATCCTCAAAAGTTTCACTGCTCGGGTCCTCAGGCCTCTTCCTCTTTCGAGAAGCCTCAGCAGCCGTCACCACAACGACCTCAGGAGAATTCGTAGGGCCGGGAGAAACTTGAGCATCGGCCCGCGCACCCGAGGAAATCACCTCCTGAGAAACCGGCTGAGACTCCACGGCAGGATTAGAAACAGGAGTAGCCGGGGACGACGACCCCTCCTCCTGGGCCATCGCCGCCTTCAGACGCGCCAAGGATGTCAAGCCACCGGCCATCTCAACTGCAAAGGAAACAAGAAACAAAAATCCAAGTTACGAAGACGGGAAACAAAACATAAAAACAAGTAAAGAACGGACACACGCGACACACACCAACATACGACCGGCAAGCAACCGGATCACCCATCACGTCCCGAGGATTAAGAGGACGCTCCCCAAATAACTGCCACAGGACAAGAGCGATATCCCGCTCCTCCGAAGACAAGAACTCCTTCGAAACCCGAGTAAACACGGACGGACCAGCCTTAAAGTTCCAGTAAGTGGGGAACCGACGCTCACCCTCCAGCGTCAACCAAAAAGGGTGATGCCCCCTCGCAGGACGAACTTTAAAATAACCACTCTTAAAACCGTGGAAGGAGTCTTCATACAAACCGAAAACTCGACGGTGGGGCTGAGCTCGGAAAGATACATACCCCTTCTTATGCTTCCCCTCCTTAGTCGGAAGAGTACACAAGAAAAGGAAAAGAAAAACGTTTACTGAAGCAGGTAGCTCTAAATAATCACAAACGAGTTCAAAAGACCGTATTGCCGCCCAGCTGTTCGGATGTAGCTGGGACGGCGCCACGGAGCACCGATTCAACAACTGTTGAACAAAAGGAGAAAAGGGAAGCCGAACACCAAGCCGGGTGAACATCGCCTCATACACCCACATCCAATCCGGCACTGTCGGGGAGTCGAGATTGGTATAGCAAACCCTCTCGTCAACCCCAGGGAGGGCAAGCTCGTAGTGGCGTTCGGCATCGCCACCCCCACAAACAGCCCCCTCATCACGGAGCCGTTGGAGGTCCGCCTCCGTCATCCGCGACGGTGTCCCCCAAACATCACTGGTGACCCAAGAAAAAAGGTCAGGGACACCCCCCGCCGGGGCCACCGGAGCCCTCACACCCTCCGTCCGTCGGCGAGCCATACCTAAAATATGGACGAGCACCACCGTCAGCCAAACCTCACGGCGGAAAACGACAGCGGGTAAAAAACCAAAAACAAACACCGCCACCGCACACCACCAATTATACGGTGGCACTCGCCCCAGCCCCTTTTCTAAAAAACCCAACAGAACTATCTAAACACCACAAACTACTCTAAAACTACACTCAGCAAAAACAAAAAACTGCAAAAAACAAAGCAGAAAAAGCAAAAAAGAAACGAGAGAAATGCTAACCTGATAAAAGGAAGAAAAACCCGAAGGAAAGACGCCGCGGAAGAAGACCAACCAAAACCACAGAAAGCGAAAATGGAGAATGGAAAATGCTGTAATCAGAAAGAGAAGCAATAGAGAAGTAAAAGCAGAACGAGGGAACTGAAGGAGGAAAACCAAAACGGTTTTTGAAAAAGCAGAACGATGAAAATACCCTCAGAAAGCAAAGCAAACGCAAGGGCAAAAAAGAAAAAGCACAGCCCGCAATAAATACCCCCTCGAAAAAAGGTAACGCCTCGAAGAACGCAACAGACGCGACTGATACAGAAGAGTCACGTCAGACCTAAACGGTCAGACGAATCTTCTACGATACGGAGACCGAGGCACCGACCTCATCTCAAAGAAACCAGACGGGCACCCGAGAAAAAATCGAGCCCATGACAAACGTCTCCCAGCGACAGACCGACCTCGCTCGCTCTCCCGCTGCGGGGGCAACTGTTACGGATCCGATCCACGGATCCCGCATACCCGGTTACCCGGGAACAACCCGCTTCAAACCGAAGGCCCAAACACCGGCCCTTCAAAGCATCTAACCCAAATATCTCTCTTATCTTAACCAAATAAGATAAGATAAGATATTCACCATCACCTATAAATAAGAGGACCCAGGTCCCCCCAGGTATTCATTCATTCCTTACACTTTCTGCCTCTTAGATCCGTTCTGACTTGAGCGTCGGAGTGTCTTTGCAGGTACCACCCCCCATCGTTCCAATCGAGCAATCCGGCTCCAGCTTCGCCCGCGGGTTCCCGATCTACCCTTCAAACCGTACCAGAGACATCTCGTACATAAATAAAACTCTAATTTTGTTTCTTTATTCTGATTGAATCTTCGAAATTTTTTAGTATATTTTCTCTAATATTCACCTTTTTTAGTATGTTTTTTAGTATGTTTTTAGAACTTCTCTCTATAAATCCAAGTTCTTATTTAGGTCTTTCCTTGACTCTTTCATAAGGACGATATTATTGGCAAAAAGTATGCACTATGGCGCAAGTTCTTGGAAATGTTGTGAGAGTACTTTCAAGACTAATGTGAAAAGGTAGGACTTAAGGATGATCTATGGTGTAATCCTATACAAATAAAAAATTTCTCTATCACACCACCTTGAGTCTTCACACTAGTTGTAGTTCTATCATACATGTCTTTAATTACACGAATATATGCGATCCTTACTCTCTTCTTTTCCAAAACCTTCCATAAGACCTAGGTATGGCAAAAATCCCCAGCGGGGCGGGTACCCGCGGGGATTTACCCATCGGAAGGCAGATATGGGGACTGTTTTTTACCCGCGGGGACGGGGAATGGGGCCCCGTATAATAAACGGGGCGGGGGCGGGGGCGGGGGTAGAGGTCCCCGCCCCGTGGAGACCCGTTTAACCCCGTTTATATAAAAAGACCAAAACACCCCCAGTATATATATAACATATATGATTCATTGATGAAGAACCCTAGCCGTCAAAAACTCAAACCTTCAGTGCTTCAGCTTCACTGCTTCAGAGAGTTTCCTCTCCTGTCCTCTCCTATCCTCGTCAAACTCTCAGCCTCTCTTCTCCTGAACACCGCCGACCACCACCTCCCACTCCCTCTCCTCTCCCACCTCCCACTCCGTCACGCTCCCACCCCCTCCCGAGCTCACTGTCAGTCCGTCACATTCACCGTCAAGCTCACCTCGTCTTCTTCTCCTCGTTGCGTTGTCGCAGGTTGTCGTCTTCTCCTCGTCGCTCACCGCAACAGGGAGTGCGTCTTCGTGTCGGTCCGTCTTCGCGTCAGAGCCTCTTCGAGTCGAAGCTTCACTGTGTCTTCTCGTCGTCTTCCACCTCCTACCCCTCACCGCCAAAATCCTCCCCTCTCACTCTCGAGGTCACTGGCCACCGAGGAAGCAGCGTCGCGTCAGAGCGTTGATTCTGATTCTGATTGTTGTGATTCTGATTATGTTCTGATTGTTGTAGTACTGATTATGTTAATTATATGTTGTGATTTTGATTCTATTAGCCCTAATTCATATTTCTAATTTTGATTGTTGTGATACTGATTATGTTAATTATTTGCTGTATTTTGATTCTGTTAACCTTAATTATATTTCTGATTCTGATTGCTATGATTTTGATTATATTTGTCAAAAATTTTTTTCAGATTTTTCAAAGTTTTTTCCTTTTTTTAAAAAATCCGCGGATACCCAGGTCCCCAACGGATTTGGAGTCCCCGTTATCCGTCGCGGAGATGGGGCGGGGACGGGGACAGGTAATGGAGGCGGGGAGCGGGGGGCGGGGACATGTTCCCGCCCCATGGGGACCCGTTGCCATCCCTAATAAGACCTCATTTGCCACTTTATGGTATGTTTTTTCCAAATCAATAAACACCATATGCAGATCTCTTTTATTACTACGATACCTCTCCATCATCTTTCTTAACAGGTATATCGCTTCAGTGGTGGATCTACCTAGCAATAAACTAAATTGGTTCTCTGTTACTTGTGTCTTTTGTCTCAGCCCTCGTTCTATCACCCTTTCTCATAACTTCATGGTATGACTCATGAGTTTGATCCCTCTATATATAGTTTCTACAACTTTATATATCCTCTTTATTCTTGTAGATAGGTATCAATACGCTCTTTCTCCACTCATCTAACATCTTCTATGATCTTAAAATCTCATTAAAAACTTTGTTAACCAACTGATGCCTTTCTCTCAAGGCCCTTCCAAACTTCAATCGGAATATTATCGGGTCCTTCTGCCCTGCCATTTCTCATCCGCTTTAGAGTCTCTTTTACCTCGAAGTCTTGAATCTTTCGATAGTAATCGAAGTTTTGATCTTCTTTCCGTGTGCATAACTGACCAACTCTCGGAAGAGTCTTTTGTTCTTCATTAAATAACTCGTAGAAGTAGTTCTTCCACCTTTCATTGATCTCCTCTTGAACCAAAACCTTTCCGTCTTTATCATTTATGCACTTAACCAGATCCAAGTCTCTCGTTCTTCTTTTTGCGATTCTATATATACTTTTTTCTCCTTCTTTCGTGCCTAAAGATTGGTAGAGACCCTCATATGCTCTTGTTCTTGCTTCACTTACAGCCACTTTTGTCTCTTTCTTAGCCGCTTTATATTTTTTCCAATTATCTGCATTGTAGCACAAAGACCACTCCTTAAAGTACTCCTTTTTTATCTTTATCTTTTCTTGTATACTCGCATTCTACCACCAGGACTCCTTGTTTCTTGGTCATATCCCTCTAGATTCTCCAAAATTTTATTTTGATGTTCTTCTAATAACTTCTGTCATCCCCCTCTACATCTCTTCCGCGCTTCCATTTCCATCCCTCTTTGCCTATTCTCCTATCCGTCTTAAGAAGCTTTTTGGTTTCTCACATTTCATCCGCCACCACCTCATCTTTGGGTTCTTCGTATGATGTTTTTTCTCAACTTTTGCTCAACACTAAAATCCATGACGAGCATCCTATGTTATATTGTTAAACTCTCTCCTGAAATAATTTCACAATTAATGCAAAATTTTTGGTCGACTCTTCTTAACAAGAAGAAGTCAATTTGAGAGCTTTTCATGCCACTTCTATAGGTTATAAGACGTTCGTATCTCTTTTTAAAATATGTATTTGCGATGAGAAGGTCAAAGGTTGAGAAAAAGTCCAAAATAGTTTTACCCTCGATATTGACCACCCCGAAACTATGGTCTCCGTGAATACTTCTATACCCAATCACTTCTCTTCCAACATAGCTATTTAAATCTCCTTCTAAGAAAATCTTATCTTCCAAAGGTATGTCTTAGACCAAACTCTCTAAATCCTCCCAAAACCTTATCTTGTGTTACTCGTCCGAACCCACTTGCGGTGCATAGGCTCTAATCACATGAAAAGTACCTCATTCCACCACAAGTTTGATAGAGATGATCTGATCTCCCACCCTGTTGACATCCACTATGTCCTTCTTCCACTGTTTATCCATGCTAATACCTACCTCGTTCGTATTTTTCACATTTCCTATATACCAAAGTTTGAATTCGAAAGTATCCAACTCCCTAGCCTTCGCACCGACCCATTTTGTTTCTTGTAGGCACATGATATTAATCTTCTTCCTTGTCATGGCATCCACCACCTCTATGGATTTTCTTGTTAGAGTGCCTATATTTCATGTCTCAAATCTCAACCTTCTGTCGCTCCGACCTTTACCTTTACCTTTTTCTTTGTGAACTAACTTATTTATTCTCGTCCGTTCACGAAAATGCGAGAACCCTTACTCATTTAACACTACACTCGGGTACCGATGCAACGGCTTTTACTCATTTGATACTATACGCGAGCCATACAACGCATTGCTTCTGGGCAACAACCTAACTTTAGTGCAATAACGTCTTTGATCCATGTCATGAAGATTCGATTAAATTTTTATGTTGGCTGTCGAAGGCCTAACACAACCCTCCTTCTTTATCCAGACTTAGGATCGGTTATGTACCGCAGGTGTAACATAGGTGGAGTTAAAGTGTTTAACACAAATGCTAAGTTTTCACAAAATTTCAAAGAACTTAAGTTTGAAAAGAACAAAATTTGACAAGAAAAATAAATGAAATCAAACTTGTAGAAAACAAGATTACACAAACTAAATTGCAGAAAAAAAATTACAGAAACATAAAAAAGTAAAGAAAAAATGGAAGGAAACTTACAAAAAAAAACTAACTTAGACAGGACCACAGAAAATTGTTGGAATATGAGGGAATAAGTGTGCTTTCTGTAGGAAATTTCTAATTCTTTGTCACTCGTCAACACCTCTATTTATAGACAGACTCGACCAATCTCACAGTGACACGTGATAAGACAAATTATTTCGCCAATAATTATTCCCGCCAAGAGACGATCAACTACTCCACTTGTCGAACTTACTCCTCGATACTTTTGTTGTGTACCATCCTTCCTTGTCAAATCGAGCAAAAGAATTATGTTGTATCTTACTTCTATCTTCAATTGAACTCCTCCACTTCCATCTGACACATCTTTTGTCAAGTAACAAATTACCTCCAGGGACAATCTTTTGTCAAGTAACAAATTACCTCCAGGGTCGATAACTTGTCGGACTTTGAGCATTGTGGGTTGCCAACAAATAACTACTCGTCTAACACTAACTGCCTTTGTTGATGTCCATTGTTCGAACAATAACCAAGTTGGTCTCGTGCTGAAGGGTCTTGTGTTAAAGAAGCCAGGAATAATTTGCTACATCTGTAATTTCCTTCTTATTTTGCTTATGATATGCAATAAGTCTTTTGATTTAGTTCATATACATCACAGATATTCATGATTGTCGAAACATTATTTTTTTATCATACAACTACCTAGCATTCAATAAAGTGATTGTGACTTGATTCACACTCCGTGATTCATCTTGCTTACTTGAAGATAAATCAGTCTCTGGATAATTTTTTCTTGCGGAAAATCCAGGAATTTTAGGATTTGGCATTGATGGGGCTTCACTTCTCAACATTAAGATCACTAAAGACATTGTTGGTCTATCTTCTGCACATTCTTGGACACATAAGAGTCCAATATGTATGCATCTTACAATTTCAGCTTCTGTATATAAATTTCCAATGAATGGATCAATTAATGTCAATATAGTTCCTTCATGCCAATGTCTCCATACCTACAAAAACATATAGTGTAATCATTGGAATATATTGATCAAAATGTTTATTTTTTATCTGATAAGAAATATTTTCGTTAAAGAGAAAATCCTTTCACCTACATTTTCCAAGAGATTCAATTCATCATTATTATTGGAAAACCTTCTATTCTTCTTTCCCGTTATAATTTCTAATACTATAACTCCAAAGCTAAAAACATCCGATTTTTCTGAGAAGTTCCCACCCATAATATATTCCGGAGCCATATAACCACTACAAAATAAAAATATATCTAAATTAAAAATAAAGCCATCAAATCTGAATTTTAAGAGACACTTTAGTAAACTATCATGATATACTCACTATGTTCCAACAACTCTTACTGTTTTTGCTTGTGTTTGATCGTTGTAAAAAATTCTAGCAATTCCAAAGTCTGATATCTTTGGATTCATTTCAATATCTAATAATATATTACTTGTCTTGAGATCTCTATGAATAATTCGAAATCTTGAATCTTGATGTAAATAAAGAAGTCCTCTAGCTATTCCATATATAATATTGAAACGCTTCTCCCAGTTAAGCAAGAGACTTTTTGATTTGTCTGAAACATTAGTTACATATAAACTAATTAAGGATATATAACAAGCAAAACAATTATATATGATAATTAAAAAAACGATAATGCTAAAAAGACAAAATAAAAGAATAACAAAAACTTATCTTATTTAGCATTTATTAATTATTATAACAATTAATGAATACTAAATAAAATAAATTCTGATTATTTTTTACTAATTTTTTTATTACTAAATATTTCTGCATAAAAAATGCCTAAACATAGAATATATTGATAATATATAAAAAATAATGCAAGTTACCAAATAAAATGGAATCAAGGCCTCTATTTTCCATATATTCATACACCAACATTTTCTCATTCTTCTCAATGCAGCAACCAAGCAACTGAACAAGATTTCGGTGTTGGAGTTTGACCATTAATTTGACTTCATTTTCAAACTCTGTAACTCCTTGTCTAGAGTCTTCCGACAATCTTTTTACAGCAATTTCTTGGCCTTCAATCAATCTGCCCTGATATCGTCATAGGTACAATCTATTAGTGCGTGTATATAAGTGTGTTTTTGTTTTGATGTGAGAATTTTTGTAATGATGGCAGTTGTGCATAAAGTATTAAAACAACTTACCCTATAAACACTACCGAAGCCTCCTTGTCCAAGTTTATTATCTTGAGAGAAACTGTTTGTAGCCATCATTAAGGTATCAAAATTAAACATTGGCAATTCCAGATCATCCATATTCCTTTCATCACCTAGAAGACACAATCTCATTCATTAACCAATCATAACTTCTATGGACAAAACCTGAAAAAGCCGCTATTGATAATAATAACCAAGGTAAATTTATTTATGCTGCACAAAAATCACACACTATGTATGTACCGTACTATATATATAGGCAGTCATATGGGGGATATTTAATCATACATTACCTCTTGATTTTTGTTTTATCTTCTTCCTTAAGTAACAAATAGCAACCAATCCCAAAACTAAAACAAGTGCACAAAGTGAGATACCAGTAGCCAGAACTACTCTATGATTCTTGTTGGAGCTAGTAGATCCTGTGTGTCACCAAATTGATAAAAAAGAATTTCCAGTTAATCAATTAGGAAGGAACTAGCAATATCATCATCATAGCAAAAATGTGTAAACACTGCTATTTAATATTTATGTTACAACAATTATATGTAATTATTTAGGGAGTTGTATTATTGTGAAACCAAAGGACTTAATTAGGCACTTAATTAGTAAGAATTTCAATATAGTGATTGGATAAAAAAAAATTAAAACTCCTCTCATTGAAAATAACATGCAGTTAAAAAACAATTAAAATTCAATATTAAATCATAATCATTTATCCTAAATACTAGATTATAAATTTTAAATTCTACATCCTTCAAAAAATTAAAACTTAAAAAAAAAAAATTTAACTAATCTTGTCTGACTAAAAATTGATTTATCTACTTTTTCATATATTTAAATTGACCTTTTAAAAGGGTTAATGCTTTGATTTGATTTGGTCTACCAAGAATAATCAAATGATGAATGTTATAGTGTCCTAACTTATTAAAAAAGATAAATATATATAATATTTAATAAATTTTAAATATTTTATTTTTATTTTATTTAAAAATAAATAAGATAATTTAGACACCACAATAAAAAATACCGTAAAATTTACCAAATCAAATTGATCATTTCTAATAACTTTTTGTGTTGTGTATTATAATTAAGATGTTTGCTATGATATTTAAAAAATTTAAAAGTATAAAAATTAAAAAAAAATTAAATATTTTAAAATTATTAATTTACTATAAAAAATAATTTATGTAAAAATTAGACAATAAACAAAAAGTACTATAAAATTGGCCTATAATTAAATGCCAAACGTTAAAAACGTAAGACATTATCAATCTTTACGTCAGACATTCATAATTATTATTTATTAATGACACGTGAAAATTTATTGAAAAGACTAGCTGAAATTTTGAAAAAGAGATTTTGCTCATATGGGTCATAAAGACACATTTTTTTTAACTAAAAATAGGGAGTCTCGAATCTGCATTTTCTTAAATAAACATGGAGACTATGTGATTTGAGATATAATTCATTAGCCATAAAAATACATTTTAAAATTATTATGAATATATCTTATATTAAAAGTTATAAAAAATATAGATTAATACTATACATTTAAGTCTTTTTGTTAATTAAGTTCAACTAAGTTATTTTAACATAATAAAAATCAATTATGACTAACATTATTCAAAATCTTATTATTTGACTTGGTTAAAATTGGTTCATAAAAAGACTTAAATGTGTAATATTATTTAAAAATATTTTTTTTATATTTTTAATACATTAAATGTATCAAAAATTTATTTATTTTTTATTATTATCTTGTTAAAATATATTCTTAGAACACATGATAAGTAAATTCTAAAAAATAGTATACAAAAATAATTTTTGGTTACTTTACATTAGTTAATTTTAGAATTTAAATTTAATATTTAATAATTTATGATTTAAAGTTTAAAATTTAAAATAAATAAAATTATTTTAAAAAATTGATTAATATTAAATAAAAATAATAGTTACATAATATTACTTAAAAAAAACTGTTAATAATATAAGCTATTGAATATTTCATTTTATTCTGAGTATTAAACATAGTTGTAAGAACTGAATTAGACTGGCCAGTATATTGGACTCTCAAATACGGGTGGTAACAGGTAGGGTAGGGTAGGGTTTGGAGTCAACCCTAACCCTACCCGCTCTTAACCTGCGGATACCCGATTCTACCCGCGGATTACAAAAAAAATACAATGTTATTATATAACTTGATGATAATTTAAAATAGAACTGACTTTTATGTAAAAAAAAATTTATTAAATTATTAATTAATGATCTTCTTTTAATGACTAAGGATCTTTTGTATTTAGTGAGAAGTCTTTAGTTCAATATCCACTTAAAATATATTTTTATATAAGTATATAACATATACATATATAGGGTGCGGGTTGGTCGGGTAGAGTTGAGGCTCAACCCGCACCTTACCCGACCCGCACCCTACCCTACCCGCTGCGGATCGGGTTGGGTACCCGCGGATAGGGTACATATTGCCACCCCTACTCTCAAATGATCTAGAGCCAGTGAAAATCAATAAGAATCGGTCAAAGCAATTTGAACCTGGGTCTGCTTTGTGTTTGCATGCTCTCTTTGCCACTAAGCTATATTGTTCCTAATTATTTTAAATGTTAATTATTAATTATATAGTAAAAACGTACAATAATTTTTTTAGATATTATTTTAATTTTATACTCACTTATATTTAAATTAATTATATTTTTTATTATTCATAATTATTAATATAAATATAATTAAATATGTATAAATAAAATATATCAAATATTTTTATCAATTATAATATAATTATTTTTTTATGATTATATGATATTTATTAATATTATTTTTCAATAAATACATATAATATATAATAATATAATAAATATAAACTAATTAATTAGTTATTAAAATAAAAAATATTTATTTTAATATGAAAATAAAATTAAAAAATCTTTTTATAAAAGAATACTAGAATTTTATTACTTATTTAATAATAACTAGATTATAACTTGTTGATTATAATTTGTTGAAATTTAATTATTTTTAAAATATTAGTAAAAATATATTTTTTAAATTTTAATTTTAAATTTTAAACTCTTTTATATTTTTTATTTCAATAATGCTAGGAACCAAGATGGTTTCAGCCAAAAACCAGCCAAATGCTTCTGAGTAAATCCAAAATCTCTACGTGGATGATATTTATGCTAGGTATTATGATGTTTCTTTTCTTTGTAAATTGGATGGTTCTAAATCTATTTTCTGATTTATTATGTTTTAGGCATTTGGAGAGGGAAGGAGGGTGAAGAAACGGAAGCTAATTGAATCAGTTTCCGTGATTCACGTTGCAATGATACTGAACGTATCTCCTCCTAATTTAAATGTGATGAAACATTTAATAACCAATATTTTAAATCATAAATAAATAAAACTAATTACTATATTTATAATTAATTAAGTTATTCTATTCTTAACTGATTTGGAATTTGTTCTATATACTTTTTCTTCTTTTATTTACCTATCATGGATTCTGCCGTTTCAATAAGTAATTCATGGGTTAAATCAATAAATTAATAAATCAGTATTCTAACCGATTAAATTACCAATTGGTTTATGAGAACTATGCTATTAAAGGATGCAACTACACATAGTGAGATAGATAATAGATAGATACCTATATCAGCAGCTGCCAATCTGACAAAGAGATCTTGGCCGTAGGTAGCGAAGACACTCATGTCCATGAGTTGATCAAGCCACATGACACAGCCACTTCCTCCATTTCTGATATCGATGTTTGCATATGCAGTGCATGAACAATTCCTCTTACACAAACTCCCACATTCATCAAGTGTCATACTCTTATTCATAAACACACTGCTCGTCTCCGGCAGCTTGATGTGCTCAAGATGCAAGAACTTGTCAGTGGAACAATTCAAAACCGTGTTCCTCACACACCCATCAGATCTATCTCCCAAGTTCCAAGCTTCTTGGTTCTTAGGCCTGAACCCCTGCATACACTTGCAAATCGGTGAAGCATTCTTGTCACACACTCCATATGGACCACACTGTCTATAGTAATCGCATTCATCAGCTGGTTCGTACCAGAACTTGTTCCAACTTCCTTGTATCAACATGTAGCGTTGAATTGCCTTGCCATCAGCATCAGATGTCACAATTACCCTCGACAACAAGGAAAGGTTTGTAACGGAAAAAGAGTACCACACGCCATGCTCATCATAAGAGAAATTGAAGTCGAGACCGGTGTTGTTTTTCATCTCAGGGACCCCACTGAATCTCTCACCATTCCAAGGACCAGTTCGGAATATTATAGTTTGGTTTCTCCTGAGGAAAGCCTCAGGTAAACCATGGTAATCTATCTTCAAAGTGTAGTCACCACTTGAAGGGTCTTCACCCTTGATCTTCCATGATGTTAAATGCTTCTCCGTTCCTGTGTCCAAGTTCCAACCGATCTTCATCCCCGGTATCACGGTATCCGTTGGGTAATCAAAGCTCTGCCATAAGTAGTTATTATTGGTCTTGTCTGATGAATCTTTGAGAACAAGGTTACCGGTATCGAGGAGCTGGAGAACTGGATTCTTGGCGCTGGTTTGGTTGGAGGACCATGCGGGGTTCCCGGATGAATTGAGGAGGACAAAGTTTCCGTTGTCTCCGATCTTGAGATAGCCGGTAGAGTTGTCAACAGGGTTGTCTCTGTTTGCAACCCAAACTATTGTTTGAGGAATGATGTTGTTGTACCATATTCCGAGATAATAGTTGGTGTTGGAACCTCTGAAGAAGCCCAGCACGAAGGATTGGTTTTGTGATAATAGCGTTTGGTTGGTTGTGAGGTTTTGTGTTCCGGTTAAAGTATCCGAAGAGGTGGATGGAATGATGAAGAAGAAGAAGAAGCTAATAACAAGGATGATGAGGTAGTTAAGGTGAGTGATGAAGATTCTCATGTTTGTGGAAAGTAAAGAATAGTGTGTGATTGTTGTTGTGAGTTTAGAGGGTAATGTCGAACAAGCTGAGTGCTTTTGACTGTTTGACTTATTCATCAATTTGTTCATGAAGCTAAGAACAGCAGAACAGTCTAAGCTGACCGGCATCCATTTGCTTCTTTTCTATATTCTTTTAAGTTGACTTAATTTTACTATTTTATTTTATTTTAAATTTAAATTTAAATTCTATTTTTTGTATTTTATATTTTAAATTTTAATCCAAAATGTTAAACTTTTCAAAATAAAAAATATAATAAAAAAGAATAATGTTATAAAATTAATATAATTTATTTTTTGTCAATAATTGTTCAATAATATTTAAACGTATTGACTAAAAAAATAATATTGAACTATTAGAATAAGAGCATTAGTTAATATAAATTAAATTGTTATTCTTAAAATTTTCTCTTAAAAAAATAATTAACATTGATTCTTTTAAAAATTAATTCTCTGTATTTTTTTATTTCTTTTAATCATACATCAGACACTAATTATTGTATGATTAACTATTATTGTTATTATATGACCGCTACCCTGTTAACTACGTTATTATATTTAAATAATTAACTAATGCCCAGTTATAAACTTTGGACACTTGGAAGGATATAAGGTATGGTGACTGGTTTTTAAAATATAGCGTCTAGCTTGTTAAAAAAAATTTAATATTTCATTTAAGAATTATAAAAATAACAATTTTAAAATATTTAAAATTTATTATAAAAAATAAATTAAAAAAATTAGATACTAATTTACAAACACCACAAAATTTATCATAGAGTATATTAATATTAATTTTGTCATGTGAACTCAAGTTGTGATACTTTAACCCTTTGAGGCTGGTTTTCTAGATCCCCAATAGTCACGACGAAAACGTTGTGAAAGTGTGAAACTCTTGAACCATTCCAAGAAGGATTTTTTTTTATAATAAAATAAAAAAATATTATTTCCAGAAATAAATTAATCTAACATTATACACTAGTATTTTTTTTTTCAACAAAACGGCGAACTTATGCAAGTGTATTAAAGTTCGCTTAACATACCGACAAACTTTTGAAAATTGGATAAAGTTTACCTAGCTCAGCAATCAACGTTAAGCAAACTTCAGAATTTGTCTAATCATACGACCAAGAAAGTTCGCGCAACTATATAAACGACCCTCTCTTCCCCTCCCCCTCATTTTCACTTACCACGAAAAATTACTCCTCTCAAAATTTTACACTCCTTTTCTCTCTTCTCAGTGAACATCAACTTTTAAATAAGTTTTTTAAATGGTTTTTTTGTTTATATTCTTTTATGTATTTAAATATTTAGAATAGATATTTTATAAAAATCTGTGTTAAATATTAGTATAGGGATAATTATTTAAATAATAATAGAGTAGATAATAATTATAAAGCATATTTACTTGAGATAATATATTGTTTAAATTATATTATATTAGATAATTTTACATATTAATGTATTTAAAGAATATTTAATTGAATATTTCTTTTAAATTTTTTATGTAGATTTAATATGTTTAAATTTTTTTTATTTTTAGTTTATGATTCATATGTTATAATTGTCTTGTCCCATTTGTTGGTTATATTTATTTGGGGTTAATTTTTTAGATTAGATTACTTTAATTATTGTTATTTGTAAAATATTTATTTTAGTTGAAAGTTATTGATAATAATCTTTTAGTATTTTATTTTAGTTATTTTTATGGAGCAAAATTTGCTAAGCTATGAGAGGAGTGTAACACCTAACTTTTAAGACGTCATAATCGTACCAAAAGTAAGTATTACTAACTCGTTTTTCTTTTTAACTATTTAATATTGAGCCTTAGTTCGATTGTCGCATTTCAATTTTTAAGAAAATTCCAGAAAATTGTTTTTAGTAATTAAAATCACATAAAAAATCTTCAAATAATAATAATCACATAATTATTAATAATAATAAATATTATACACAAGAATTCAAATGAAACTCAAATACAACTCTTATCCCTTTGTATAACAATAAAATCTTAAGAAATAAAGGCAAGGGAACTCTATGAAAACAACTTAACTTCTAAACAATTCCAACTATTCGTCTACGGCCTCATACTGAGAATGCCGTAAAAATAATGAAATAAAATACAAATAATTAACTTTATTCAATAAAACTATATTTTTATCAAACCCTTTGAAAATACTCTTGGTTCTACTTTAGCTAACTAATTACCTCTTTTTTTAAAATCTCTAAACTCAAAACAAATTTTAAATATAAAACTAGTCACATTACCCATCTCTCAGCCACATAATTAATTCTCTGTCAAAACATCAATTCGTAATCACTTTAATACATTCACAAACAAATAGTACAAGCAAGAAATTCAATTCAATGTACAAGCAGGTCACAACAAGACAAATAGCACAATCACAAAGAAATAAGACAAGCAAGCACAATAAAATGCAAATGTGCAAACAACACAATGCATGTCTATCCCTAACGCAGGTCATGAGCTAATGTATCGGTTGTCTACCCGCTCCCGACATTACCCGAGCACGAGTCCCAGATATGGCTTTCCAAATGCATACAGTGTGCTTATAAGTCTTTCGGCTAGGCCGCTTACAGTGTGAATTTCAACTCAATGAACTTACATCTGGAAAACAGTTCTCAGTGTGTGGGCGCCGCCACTATACATTTGGCACTAAGGCCTAAACAAAGCCGCATCTGCTCTTCTATGGCAGACATTCCTATAATTAATATATTCCTTTAATCTTTGTTCTCTGCTCTCCTGTGGCAGACATTTCTTTAATTATCTCTTTTTTTTTTTACTTTTCGTTCTTCTTCTTTTCTTTCTTATTAAACCAAACTCAAAACATAACTTAAAGAAAAATCCCTTCTCAAAAAAATTGAGTTTAAAACACTATACTTTTCTTTTCTTAATAAATCGAATTGAAAACAAAACTCTTTTCCCAACTAAATAAGTCTCAAATAATTTAACTTTCCAAAACCAAATTTTTTAAAATAGCATTTCAAATAAAGTCCCTAATTTTATAAAAATTTTGGCAACATTTCACCTAAAACCCAGGCTTTGCCACCCTTCAAGGGTCCCAACAAATCATTTTCGATTCTCAAAGATCATTCCTAATAAACCAGACAATCCAATCCAATGCCAAATCATTTTATAAATCTGAAGGCTAACCAGGTTCAATTTCAAAATCTTTTCTCAAAATAAGCCAGTAAATCAGATTTTTTATACAAAGTTCGTTTCTTAATGTAAATACATATTTAAACCAGATTTTCAAAACAAAACCACTTTTTCATATGCTTTTTACAAAAAATTCGAACCAAACATCCTCTTGAAAGTTAGACTTCACCACCCCTTCGGGCTTCCTCATTTCTTCAACAATTCACTAGTCTGATTCCACAAACATCAATACAGCATAATTCTCAATAATCAATTTACTTTATTTCAGTTTAGTAACCAACATTTCACTTTAACATTCAATACAATAATATCCAATCAAGCTAGCATCTCAGTTAACAATAATTCCCAAACCAGCTTGCAACAAAGCCCACTATCATCAAATAAGTCTCAAATCAACAACCAAACCGAGAAATTGACATGACTAAAAATTCCAATAACAATCACAGCTTCAATCTAAACACAATTCATAAAACTTAATTCATATTTCAGTTTAACAAATAACACCAAATTAAACACCATCCACAACCACAATTCAACCAATCTTCATTAAATAGTCATACTAAACACTTATAAATCATTTGCAATTATTCAATAAGCCTTTTGGGCATTCTTACATTAAAAACTGTTAACTTTAAAAGCAAACCCATTACCTCAGTTAGTCGAAACCGCAGAATTTAAACGCGACAAACCCTCTTATTCTAAATTCACAGCAGCAGCGGCTTAGAACCAGCAGTAACATTATCAATAATCATAGCTGTAGGGGCTGAAATGAAATAAAACGAGAATAGGGTAACAAATGAAATAGCAGCAGAGCAAGAATGGAAACAGAGCAAATTAGAGGAAGGGATCTAGACCATATCAGAGGTACTTCGACGGCATCCCCTTTTTTTTGAAACCGGTGATCATGGCAGCAGCGGTGGCGGCTGAACAGCCCTCTGCCTCTCGGCACAAGCCTCACACGACTCCTTTCCTTGTTCTCAAGGCCCCTCTCTCCTTTCGCACATGCAACAGATGATGGCGGCTATAGTAGCAGCGGCAGCGCTAGAGCCTTCGGGTGGTGGCGACGGGGACACGGCGTGGCGGCGGTGACGGAACACAACACGCAGTGACGGTTCTAATGGCGAGTGGTTCCTCAGCGGTGGCAGAACGCGACGGCTCTTCTCCTCCGACGCGGGCTCTCTCCTTCTCGCGACAACGCCGGCGACGACTCGCCACGGACGGCGACTGGGCGGCGCGATTCCTTCCTCCATCGCGGTCCTCTCTCTCGCCTCAGTTCTGATCCGTGATGAAGACGACTTCGCGGACAGCAGCGGCGGCCTCCCCTCATCCCGGCGACGGCGATGCGACAACCCTGAGTAGTGCGGCGGCGGCGAGCTGCGGGGTCTCCCTCTCCCGTCAGCAATCTCTCTTCTCCGTTCCTCTTCCTCTCTTCTTTGTGTGTGTGTGTGCTTGTAGTGAGTGCTGTTTATGTTGAGTGTGTGAGCTGTGGGTTGGGTTGTGTGTGCGTGTCATGAGTGGGGATGAGGTGAGTGGCAGTGAGGTGGTTGGGTAAAAAGGTTAAGGTTTTTAATTTGGGAATTCGGGTTTTGATTGGGAAAAAAGGGTTAGGGTTTTTAATTTGGAAATTAGGATTTTGATTGGAAAAAAGAATTAGGGTTAGTATAGGTATTTTTAATAAAATTAGAGTAATAATTTGAAATTAAATTTAATCAAATAATAATATTTATGAAAATATTATTTAATTATTAATTTATAATTTATTTTTTAAATAAAGACTCTAATTCAATAATTAGATATAGTCAAGTTAATTTTTTTTAAAATTATAAAATAAAATTTAAAATTTAATTATTTAAATTAGTGTATATAAAATTTTCATTATTTTTAAATCATTAAAATTTTAAATCAATAATAAATAAGTTCTCAATTAATATAAAAATATCTGAAAATATATTTTTAAATAAATAAAATAAATCATAAATAATTTATTATTTAATTTTTAAAATTTGAGGTCTTACAAGGAGTACGAGCAAACTTGAGTAACTGATATAATGTTTAAGTTTTTTAGCTTATAAAATTAGTATTATTTTGAGCATAAGTTTCTTTTAACCTAATAAGGTCTTAACTCTTACGGATGCGATGAAATTTATTGAAGCCCAATGAACATATCAAGACATACGTCAAACAAGTTAGTTTTGAGCACGTGGCATACATGAATTGAGTGGGACCATAATTGGGTGATAGTTTTCACGTTGGTTGAAAGATGGCAAGCAAGGTCTTATATTTTTCACCTGTCCTGTAGAAAGATGATCATTATTCTACAAGACGTAGTTTATCAACTAGGTCTTAATATTGATAAAAATTTTATGGCAAAGTCTTCGGTATAGACACCAAGATAGTATCTATATGTGTAGATAATGGGTGGCAGGCTGTGGCGATGACATGTGGTATATGGAGGGGACAAGGTGATCAGGCCTTAACAGGAGTTGCAGGAAAAGCTGATGGGAGCACGTGAGGGAAGGTCTTTGGTTAGATGGGGTAATTAGGTGTTAAAACTAGTAATCAGTTTTTGCTGATTAGGGGCCCAAGCCTTGTGGCCCGTTTTTTGTTGTTGGACCAAAATATTTTGATGCTTTTTTTTAATCTGTTAACAAAAAAGAAGGACCCAGGTAAACCCCAAACCTCCCTCGTGACCCAACCCCCTCCTCTTGTTCCCTGAAACAATCATTGATACACGTACAGGAGAAAGCAGATTCAAAGAAACCCTCACGGTCTTGACCTCCGCCTAGCCCTGCATGGTCGCCGACTGACAAAGGTCCTCGGCGCCGACGCCGTCCAAGGTCCCAAGCACCGCAGCTTCTTCCTCCATCCTCGCTGCCTAACCCAGATCCTCCATCGTCACCGCCTGACCCAGTAACTCGGCAGGTCCTCGCCGGGTCTTCATCTTTGCTGGCTTCTAGGCACGGACCCAGGTTAGTGGCTTATCGTCCTCATCTTCACTGAGGGTGTGGTCTTCTTCTTGAATTTTTGTTTCTTTTTTTCTTCAAGTCATCTTCGGTCTTGCCTTGCATTTTTGTTCTGAAGTTCGGTTCTTGGATTCTTCTTCTTCGATCTTGGGTTGGGTGTTGGTTTGAAGTTTGATTCCGTCTGTTATGTGCAAAATTAAATTAGTACTGTGGAAATTTATATGTATGGTTGCTAAGGGTGAAAACTCATTCTCTGTTAGGCGGAGTTTACACCGTATGGTTGCTAATGGCAGAAGCTTACTCTTATGCTAATGGTGGAAATTTGTATATTGTTGAATGCTATAAGCAGAATTTGAATGTCTCCGAAGTACTTGGATTATTGGATTTGAATGTCTCTGATTCATTGAGTATTGATTTGTGTTTTTGATATGAAATTTGTGATAAAAGATAAGTGACTTCTCGTGATTATGAAATTTGTGTTTTCCCTCAAGTTAATTTTGGTTAATGTGATTTAATTGGTGTTTAGGGCAGGAACCGAAGAGGTTTTTTTAATTGGATTTGGAAGGTGAAGTTTGGTTGACTTTTGGTTTAATTTGGTAACAGTGTTTATGATTGGGTTTATCTGGTTTTCATTCTTTTTGAAGTTGGTAATAGTGTGATTTCCCTTTGCTGTTTTGTAGTGTTTGTTGCCGAATGATGTCCGTTCTCTCTTGCCTCTGTTTAGTAATCTGTATTGAAATTATGTACATTTTCAATGCATATTTGTACATTTTCGTTGATATTATACCTTGTGAATAAGTATCCGGTTAAATATTATTCCACCGTTGCGGTTAAAATTTTTGTCTAGTTGATGATTTGTGTACCGATTTCCTTTACTTGAATTTGTAAAGTTGACTGTGTGTTATATCGGTTTGCTGCTGCCCTTTTAAGTTGCAAAATTCTTTAGGGTTTTGCAATTTCAATTGGCGGATTAGCTATGTAGATGTTGTGGTTCTCTGTTTGTTAAATTGTTGTTGTGTAGAGGTTAAGGTTGTTGTGTATGAATATAGCAACTTAAAGTTATTATTTAAAAAACCAACTATTACAACTTAATAGATGGAGTGCTATGGTGGGATGGGCAAGGCAAACGGTTTGTCTCCAAATGAAAGTGAAAACGAGTTATGCCTTTCAAACAACGACGTTGTTGACGAGAATGACTTAAGAAAGGTTGAGTTGTTGTCGGATGAAGATGGTCGTGAATATGGTTACGTGACTGGGTTGACTGCAGAGGACATAATGAAAAAGGTGTTTCGAAGTGAAGAGCATGCATATGAGTTTTTTGGTAGGTTAGGGAAATGCAACGGATTTGGGGTTCGTAAGGGAGACTATGCAAAGGATGAAGATGGGAGTGTAGTGAGAAGGAGGTTCTTCTGTAATCGGGCTGGCCTAAGGGATGGAAAACACTACAACAGACTAGACAGGAAGAGATGCCATAGGCCTGAGACACGCACGAATTGCCAGGCCCTTATGTCTGTATACCTTGATAAGGGTAGCTCGGTTTGGAAGGTTCGGAAAGTAATCCTCGAGCATAACCACGAGTTGATACCGACGGGAATGGTTCATATGATCCGAAGTTTCCGGGCGATATCGGGTTCTGCAAAGGCCCACATGGATGGAATGCATACGTATGGGTTTCCGACATCTAAGATATTGGGGTACATGGCTGGGATTGCGGGTGGTTATTCTTCTTTGGGTTTTACCAAGAAAGACGCATACAACTATATGGATCGGTCGAAGCGTGCAAAGGTGGTTGATGGAGACATGAACGCTGCTATAGTATACCTGGAAGGCAAGGCAGCTGCTGATCCCATGTCTATGGCCCGGTACAATTTGACTGAAGAAGGTATGTTGGGAAACATGTTCTGGGCAGATGGTCCTAGCAGGGTTGATTTTCAACACTTCGGAGACGTAGTTGCATTCGATTCGACGTATAAGAAGAACAAGTACAATAGACCCCTAGTCATATTCTTAGGTTCAAACAATCACAAGCAAACAACAATTTTTGGTTTCGGTTTGGTTTTAGATGAGACAATCAGTTCATACAAGTGGATGTTGGAGAACTTGTTAGAAGTCATGTGTGGGAAGCTGCCCTCTGTAGTCGTTACCGATGGAGATGAATCAATGATTGCTGCAGTTAGGGAGGTGTTGCCCCTGGCGACCCATAGGTTGTGTGCATGGCATCTGCAGAAGAATGTGACCTCGAACAGCAATGAGCAGATGTTCCGTGATGTCTTTGCCAAGTGGTTGTATGCTGACATGGAGGTTGAAGAGTTTGAGTGTGAATGGGCACAGGTTGCTGAACAATATGGGTTACTTAATAAGTATTGGGCGTTACAATTGTATTAAAAGAGGAAGATGTGGGCAAATGCGTACTTGCGTCGCAAGTTTTGCGCTGGGTTTCGCACGACATCTCGGTGTGAGGGCATCAATTCCCATCTTAAAAAATTTCTGTCGTCTAGGCACACTATTCTAGAGCTTGTGCAAAACCTGGAGCTACTAGTACGGGAGTACCGGAACAATGAGCTGGTTGCACAGTTCAGTTCAATTTACGGTGTTCCAGTTATGACGACCCGTCTTGATCCCATCGAACAGTTTGCTGCATCGGTGTACACGAAGGTCATATTCACACAAGTGAAGAAGGAGATTGAGTCTATCTCGATTGTTAACTTCGTAAGCAAACGAAGGGTCTCAACAACCATGGTGTACACGGTTGAGGAGTATGGATTCCCCGGGCAGAATGTGGTGGCATTGTACGATCCAAAAAGAGGTAGATTGGTATGTCGATGTGGATTTTGGGAGAAAGAAGGTTTTCCTTGCAGGCATATGTTTTTTGTCATGAAGCACGAGCACATAAAAAGAATTCCCGAAAGCTTGATTTTGAGACGATGGAGGAAGGATGTGAAGACAGTCAACGAATACATTGAGAAGACGGGACTAGAGGATGAGCGGGGTTTCTTGTTGAGACATGGAGCCCTGCATGCTGCTTCGCAGTGGATGTTGTTCGTCGGATCAAAAAACGACGATTTGTATAAGAAATGCATGAGCGGGATCAGGCAGATCTGCTATGATCTAGAAGCCCGCAGCGGCAATGACATGATGGATAGGAGTCCGAATGCTGCCGGTGCTGTTCGGGATCCAACCGTTGTGCGCACCAAAGGGGCACCCAGCACACGGGGACACAAAGGTAAAAAAAGAAGGTGCACGAGATGCAGGAAAACCGGGCACACAAAGCGGAGGTGCACGGAACCACAAAAAATGTCAACCTCGACACGATATACACACTGTCCCAAGAAGGAAACGAGAGTTACCAAACTCGAGGTAAACACTTGGTTGCAAACCCTATATTCACTACTTAATTAGTTTTACCTCATTAAGTAAGCAATTTTATATCAATTTTGTTGTCATGTAGGTTGTTTCTCCGCACTTTGACGTGCACGCTGACCAAGGCAAATGGTTAGAAGAGGGAGATGATTGTCGTATTGAGCAAGATGGCGGAGCTAACGACAGATGGGACCATGTAATAGGCACAGCGCAAAGCCAAACCAGGAACATGCGCGGAGTGGCTAACACCGTCGACTGGAACATAGAGGTAATCGACTTGTGGCTTGGTAATCTCCCTTTTGATTGTTCCTCGTGTTCTGATTTCTCCATCTATAGAACATGCTTTGTGGCAGATATTGTGTTTGGGAATTTCTTCATATTTTATTCCATGGCGCTGTTTGTATTATGAGTTTATGGGTATGGAGCTTGCAAGTTAGCTGCATGTACTTGAGTTTGTTATAGTCATCGTGGAGTAGAAGTAATTACTGTGATTCATTGATCTTGGGTGACTTTGGATTAATGTGAGGTTCTTCATTGTAGGTGTTGAAAATATTGCGGTTGTTACAAGATCGCTGTTGAAGGTATCGAGCACATGGTGTTCTTTGTATGGATGGAAAAATGTTTTATACGTTACCAACCTTTTATGGGTTCTAAATTTCCTTTGTTTGTATTCCGTTAATCTGGCTGATGCCCGGAATCGTGCAGCTGCATCCAAGTTAGCATGAAAAGTAAATTATGGTGTTGTTATTCCTATATATATTGGATGAAATACTTTTGCAGTTGAGGGCATGTTGAAAGACAGCAGCATCTCTATTTGTTAGCCACGCAATTTATAAATTTATTTCAATTTTCCTGTTCCCACTTTTCATTGCATTTTAAGGCTAAAGAAATATCAGATGATTTACGATCTCTCAGGTCCAGGAATTTGTATCTTCAGGCATATCCAGCGCAATGTAACCCATCGAGAGAAATATAAGTTTTCATACATTTGTCTCAACCATGAACATGCATGCACTGAAGTAAAGTTCGCCCAGTTGGAGTATTACAATTTCACCTTCATTTAGTTATCTTTTCTTACTGTACTAGTAAACATTTCTCGAGTGTTAGTTAATTCCAATTCTCGAGTATAAGTTATTTCCATTATTGACATGACATGTGTTTTCTAAGTTTGGTTTACAAGATATTCCTAATTGTATACCAAGATATTGTATAGGTAAAAAATGTTATAGAGTAATTCAAAGGTTTTTTTATTAAGTTAAAAACAACGACAATTAAAAATTTTAAAATCTTTAGTTACATTTTGTCCTGAAAGAGAATTAGTTAAGTTTATTAGTTCTAACATGTAACATATACAATTAAAAGTTTAACGATAATCCAAAACTTTGATATATTTATAAAGACTAACATAATTAACGCTTAACTAAATTAGATATCCCGGCTAGACTTCAAGGGGTGTTGTGTAAAAGGTTTCATTGATATTAGTCAAAGCAGGTGATTTAAAATCCATCACAATTTAGGAACCCTTCTAATGGGTTCAGGCCATCAGTGTGGCACATCTTTTCAATTTAATTACCAACTTTGGTAGCCCAAAATAAATTACCCCTAAACTGCATGCAACATAACAAAACCAAAAGGTTGCATGCAATGATAGAAGGAATATTTGGAACAAGAATAACACGTCAGGAGAATGAAGTTTGTCCCCACGCTTGAGGAGCTTTCCAAAAAATAACAACCCTCTACTACGTTAACTTAGATGGTTAGGCTTTGGCTGCTCATGCTGCTGGCTGCTGCATCCTCTTGCCCGCCATCCTTCGCGTCACATCCATCACTGCCGAGGTAGCTCTTCACTGAGTTATCCCAAAAATATCCAGCCTTCTGACATACCTCCTCCCTCTTAGGGTTCGACTTCGACATAACCAGATCCACGGCCAACCTCATCCGAGTTTCATCATCAACCCTCTACAAACAATAAAATGAGCCACTGTGTTATTTCCATACAGGTTCAAAGCTTTAGGGGATTATCAAAACATATTGCATCATAGAATGAAATATAAGTCACAAGATCACATAATCCCACGCCATGGTGGCCAGGAAGCAAAATGCAGTCCGGTTAAAAGAACACCTATACATACCTCCAAGTCAAAGAATCCCCATAGGTGTGACAGCTCCATCCATTGGGCAACCCAGATGCCACAATCATTGGAGTTTGGTGCTTGTTGACCCGTCGCAGGCTCTAAAAACTTGAAATTCGTGACTTGTGGTGGTTTGATTTCTGGCCTCTCATAGAACTTTCCTTCTCGCAGCAATTGTTGAATGTACCTGGCCTGCAATGCCAAATAGACATGAGACTCAAGTATAGTAAAATTAAAGGATGCTGGTCATCTTTATTAAGTATCACAAAAGGGATTGTGACACGGTCAAACTACCACAAAATACATCTGGTTGATCCTGGCGGCACGCGTGTTTTGGGACTTGAGAGAGTCTAGATAAATCAGGGATTCATTCTGGATATCGATGATCATTAGATACCAATGACGATTTAAGTGCATCGGTACAAAGATCTGCGAGGAAAAAATAGTTTAACATTCGGCAGGGACAGCTATAGATGGATGAAACCACAAGTCCATAGTCCTTTGGAATACAGGGGTATACCTTCGTGAGATCATCAGCCCGGCCCATGTAGTGTTCTCTGATGAAGGACAATGTCTCCTGGCAGAATGCGACAGGATTCAGGGCCACCTGCTGCAATATCAATGTTGTCCGTTAGTTTCCATATTGGCACTCGTGATTACAATATACATAAGAGAAGTTGAAGTTGTTGGTAAAGGGTTGCTAAAACATCGTTTAAAAACTTAATATAGTCGAGCATGGTTAAAATAAATTCGGGCGGACAGATGACATCTTTCGGTGTTGAGGCAACATACTGCAAATGTCGTTGGAAGCCACCAGATGCGCCTATCTGCTCGCTCATCAGTCAGCATAGTAGCCAGCAGAGTCAGCACCTGCACATAGCGTCACAGGTGACGTAAAAAGTTATTGTTAAAACAAAGCTTATGAATACAACTGATTAAACTAAGACAAATAAGAGTGAGCCGACTAAATGGTAGTTCCGAATACTTTACATCGTCCACAACTTCCTCTCCAGGTCGCAACGTCCACAAAGCTTGCCTGTCTCCCTGGCAGTGTTCATTGGGGATCAGCACCTCCCTGCAAGGTTCCATCAAGCGAAATTGGGATCAAAGAAACAAAACTGTAGCAAAGAATAGTTGGAAAATATAGCAGCAAAGCAAAAGGGAATAAATTTATTGGGACTTCAACGTAAAACTAGGAATGTGTGAAACACATTACAACAAATTATTCATGCTGGTTATTTGTAATGCATGGTTTTGGTAATTATTATATAGCAAGTAGTTTTCCGTTGGACTTGATGAATCTTTTAATTTTTAATGGAGTTGGAAATTTGAATGGAAAGGATAAACCAAAATTCTAATTTTTTTGGGCTGCAGTATATGTAGGTTGAAAACGGGCCTAAGGCCTTCCTTTAATTTTCCATTTCTTACAGAACTTGAATTTTTGGTGGGCTAAACACGCATGGTTCTTTGATTTTGCCACAAATCGAAAAATAAATGGGTTTGGGGGGTGGGGGAGCAGTTGTACTAAGCTTTATGGGATTGAGCAAAAAAGGGATAACTTTGGTCAGGAGCCATGCACAAAGATATGGATGTTAGCAACTAATAAAACCTTAAAGTAATTAGCTAATAAGAAATACACAGTGCTAAACAGATGGCTTATCGTGATACTTCATGAAAGAATCAAAATAATGATCTATCATCAGGAATGAAATCACGAAGTTAACATGCATAAGGTGATGGCTAAAGCACCTTTACAAACCACAAGGACATACAAGTAACAAGTGCAAAAATCAAACTTTTAAAATAAGTTGAAGAATGAGGGAACGTACTTCATCGACAGCTTCCGACCGAAGACGTACGCAGCGACCGCTAACTCAACAGTCATAAAGTTGACACCGGCGGGAGGGCGGAACACAACCTCAATACACTGCACAGGTTTCCGGCATGATATTTTATTTCTCCCACTCATAAATGTCGTGTAAACAACACAAAGGCGGGAACCAAGGAAGGTTATAGGACTTACGTGCGGGAGGTCTCCTCCGTCCATGAAGCCCGGTGCACCAACTCGATAAAAGAGAGGGACTTCCTTACCCGCGTTGGCGCGAATGGGGTATGGACTGGAATCATTGCCAGAAACGAACTCTAGCCGCCGCTACAAAAAAATTTTCAAATGATTCCGAGAAACAAAGAAGCATTAGCTCGTGACAAAAAAAACTATACATGTTAAGAACCTCGAAATAATACAGTGTTCATGTGAGAGACCATCAGTGAAGAGCTTGCAGCATTGCTACCTTGAGTGGTTGTTGCTTCACAGTGGTAGACTGTGCTACTGACCTTGTACCGTTGTTGTTGTCAGTATTTTCTGCACCAATCTTGGCTATTATAGCATCGACATCGTTGGTTAAAGCCACCTCGTCGACATCGTCTGAGGCCAGCTTCGGCTTTCGGTGCCACTCCATCTTTTGCTTCTTTGCATCGTGAACAGCAACACCTTTAGTTGAACCATACCTCTCCTGGTGTGTTAGCGGTCTTTCTCGTCCTTTTGCATATTCCGACCACAGTATCTCTAGTAGGGTTCCGTGACCGTCAACAGTACGCTTAAGCTTCTTAATCTCCTCTGACTGGGTCTCAACTATAGACCTAGTTGCTCCATCAGATCCGAGCAAAATCTGGTAACCCAAAGAAAACAAATGTCATACAAAAAAATATACACACGGTTGAAAGATAAAATTACCAAGAGAGATCCATTTGGAAATGATCCTTATGCAACCCACCTCACGAACTTTGTTGAAGACGTCGACGACAGGATCATCTGATGTGGAAAATGCCTCCTCGGTCACAGCCGGCATCTGCTTTGCCTCTTCCACACCGGAGTCATCTTTCGAGGTCACAGGAGGACCCCCAACCTTCTGCACAGTAGCCTTCCCCTTGTTTTTCATGTCTGCCTCCAACGACTCAGAGCAAAGAAGATTGCACCAACGTACTTGGCGCCAAGTTTACACGGTCCAAATGATGAGATTCCCAGATGCAGTATCTTGGAGATATGAAATACCTCATAAAGAAAACGTTGAAGTAATGGGCTTGTAGATGATAGGGCCCAATTGTTTTAGGTTCATGAAAAGAAAGGCTTGGAGTACTACAGAAAATTCACAGTCTAAAAGAAGCACACGGTAGGATTAGACAGCAAAAAGCACTAAAGGAGGTCCATTTTAGATAGAGAGGGTTTGAGATGTAGGATTTTTGCTTCGCACACATTCCGAGGTATTGAATATGTGATGTTGCTTCCAAAACACCCTCTCCTACTGCAACACTCAACCTTACAAAAGATTGATTGATTGAATGCAAATGTCATCCATCAAGCCCACCTTGCAGGGCCGACTAAAAACCTATATGTGCATCAGCTCCGTTAGTTTATTTGTAAATTAGCCAACAAAACCACAACCTTATGGCACCGTGATTTCTGCCTTCTGAGTTTAACGCTGGTAATTATGGAACAAGTTGAATCCAAGGATCTATTAGACATTAACATATCTTAGGTTGGACAAAATGTTGAGGCTGAAGCAACCTCTTAGAAAATACTAATTTCTTTTGAGCAAACAATTTTTCATTAGTATACCAACATGAAAGAGTTCACTGGTCAGAATGGAATATTTTGTTATTAGGCAAAAAATATGAGATCCTCTTTTGTTCCACTCCTTTGGATTTTACATGTGCAACGACTTGGATATAAATTATCATGATAACACTTGTAGCTAACCCCAGAATGAAATGGCATAAAATTAACGACTAGATTTAATATAAGTCATTACACAAACCATGAACAACACAGCAAGAGTAATTTCAGTCTGAATCAGATATTTACCAGCCACCCAATAAGTCTAGCCAGCAACGACACATTAACAAAATAAAGCCAAATTACAAGTTGTAAAATACACTAACATAGAAATCCCAAGGGCTGGAATACCTCCATCCAAAACATGCATTACATCCTCGAGCATGCAACCTATTCCTCTAACATCTCCCCAAACATTTCAATTTGTCCAGAAAGTTCCTCATTTTCTTTTTCTAGTATACGAATTCGCTCCCATAATCTACCCACTTCCTCGGCCCTTGACTGATTCAAACTTTCTTTGACCCGGCTCAAGATACGATAGTTGTAATCATGAATGGTATAACCAGTAGCAACAAGAATTTTATCTAGCATTGTGAATGAAACTTCTTGACGAGCAACACGTTCCTCATAACACAGAGGACCATGAGCCACGAGATCTATGCCTCTGCTATTGTGAGGCAGGACCACGGTAAATCCGAACATCACACGCTCATCGTTCGTGTTGATTTCCTGAGGAACAAAAAGCGGAGAACCTATTTGTAAAAATGAACACGCCCTCATCAACATCAACTCCATATCTTCCAGATACACAAAACGGTCATCTGTCCCCATATCCTCCACTGCACGAGCCAAACCAATTTATTATTTTATAATAAATTAAAATCTACATCATTACCAAAACTCTGCATTTACAGGAGTGCTACATGAAAAAAACCGATTCAAAATTAATAATTATAAAAATTATCCTCGTGCTCACCAGTCACTCCAGTGGGGTTGCTCCCACCACTACCATCTCCACAGTCCAAATTCTCAGCAGCCATGACGACGGAAGAAACTTTCTGAGACGAACGGAGTGAACAGAAAGCACCTTCTAGCAATTTTGACGGTCTTCTTCTCAACGGTTGAGCATGTGGTGTTGGCCGACGAGCAGGAGGAGATGCGGCACTACGCAGCCAAGCCAAGGCTTCCAACAGATCATGGAAGCCACGGTGTTCATTGTTCCGGAACCCCTTCACCTGATGCTCGCATTCCTCCCATGACTTGTAAATGCCTGGGACACGTCCTCTTCGAACAGCATAGAAGGGAAAACGACCAGCTTCAGTCGCCATGAGCATTAACACATGCAACGGTTGAGGTATCTTCGAAGATTACAGAGAAAATCAAGAGTACTGACACCACTATGAAAAGTATGAGGAAGGCGTTTTATACTTCATAAGTAAGAGAAAAGTATTTTATACTTCTTTTTATCCATTACCACCCCTCCCCCTCCCACCGGCCTAAAGAAAATAAAAGTGAATCCAAATGCGCATGTTACTTTAAACAAATTATATTCACAAAAAATGAAAAAACGATTTTTTTTTTTAATTTGTTTGTTTACTCACATTTAAAAATATGTGTTATGAAATATAAATTAATTAAAAATTATAGATAAGACATACGACGACTGAATCAGCAAGTAAATTAACAAATAAATTTTTAAATTTAGAAAAAGGGAAATATTTTAAAAATATTAAACAAACACTCAATCCGATAAAATTTATTACGTTCTCAAAATACAAAAGTTTTAAAATGACAACTACAGAGGAACAAAAATATTATATTTTATATTTATAACTAATAATGAATATGAGAAAATATAAACAAAAACATATAAATATATGTTTTTATATTTGTATAGTTTATTATATTTAATTAACGATAAGATAATCAGAATTTAACAAATATCAAATATGTGAAACTCTCTATATTCACTTGCATTTAATTTCATTAAAATCGCGACTCGTTTTTTTAGAGAAATACATAACTTTGTATTTATTTTTTGGCCTTTTCTGTGTGCAAGAAAATTATACTTGTTTCTAGAATTGTCAACCAATCACACCTTAATTGTTTGGTTATTATTTTATGATATAAAATCATACAAAAAATACTAGACAGTGAGTACCTCATGTAATTTTAACCAATTCTTAACGTAACTTGGATACATAATGCAACTACTACTCAATTGAATAGAAAAATAAGATATTTGCTTTTTTTTTCCATCATATTTGTTTCTTTTTTCTTTATAAAAACCAATACATATGAATTAAAAACTGTATCAAGGACCATGATAACATGTTACTTTCTTGAAACAGTAACAAAAAAAAATTAAGACTCCTCAATTTTATTCATTAGATAGGTAATTATTATAGGTAGTAGCTTATATTTCCAACACATGTCAATCACAAAATAAAAATACATGCTGTTCACCCCCAAACCTGTCCACTCTATACTTTCATCGTGAGTTGTGCAATTGAAAAGCTTCTGATATCCTCTTTGACTCTTTTGATAACCCATCCAAATCTCCTCATTTTTTTTGTGAGACCTAATCTCTTCTACTTGAACTCACAGTACATACTAGATGCATCATTATAACAACCCAAAACCCCCCATAAATAATAATAATAATAATAATAATAATAATAATAATAATAATAATAATAATAACATCGTAATTAAAATAATAAATATTTGAGATGCTAACAGTTTCACCATAAACTATACACTTTATTATTCTAATTCATTCCATTTTTTATAAAATACTATTTATTTTATGTTATTTTTATCGGTAAAATCGTTTTATATAAATTTATTTCAATTTTATGTCTCTTAAAATTTGTAATAAGAATATGAAATGTTTAATATCTTCACTTCCTTATGGATAACTCGTTAAAAAAGGTTATTAAATAATAATGTCAGGTTATGATTAATTTATTTATTCCTTGTTATACCCTTTTCTTTTGAATTTTTTAATACTATTTTGTTTAGTACTCCATTTAAGAAAATTTATTATTCACTGTCATAACATCAAGTTTATATTTTTTCAATAATTTAATAATAACCATGGTTTTAGAAGTGAACTGCTCTTCGAACTACTTAGGTTATTAGACTACTGAGTCTCTAGTCCAACCACAAGTCAACAATTAAACGAGTTCACCTGCTGATATATAGATAAAAAATAAAAAAAATAGTCAAACATTTATAATTACTATTTAAAACACTTTTTTTATTTAATTTTTTATAATTTTTTAACTCAAGTAAAATTAAATAGTACATTTCATCGAACATGTCATCGTGTTCTCTCCTCTTGGCAACTTGAAAATTGATATGGAAAGACGAAATTTCCAACTCGGATGTAGCTACAGACTCTAATGAAACCGATTCGCCGACCTCATACAACAATATCCTGCAAGTGAAATGCTCTTCCGACACAAATTAAGAAACTATCAACTTAACAAATTCAAGACAAGGAAAACAATAACCAAATGGTCATTATATGGTACAGATCTAAATCCAAACAGATCTATATTCATACACAGCCTTAACCTCTACCCAACAACCTTAACCTCTACACAACAACAATTTAACAAACAGAGAACCACAACACCTACATAGCTAATCCGCCAATTGAAATTGCAAAACCCTAAAGAATTTTGCAACTTAAAAGGGCAGCAGCAAACCGATATAACACACAGTCAACTTTACAAATTCAAGTAAAGGAAATCGGTACACAAATCATCAACTAGACAAAAATTTTAACCGCAACGGTGGAATAATATTTAATCGGATACTTATTCACAAGGTATAATATCAACGAAAATGTACAAATATGCATTGAAAATGTACATAATTTCAATACAGATTACTAAACAGAGGCAAGAGAGAACGGACATCATTCGGCAACAAACACTACAAAACAGCAAAGGGAAATCACACTATTACCAACTTCAAAAAGAATGAAAACCAGATAAACCCAATCATAAACACTGTTACCAAATTAAACCAAAAGTCAACCAAACTTCACCTTCCAAATCCAATTAAAAAAACCTCTTCGGTTCCTGCCCTAAACACCAATTAAATCACATTAACCAAAATTAACTTGAGGGAAAACACAAATTTCATAATCACGAGAAGTCACTTATCTTTTATCACAAATTTCATATCAAAAACACAAATCAATACTCAATGAATCAGAGACATTCAAATCCAATAATCCAAGTACTTCGGAGACATTCAAATTCTGCTTATAGCATTCAACAATATACAAATTTCCACCATTAGCATAAGAGTAAGCTTCTGCCATTAGCAACCATACGGTGTAAACTCCGCCTAACAGAGAATGAGTTTTCACCCTTAGCAACCATACATATAAATTTCCACAGTACTAATTTAATTTTGCACATAACAGACGGAATCAAACTTCAAACCAACACCCAACCCAAGATCGAAGAAGAAGAATCCAAGAACCGAACTTCAGAACAAAAATGCAAGGCAAGACCGAAGATGACTTGAAGAAAAAAAGAAACAAAAATTCAAGAAGAAGACCACACCCTCAGTGAAGATGAGGACGATAAGCCACTAACCTGGGTCCGTGCCTAGAAGCCAGCAAAGATGAAGACCCGGCGAGGACCTGCCGAGTTACTGGGTCAGGCGGTGACGATGGAGGATCTGGGTTAGGCAGCGAGGATGGAGGAAGAAGCTGCGGTGCTTGGGACCTTGGACGGCGTCGGCGCCGAGGACCTTTGTCAGTCGGCGACCATGCAGGGCTAGGCGGAGGTCAAGACCGTGAGGGTTTCTTTGAATCTGCTTTCTCCTGTACGTGTATCAATGATTGTTTCAGGGAACAAGAGGAGGGGGTTGGGTCACGAGGGAGGTTTGGGGTTTACCTGGGTCCTTCTTTTTTGTTAACAGATTAAAAAAAAGCATCAAAATATTTTGGTCCAACAACAAAAAACGGGCCACAAGGCTTGGGCCCCTAATCAGCAAAAACTGATTACTAGTTTTAACACCTAATTACCCCATCTAACCAAAGACCTTCCCTCACGTGCTCCCATCAGCTTTTACTGCAACTCCTGTTAAGGCCTGATCACCTTGTCCCCTCCATATACTACATGTCATCGCCACAGCCTGCCACCCATTATCTACACATATAGATACTATCTTGGTGTCTATACCGAAGACTTTGCCAAATTTTATTAGTGGCTACATTGGTAAATAGGAGCAGTTCTACAATAGACGTTCTATAAAAGACTTATGTCAGCACCTGCTATGTAAAGTCCCAATCACAGACAGACGTAGAATAGACAGACCGTTCGTAATTCAAAGATATTATATGTTAATTTGAAAGAAGATACGACAAAAAAACGACAAATACAATACACCTGAAGATACATCATACATAAACGACATTTTATTTCCAGATGCCATCAAACTCCCACTTCCACAAGAGATGGCTACCTCTTTTGGAGAATGTGGAGTGCTGTGATCATCTCTCTTGGAGTTCAACTATATTTATGTGGTTGTTCCTTCATATGTGTCACGCCACCAATAATTGGCAACTGAATTTGGATGAATGCGGAAAATTGCTTATGTCTTGGGCATATCATTACTTCCCTATATGTCGACGACGGATTTGGACAGCGACAATTTCCTTTGATTAAGAGGTATTATATGCCTTTAAAGAATTTTGTTTCATTGTTATTTAAGTTAATGTTTATGATTGTGTAAATTTTAATGAAAAAGTATATGGAACCAAAATGTGACCAACCAAAAAGTAAACAAAACCGTTTAATTAAAATCACTTTTTAATAATATATTTGAAAATCGCTCCTGAGATCACGGTGCACAAACCAAAAAATCCGATTTTTCATGGAACCCAAACACATTTTACTGATTTTTGGCTAATATACTTTTGGTTCCCTAATTGTTCTCAATTTTAATATATCATTATATTGTAGGTAGGGGGATCACGAGCCGCGCAACGACAGTATGACACTGCGGAGACAACCGGACTAAAATTTTGGAGACAAATTTTGAACAACATTAAAAGTTATAACATATTAACATATGTAATTAATTGCATTTTTAGTTAAATATCTTTGGAAAAGTATAGGGTACCAACATATTATCTGCCAACTTTTGCCAATTCTTATTTATAATTGTGTTTCATAGAAGTGTGTTCGTGGATGTGTCTAATAATTAATATATTTTAAATACATATATAAAGAGACACATCCAGAAAATATATCTATAAAGACACTTCTATTAAACATAACTATAAAAAAGACATTTTTATTAGACACATCCATTAACACACTTCCATGAAACATAATTATAAATAAAAGTTGGCAGATATGCTGTTGGTAACGTAGCGGAACCGAATATCTTTATATTGTGCATCGACCTTATTTTTCTATTATTTTGATATTAACTATATTGTTTTGTCATTATACACATATCGATTGAAATCTATATGTTAATTTTATTTGGTAGGTGATTTTATATTTGTTTGGATTATTTTTTTTACAATAAAAAACAAAAAATGTTATATAATTGGCATTACTTTTACAATTACGATTTTAAAAAAATTATAAACTAATAGTATTATGAGAATGTTTTATTATATCTCTTAATTTTACATATTAAATACTAATTTATTAATTTAAATTCTACTGAAAAGTTTATAACAGATTAATAAATTACTGCATACATATAATAAGATTATAGTAAGAGGATTTTAATCTCTTCAATATAGGGCATTTTTCACTTAATGCAACTAATTTTTTCCTTCTTATGTTAATGAGCATTATTTAGAATTCACCCGACATTCGACAACAAGTAATTTTGTTCCATGTAGGTTGATTTTATGGTAAGGTTCTGTCCTTAATACAACTCCATAAAGCAGAGGTAGTGTGCACCCTTTCATTTGCTTTATTATATGCGAACTGTTGCATTAAGGTAGGATTTTAGGAATCATTGGAGATTTGGAGGTTTGGGATTGTTACATTTAAGTAGGCGGCTTATATTATTAAACTATGAAAAAACTATCAAATGTTTGACCAACATTGATATTTCAATATAATAAAGATCAATGCTGTTAAAACACCTTATAATCTTCCTCAACCATGTTGTGTATGGATGTCTAATGTCTTCTTTTTCTTTCAATAATGAAGTTCTCTCTTCTTACGTGCTACACCAAACAAGACCAAAGTAGATAGATATCAAAATAGAAGCTATAAGTTTGTCTCTGTATTCTGATGGAATAATCATTTTTATTACTAAAGGATTTATTAACTAATCAAATTTAACTTGATTAAAGAATAAAAAAGGCTACAACTTAAATAGTAGAATTTGTCTTTTTTTTTTTTTTTATGTTTCTCAGAATATATACAAAAATAGTGAATGATATCATCATTCTTCTTTAACTACCTAGCATCTAACATTGTGACGGTAACTTGATTTACACTACTTGAAGATGACTCGGTCTTTGGATGAATTTTCTTTATGGAAAATCCAGGAGTTTTAGGATTTGGCAAAGATGAAGTTTCACTACTTAACATTAAGATCACTGAAGACATTGTTGGTCTATCTTCTGCATGTTCTTGGACACATAAGAGCCCAATATGTATGCATCTTACAACTTCAGCTTCTGTGTATGAATTGCAGATTGATGGATCAAGAAGTGTCAATGCGGTTCCTTCATGCCAATGTTTCCATACCTAAAAGAACATACAGTAATCATTATAATATAGCGATCATAGTGTTTATTTTTTCAGTTAAGTACTCTTATTAAAGAGAATTTTTTCACCTACATTTCCCAGAAGATTCAATTCATTGTTATCACTGTAAAACTCTCTATTCTTCTTTCCAGTTATGATCTCCAATACCATAACACCAAAACTAAAAACATCAGATTTTACTGAAAAGTTTCCGTGCATAGCATATTCAGGAGACATATAACCACTGCAAAATAAAAAGATGCATAAATTAAAAATGAAGCCACATATCTGGTTTTTCAAAAAACAAGTTAGTGAATTATCATGGTATACTCACTATGTTCCAACAACTCTTAATGTTTTTGCTTGTGTTTGATCTTTGTCAAATATTCTTGCCATTCCAAAATCTGATATCTTAGGAATCATTTCACTATCTAGTAATATGTTACTTATCTTAAGATCTCTGTGAATAATTCGAAATCTTGAATCTTGGTGCAAATAAAGAAGTCCTCTAGCTATTCCATATATAATATTAAAACGCCTTTCCCAGTCAAGCAAAACTCTACTTTCTGAGTTGTCTGCAACATTGTTATATAAAAATTAAGGATAACAAGCAAAACAAATGTATATGATAATTAAAAAAAAAAAAAAAAACTGAACATTCAATATACTGAAATAAATAATGCAAGTTACCAAACAAAATGGAATCAAGGCCTCTATTTTCCATATACTCATACACCAACATCTTTTCATCATTTTCAATACAGCAACCAAGCAATCGAACAAGATTTCGATGTTGGAGTTTGACAATTAGCTTGGCTTCATTCTTAAACTCCTCAATTCCTTGTCCAGAATTTTTTGATAATCTCTTCACAGCAATTTTTCGACCTTCAATCAATCTACCCTAGTATTATTATAGGCACAATTTGTTCGTTAGTGTATATATACATAATACATTAGTACATTTATTATGATCTGATATTTAATTTTAGTAACGCAGCTATGTACAAACTAAAGTATTAAAACAACTTACCATATAAACACTACCGAAGCCTCCTTCTCCAAGTTTATTATCTTGAGAGAAATTGTTTGTAGCCATTGTTAAGGTATCACAATCAAACAATGGCAGCTCTATATCATCCATGTTGCTTTCATCACCTAAGTATCCTCTAGAAGAAACCACCTCATTCATCAAACTATCAGGACTTCTGTGGACAAAACCTGGAATAGCGGCTATTGATAATAACCAAGGTAAATGATTTATTTATGCAGCACAAAAACCATATACACTAGAGTACCATATATACTATATAAAGAGACATATGGGGAAGTTTATTATACATTACCTCTAGATCTTTGTTGTCTCTTCTTCCTTAAGTAACAAATAGCAACCAATCCCAAAACTAAAACAAGTGCACTAAGTGTGATGCCAATAGCCAGAACTGCTCTACGACTCTTGCTGGAGCTAGTAGATCCTGTGTGTCACTAAATTCATCAGAATGAACTACTTAATCAATTAGGAAGGAACTTGCAATAACGTCACCATCATGGCAAAAATGTGCAACCACTTAATCAATTAGACAGTACCTATATCAGCAGCTGCCAATCTGACGAAGAGATCTTGGCCATAGGTAGCGTAGACTCTAATGTCAATGAGTTGACCAAGCCACATAACACAGCCACTTCCTCCATTTCTAATATCGATGTTTGCATATGCAGTGCATGAACAATTCCTCTTACACAAACTCCCACATTCATCAAGTGTCATACTCTTATTTATAAACACGCTGCTTGTCTCCGGCAGCTTCATGTTCTCAAGATGTAAGAACTTGTCAGTCGAACAATTCAAACCCGTGTTCCTCACACACCCGCCAGATCCATCTCTCAGATTCCAAGCCTGAGGGTTCTTAGGGCTGAACCCTTTCATACATGTGCAAACCGGCGATGCATTATTGTCACACACTCCGTACGGACCACACTCCCTGTAATGGTCGCATTGATCCGCCGGTGCGTACCAGAACTCGTTCCAAGATTCGCTGCTCTCTGTCCACGTCCACCGTTGAAGTTCTCCGCCTGAATCTGACGTCATCGTTAGCCTCGATAACAAAGAAGCGTTCCCGATGGAGAAAGAGTAGAACACGCCGTGCGCGTCATCGGAGAAGCTGAACACAATGGAATCAGTATCGGTGTTCATCTTTGGAACCCCGCTGAATCTCTCACCATTCCAAGGACCAGTTCGGTATATGATAGTCTGGTTTCTCCTCAGAAAAATCTCAGGTAAACCGCGGTAATCTAGCTTGTAAGTGTAGTCACCGGAAGAAGGGTCAACACCTGTGACCTTCCACGATGTTAAGTACTTCTCAATTCCTGTGTCTAAGTCCCAACCCAACTTCATCCCAGCTAACAAGGTATCTGTTGGGTAATCGAAGCTCTGCCATAGGTAGTTATTGCTCTGTTCTGAATCTTTGAGAACAAGGTTACCGGTATCGAGGAGCTGGAGAACTGGATTCTTGGCGCTGGTTTGGTTGGAGGACCATGCGGGGTTGCCGGATGAATTGAGGAGGACAAAGTTTCCGTTTTCTCCAATCTTGAGATAGCCTGTAGAGTTGTCAATGGGGTTGTCTCTGTTTGCAACCCAAATTATTGTTTGAGGAATGATGTTGTTGTACCATATTCCGAGATAATAGTTGGTGTTGGAACCTCTGAAGAAGCCCAGCACGAAGGATTGGTTTTGTGATAATAGCGTTTGGTTGGTTGTGAGGTTTTGTGTTCCGGTTAAAGTATCCGAAGAGGTTGATGGAATGATGAAGAAGAAGAAGAAGCTAATAACAATGATGATGAGGTAGTTAAGGGGAGTGATGAAGATTCTCATGTTTGTGGAAAGTACAGAATAGTGTGTGATTGTTGTTGTGAGTTTAGAGGGTAATAATGTCGAACACGCTGAGTGCTTTTGACCGTTTCACTTACGTCTCATTCTCGAATAAAAAAGCAGAACAATCTAAGCTGACCGGCATCCATTTGCCTCTTTTCTATATTCTTTTCGTTGACTTAATTTTATTATTTTTTTAATTTTAAATTTTAAATTCTAATTTTTGTATTTTATATTTTTAATTATAGTCCAAAATGTTAAATTTTTCAAAATAAAAAATATAATAAAAAATAATAATTTTATAAAATTAAAATAATTTATTTCTTGTCAATAATATTTAAATGTATTTGACTAAAAAAGTAATTCTCTGTATTTTTTTATTTCTTTTAATCACATATCAGACATTAATTATTGTATGATTAACTATTATTGTTATTATATGACTGCTATCCCTGTTAACTACATTATTATATTTAAATAATTAATTAATGCCCAATTATAAATTTTGAACACTTCGAAGGATATAAGGTATGGTGATTATTATGGTTTTCAAAATATAGTGTCTAGCTTGTAAAAAAATATAATATTTAGCTTAAAAATTATAAAAATAACAATTTTAAATATTTAAAATTTATTATAAAAAATAAATTAAAAAAATTAGATACCAATTTATAAACACCACAAAATTTATCATAGAGTATATTAATATTAATTTTGTCATGCGAACTCAAGTTGTGATACTTTGACCCTTTGAGGCTGCTGGTTTTCTGATCCTCAATAGTCACGTGGTGAAAGTGTGAAACTCTTGAACCATTCCAAGAAGGCTTTTTTTTATAATAAAATAAAAAAATTTTTATTTTCAAAAATAAATTAATCTAACAGTATACATTAGGATTTTTTTTTAATTTTTTCAACAAAACAGTGAATTTATGCAAGTGTATTAAAGTTCGCTTAATATATTGACAAACTTTTAAAAATTGGATAAAATTTACTTAACTCAGCGAGACAGCAACGAACGTTAAGCAAACTTCAGAAATTGTCTAAACTGTATAAACATCCACTCTTCTCCTCCCTCTTATTTTTACTTACCACGAAAAATTACTCCTCTTAAAATTTTACACTCCTTTCCTCTCAATGGACATCAACTTCTAAATAAGTTTTTTAAACGATTTTTTTTGTTTGTATTCTTTTATGTATTTTTTATAATATTATTTTATTTAAATATTTAGAGTAGGTATTTTGTATGAATCAGTATTAAATATTAGTATAGAGATAATTATTTAAATAATAATAGGGTAGATAATGATTAGAAAATATATCTACTTGAGATAATATATTGTTTAAATTTTTTATGTAGATTTAATATGTTTTAATTTTTTTCATTTTTAGTTTATGATTAATATGTTATAATTGTCTTGTTCCATTTGTTGGTTGTATTTATTTTGGGTTCATTTTTTAGATTAGGTTACTTTAATTATTGTTATTTGTAAAGTATTTATTTTAATTAAAAGTTATTGATAATAATCTTTTAGTATTTTATTTTAGTTATTTTTATGGAGTAAAACTTGCTAAGTTATGGGGATAACTTTTATAGATTAGACTAGGAGGAGTATATTACTGACAGATTTGAGTAGTTGATATAATGCTTAAATTTTTTTTAGCCTATAAAATTTGTATTATTTTAAGTATGAGTTTTACATAAATTTCTTTTAACCTAATAAGGTCTTAATTCTCACGGATGCGACCGAATTTATTGATGAGGCCAGTAAACATATAAGGACGTACCTCAAACGTGATAGTTTTGAGCACGTGGCCCATGAGTTGAGTGGGATCATGATTGGATAATAATTTTCACATTGGTCGAGAGATGACGGACAAAGTCTCATACTTTTCACCTATTCTGTGGAAAAATGACTATTACCTTATAAGACATGGCTTATCAATTAGGTCTTAGTATTGATGGAGATCCTGTTAGTGACTACATTGGTGAATGGGACGAAGCAGTTCTATGATAGATATTCTATGAAGAACTTATGTCAGCAACTGCTAAGACATGTATTAAGTCTCAATCACAGATAGGCGTAGAATAGGCAGACCATCAATTACCGTGGTTCAGAAATATTATATATTGGAATTTGGAAATAGATACGACGGAAGAGCGACAAATGCAGTACACCTGAGGATATTTTCAGATGCGTCAAACTCTCGCTTGCACATGAGATGGCTATCTCTTTTGGAGGATCTGAACTGATGTGACTAGCTGTCTTGACATTCAACTATACTTATGTGGTTGTTTCTTCAGATATTTCATGCCACCAATTATAGGCAACTGAATTGGGTAAATGCGGGAAATTGCTTATGTCTTGGGTATATCATTACTTCCCTATGTATTGACCCGATGGATTTGCCACAATTTCCTTTGATTAAGAGGTATTATATATTTATATGCCTTTAAAGAATTTTGTTTTATTGTTATTTAAGTTAATATTTATGATGGTGTAAATTTTAACATATCATTATATCAGAGATGGAATTAGATGAAACATTAGAGGACCCAAAAATATTTATATAATAAAATAAGATTAAAATAAAATTTTAAAGGAGACTAAAATAAAATTTACATCTAATTTACATGTAAAAAATTAAAATTAGAGGGACCATTAACCTCTTTGCTACAATGTAGTTCCGGCCCTGCATTATATTATAGGTAGGTGGGTCACGAGCCGCGCAATGATACTGCGGAGACCAGACTAAGATTTTGGAGACAGATTTTGAATAACATTGAAAGTTATAACGTATGTAATCAATTGCATTTTTAGTTAAATATCTTTATGTTGTGCATCATTTTATTTTGTTATTAACTGATATGACCAGTAAGATCGGTTATGAATTATAGCTCGGTAACGCACCCACAATAATGGCCGAGCATTCGCAATGATCGGTATTTATCTCCATAACGTCGGACATATGATTAATTCACCCCCAGACGTTACGACTTAGATAAAACGGTCGTCCCTATCCGAACAAATATAAAAGCAAGAAATAGGAACAAAAGAGGTATGCAATCTCTCTAAGAAAAAGTCTTCATACATATTCTCTTATTGACTTGAGCGTCGGAGTGCCTTTGCAGGTACCCACCTCTCCCACTTTTCCTTGGCTGACGAAGACTGGATTGCGCCTGAGAAGCTTGCCGACCTTATCAGAAGGACGACTTATACTTCGGCTCAGGCAGGTAAGAACATTGGCGCCCACCGTGGGGCCTGAACCATTTGAAACATCATTTGTTGTAAGCCCCAAAATCTTCACGCGCTCTCATGGCTGATGCTCCCCCGCCCACTCCATCCGAACTTCTGAGGATGGTGACCGAGCTTCAACAAGCAAACCAGCGAATGGCGGAGGATAACCAGAGAATGCAAAACCAAATTGCGCAGTTAGTGCAAGTTCGCTTAGAGCACCATAACCATGATAACGAGAACAACGAAAGAACTCATGTTTCTGAGACACCACAAAGCGACAACGGAGGAAATCAACAGAATGACGAGGCTCAGCCTGATAATGAGGAAGAACAACCGGACAACTCAGCGGGACCATTTACAGCAGATATAATGAACTTCCAACTCCCCAGACAATTCACTCTTCCGACAACTTTAACCCCATATGACGGATTGGGCGACCCAAAGCAACATGTCAAGAAGTTCCGATCTATTATGATTGTTAACGGTGCATCCGATCCTATTCTTTGTCGATGTTTTCCATCTTTTTTAGACGGTCTTGCACTTGACTGGTTTTGTTCTTTGCCTGCAGATTCGATATCCCGTTTTCAGGAGTTGGCTGCCCAATTTGAAGACCATTTTGCAGCATCCGCAATATATCTCCACGATTCTGACTATCTGACGACCATAAAGCAGGGAGCACAAGAAAGCCTGAAGGATTACATCACCCGCTTTACAAAGGTCGCCATGAGGATTCCCGACCTCCATCCAGAAGTTCATCTCCACACCATAAAAAGCGGCCTCCGCCCTGGCAAATTTCAGGAAACTATCGCTGTGACAAAGCCCAAAACCTTGGCCAAGTTTCGTGAAAAGGCCAAAGGTCAGATTGATGTCGAAGAACTCAGACAAGCAAGGAGGACAGAAAGATCAACCACAAGCAAAGACGACGATAAACCCCGAGATAGCAAAAAATCATTTAAACCGGTCCCGCGTTATGACTCGTACACTCAATTCAACACAAAAAGGGACGATATTATGAAGGAGATATTGAACTTCAAACTAATTAAGCCTCCTCGCAAAGCCGGAAATTATCCAGAATCAAAAAGCGTCGACAGATCAAAGTATTGCACTTTTCACCAGAAACACGGACACACCACCGATGAATGTATCATTGCCAAAGATCTCCTTGAACGACTAGCAAGGCAGGGACATCTAGACAAATTTATTGCAGGGCATATCCAGAAAAACACTAGCCTCGCCCCCGATACATCAACAGCTGGCGCATCCTCAAAAGGAAAGGAAAAGGTACCGGCCCAACCTAGAGGAATAATAAACTGTATTTCAAGGGGCTACGCTGGAGGAGGACACACAAGCTCGGCCCGAAAACGCACTTACAGAGCCATGCTAGCAGTGACGGATACCCCAAGTAATCCTCGGCCACTGACGAATGTCCCAGAGGTGACTTTCAGATCAACCGACTTTAACGGTGTCGATACAAACCTAGACGACCCTGTTGTCATCTCCATTCAGTTGGGGGACCTGATAGTAAGAAAAGTCTTACTCGACCCAGGAAGCAGTGCAGATGTCTTATTTTTCACCACCTTCGAAAAGATGAAGCTGAGCAGCAATATTATGCAGCCATACCTGGGAGACCTGGTCGGATTTTCAGGAGAACGAGTTCCTGTACTGGGATCAGTGTGGTTACAAACCACACTCGGTGAGCAACCATTATATAAGACACAAGATATTCAGTATCTTGTAGTCGACTGTTTTAGCCCCTATAATGTCATTTTAGGCAGACCCTTTTTAAATAAATTTGCTGCAATAGTATCTACTGTTCACCTTTGCGTCAAGTTTCCTGTGCAGGACAATGTTATAGCCACAATTCACGGAGATCTCCAGGAAGCTCGGCAATGCTACAACACGAGCTTAAAGCCATTCAAAAAAGTCGGACAGTCACATATCAACTCCATAAAGTCCGAACAGATAACAACAGCCGAACTTGACCCCCGCGCTGACTTCGAAGATCGGCCTATGCCAAATGAGGAGTTAGCAAAGATTACTCTAAATGATGACCCACTAAAGTTTACTTTTGTGGGCACTTCCATGAGTACAGAAGACAAGAAAAACCTTACAAGCTTCCTACAGGAGAATGCCGATCTATTCGCATGGACCTCTGCTGATATGCCAGGAATAGATCCGTCTGTTATAACACACAAATTGGTACTAAATCCAACAGCTCGACCGATCTCTCAGAAAAAAAGAAACCTCGGCACTGAAAAGTGACAAGCATCAATCGCCGAGGTGAAAAAGCTCATTGACGCCAACTTCATCAGAGAAATTAGATTCACAACATGGCTGGCCAATGTTGTTATGGTAAGAAAACATAATGGTAAGTGGCGCATGTGCGTCGATTTTACTGATTTAAATAAAGCATGTCCTAAGGATGCTTACCCTTTACCTTGTATTGATACCCTGGTTGATAACTCTTGTGGCTACGGTACTTTAAGCTTTATGGACGCCTATTCTGGTTATAACCAGATTCTTATGCACTCAACAGACCAGGAAAAAACGGCTTTCATAACTGAGAATGGTAATTACTACTATAATGTTATGCCTTTTGGTCTAAAGAATGCATGGGCCACTTATCAACGGTTGATGAATAAGATCTTCCAGCAGCAAATAGGCCGAAATATAGAGGTTTACGTTGATGATATGGTCGCTAAGACAAAGCTCGGCGACTCTCATATCCAGGACCTGACCGAAATCTTCGGACAAATCCGACGATACAATATGAGGTTGAATCCAGAAAAGTGTGCCTTTGGAGTTCAGGGAGGAAAGTTCCTCGGATTCATCCTTACTAGCCGAGGAATTGAAGCAAATCCAGAGAAGTGTCAAGCAATACTCGCCATGCAAAGTCCATCCACAGTAAAGGAGGTTCAAAGGCTAACAGGATGCTTAGCCGCTTTATCTAGATTTTTACCATGTTTAGCACCAAAATCCTCATATTTTTTCCAATGTTTAAAAAAGAAAGCAAAACATTTTGAATGGAACCAAAATTGCGAAATGGTTTTCAAAGGCTTAAAAGAATTTCTTTCAAAACCACCTGTTTTACAAAAATCAAAGACCAGCGAGCCATTATACATATATTTGTCTATTACTGATGTTGCCATTAGTTCTGCTCTTATAACAGAAACAGATAAGAACCAACAGCCAGTCTATTTTGTGAGCAAGTCCTTGCAGAACGCCGAGCTTCGTTACCCAAGGTTGGAAAAGCTCGCCTTAGCTTTAGTCTTCTCATCAAGACGCCTCCGACCATATTTCCAGAGTCACACGATCATCGTCAGAACGGGACAACCTTTACGGCAGATTCTTTCGAAGCCCGAGCTGGCAGGAAGACTAATTAAATGGGCAATTGAGTTGTCAGAATTCGACATTCAGTATCAGCCAAGAGGACGGAGCTTCCAATCCTCAAGGTGCTGGCGCTGGAATACTACTCGAAAGCTCGGATGGCATAGTTCTCGAGCATTCCCTCCGATTCTCATTCAAGGCCAGCAATAACCAGTCCGAATACGAAGCCCTTATAGCAGGGCTCAGGTTAGCCACCGATTTACATATCGATAATTTAAAGGTTTACTGCGATTCATTATTAGTCGTTCAACAGGTGAACCACAGTTTTCAAACAAAAGATCCGATCTTATTGAAATACTTGGATATTGTCCAACAACTACTAAAAAATTTTTCAACAATCCACATTATTTACATACCTAGGGAAGAAAACCATAGGGCGGATATTTTGTCAAAATTAGCAACTACACAAGCCCACACCACTACTCTTTTACAGTCAACTTTAGACACGCCGAGCATTGAGGCACTTAATGTTCTAAATATAATAAATAAAGATAATTGGCAACACCCTTACATTCAGTACCTCCGTTCTGGATCAATTCCGAAAGACATTGAAAATGAAGGCAAATTCAGAAGACAGGCCTCCTATTATACATTGCTGAATGATAATCTGTATAGGCGAGGATACTCTCGACCTTTGTTAAAATGTTTGACCAGGGAAGAGGCCGACCTTGTCTTATCCGAGGCTCACGAAGGCATTTGTGGAATACACTCTGGAGCTCGAAGCCTGTCACAGAAAATTCTTCGAGCCGGCTTTTACTGGCCGACCATATGGGAGGATAGCAAACAGAAGGTCAGAACATGCGATAATTGTCAAAAGCATTCGCCGACCATTCATCTACCAGCAGAACATCTTCATCATTCAACGGTAAGCTGGCCATTTGACAAATGGGGAATCGATATTCTAGGACCATTCCCCACTGCTCCAAGACAGGTAAAATATTTGGTAGTTGCGATTGATTATTTTTCCAAATGGATCGAGGCACAACCTTTGGCAAAAATCACATCATCACAAATGATAAGCTTCGTTTGGAAAAACATAATATGCAGATTCGGTATACCAAGGCACATTACAACTGACAATGGTCGCCAGTTTATCGACCAAAGTTTTAAAGCTTTTTTGCAGAATCTAAAAATAAAGCAACATTTTTCTTCGGTCAAACATCCACAGTCCAATGGGTTAGCAGAAGCTGCTAATAAGGTCATTCTCCAGGCTTTACGAAAAAAGCTCGACAGTGCAAAAGGATTATGGGCGGGCTTGTCCCAGAAGTATTATGGGCATATAATACTACAGCTCATTCGACAACAAAGGAAACCCCATTTCGTTTGGTCTATGGATCTGAAGCTATGATCCCTATAGAAGTGTCACAGGGTTCAATGCGGACGTTAACTGAAGAACATGATCAAGCTCGGCAAGTAGAACTCGATCTAATTGAATAAATACGAGAAACAGCAGCCATTCGGCACCGAGCATTACAGCAGCAACTTAGCCGACGATATGGGCAGAAGGTGATCCCAAGATCCTTCAACACTGGTGATTTAGTACTCAGAAAAACAGAACAAGCTCGCCCACCTCCCTCCCATGGGAAACTCGCAGCGGCGTGGGATGGACCATACATAATATCTGAGGTCCTCGGCAAAGGTGCATACAAGTTGGAAGACTTAAATGGCACTAAACTCCCTAGCACATGGAACGTCGGCTCCCTAAAACGATATTACAGTTAGTAAAGCAGCAGACCAGTACTCTTTTTCCTACCATGAGAATTTTTCCCAAAGGGTTTTTGCTCGTGGAGGTTTTCATGAGGCTGGCTTACCTTGAACAATTAACATCTTTCACAGGTACTGCTAACTATGCAATGTAATTTTTATCTTATTTCATACATATTAAGCAGATCACTCATTTCCCAAAAGGGACTTATTCCGGACAATGTTACACTCCTTTAAAGGGGAAACCGATGATATCTAAAGTCGCATTACTATCATACGAATGCGCAAATACCATAACTATAACTGTCATTCAAGCCATTTAAGGGCAACAAAATACATGATTGGGAAACAGACAACCCTAATCAAAGAAGTTTTTCAGAAATAAAGTACTTAAGTACAAAATACTAATGTTCAGCAAAAGAAAACAAATTCTTACTTCGAACAGTTCAACCTTTCAGATACGCAACAAAAAACAAAGTTACTAAAGCAAAGAAAATATCAGTCACCCAAGTTGTCATCTCCCTCCTCACCAGTCTCTTCGTCGTCAACGAGTTTACCATCCCGAATTATCTTGCCGGGATCCATAGCCGAAAAATCTTCATCCGGAAACAAAAACCTTGCTTGATTAACAGCTCGTTGAAACCCCTCAGCGAAAGCATCCAAAATATCCCCTTCCTTACGACTCTCAAGCTCTTTCATCCTCGCCGATACCTCGATCATTTGATCGCTCAAACTTGTCAAGTCCTTTTCTTTTTTCTTCAACAAACCACAAATCTCTTCATGGCATTCTTTTCCTACTTTCAACTCAGTCTCAACCTCAGATAACTTTTTTTTTCAAATCACTAACATTCGTTTCCTTCAGCAAAAGTTGCTCCTTTAGCTCGGGAACTCGGGAAGCCTCACCAATCGACTTCTTATGTTTCTTCTCCTGACTCCGCCCAATGCTAGCTAGCCGAAACCCTAGTACCTAGTATTCACAGAACAATGTTCAGCCCTAAAGCACACTTTTAAAAAAAAAAAAAGAAACAACAAAACAGAGAAAACAAACCTGTAAAAACTGATCAACCCCTATATCCCCAACCTCCTCCACTCGCCTAACATCTGTCACAGTCTGAACGACTTCATCAGCCACAATGTTGAAAGGAAACTTCTTGTTCCACATTGATGAACTCTCCCCTTCTTCTTCAAATAGGTGTAACCTCTCCTGCTTCGTTAAAAAGTTTGATAAATCTTCCAGCTGAACACTTTCGTCCTTACCCTGTACATCTTCTGGCAAGGCTGACTCTGACTTCCTCTTCTTAAAAACAATCGCCTTCTTTCTCGGCAGGGGCTGATTAACTTCGGCACCTCCGTCAGCCTTGTCTTGATTTGACGACGATCCCTCAAAGTTTTTGCTTTTAAATCGAGACCTTAAACTAGATGCAGTCACCCCGGGAAAATTGCCAGCTGCAACATTGAAACATTATTTGGTTAATTCACCAAAAAATCTTACAACCAAACAAACAGTCTTTTCAACTTCTTACCAAAATATTTTATTACAGAACTCTTATCTTCTTCCCAAGGAAGCAGATTAGAAACCGAGATTAAACCACCTTTATCAACCATCTCTATCAGAAACGAAATTATACATTCATTTCGACTGTTTATGAGCTCGGGACCCAGTATGTGTTGCGGATGGCAACACCAGTACATGGAAAATTTTTCTCCCAAATGTTCGTCAATATAAAACGGGAATTCCTCATCAACCGATTTTACTTTCAGAAACATTTCTTTGAAATCTTTAAACGAAGATTTATAAAGCTTGAAAACAGAAAAACTCGGTGTACTATTCAGATTAATCCAGAGACCTTTCCATACCCCTTTAGCTTGAAATAAACAGAAAAACAGTTCTAAATCCGCTTCAATTTCAAGAAAATCCATCAAAGCTTGAAAACACCTGATAAAAGTCCAGCCATTTGGGTGTATTTGAGATGGAGCGCAATTCATTTGTTTCAACACATTACACTCGAAACTGGTAAACGGAAGCTTCACTCGCAACTCCTCCATGACACAACTATACATATAAAAACTTTGAAAATCATTTTTTCTAGGAAAAACACGATCAGACCGACTGCATGGCAGCAGTTCCAACCGAAAGCCAGCCCTAACTATCCTACCCAGATTCACCCTATTGACACTCTCAATATCAGAAAACAAGGAATCCCGAATGTGAACATCTCTGTCAACCCAGCTATAATCCTCACCGTTTTCAACTTGGGGAAGTAATTTTTTCTTTTTATCACCCATTCCCAGTGAAAGATTAGCAATAGTAGGGGTAAAGAAGGTTTACTAACCTCTGGTACTCATGCCTCTATGAATATCTGATGCTTCCCACTTAAACAAAATGGCAAAGGAACCAACCTTCATCCTAAGCCACTAATTAAATGAACTTTTCATTTCCATAAATTAATCTACACCGTTTACCCAAAACCACTTAGAACGGTTATGGAGCAACTTGGGAAATTGAACCCAGTCATAATAATTACTGCACACAAGGCCCAATGAAACAAACCGTTTCATAATAAATTCACACTTCTCTATTTATATAGAATACTACTGAGTGAGCCACGTTGAACTGGGGGCTCCATACACCGAGCTATAACTCGGCAAAAAGCTCAACCCGTCTCCTCAAAGCCAGGCTAAGCTTGGGGGCTGTGATATGACCAGTAAAATCGGTTATGAATTATAGCTCGGTAACGCACCCACAATAATGGCCGAGCATTCGCAATGATCGGCATTTATCTCCATAACGTCGGACATATGATTAATTCACCCCCCAGACGTTACGACCTAGATAAAACGGTCATCCCTATCCGAACAAATATAAAAGCAAGAAACAGGAACAAAAGAGGTATGCAATCTCTCTAAGAAAAAGTCTTCATACATATTCTCTTATTGACTTGAGCGTCGGAGTGCCTTTGCAGGTACCCACCTCTCCCACTCTTCCTTGGCTGACGAAGACTGGATTGCGCCTGAGAAGCTTGCCGACCTTATCAGAAGGACGACTTATACTTCGGCTCAGGCAGGTAAGAACATTAACTATATTATCTTGTCACTATACACAGATCGATTGGAATCTATATGTTAACTTTATTTGGTAGGTGATTTTATATTTGTTCGCATTATATTTCTTTTTATAATAAAAAACAAAAAATATTATATAATTGGCATTACTTTTACAATTACAATTTAAAAAAAATTATATATTAATAGTATTATTAGAATTTGTTTATTATATCTTTTAATTTTACATATTAAATACTAATTTATTGATTAAAATTTTATTGAAAAGTCTATCACAGATTAATAAATTACTGCATGCATCTAATAAGATTATAGAAAGAGGATTTTGATTTCCTCAATTTAGGGCATTTTTCACTTAATGCAACTAATTTTCTCCTTCTTATGTTAATGAGCATTATTTAGAATTCACCCGACAACAACTAATTTTGTTCCATGTAGGTTGATTTTATGGTAAGGTTCTGTCCTTAATACAATTGCATAAAGTAGAGGTAGTCTGCAGTGACTCTGCACCCTTTAATTTGCTTAATTATATGCGAACTGTTGCATTAAGGTAGGATTTTATGAATCATTGGAGGTTTGGGATTGTTACATATAAGTAGGCGGCTTATATTATTAAACTATGAGAAAACTATCAAATGTTTGATCAACATTGATAATTTAATATAATAAAGATCAATGCTGTTAAAACACCTTATAATCTTCCTCAACTATGTTGTGTATGTCTGTCTTCTTTTTCTTTCAATAATGAAGTTCTCTCTTCTTACGTGCTACACCAAACAAGACCAAAGTAGATAGATATCAAAATAGAAGCTATAAGTTTGTCTCTGTATTCTGATGGAATCATCATTTTTTTTACTAAAAGATTTATTAGCTAATCAAATTTAACTTGATTAAAGAATAAAAAAGGCTACAGCTTAAATATATAGGAGTAGAATTTGTCTTTTTTTTTTAGTTTCTGAGAATATATACAAAAATAGTGAATGATGTCATCATTCTTCTTTAACTACCTAGCATCTAACGTTGTGACTGTAACTTGATTTACGCTCCATGTTTCATCATTCTTACTTGAAGATGACTCAGTGTTTGGATGATTTTTCTTTATGGAAAATCCAGGAGTTTTAGGATTTGGCAAAGATGGAGTTTCACTACTTAACATTAAGATCACTGAAGACATTGTTGGTCTATCTTCTGCATGTTCTTGGACACATAAGAGCCCAATATGTATGCATCTTACAACTTCAGCTTCTGTGTATGAATTGCAGATTGATGGGTCAAGAAGTGTCAATGCAGTTCCTTCATGCCAATGTCTCCATACCTAAAAGAACATATAGTAATCATTATAATATAGCGATCATAGTGTTTATTTTTTCAGTTAAGTACTCTTATTAAAGAGAATTTTTTCACCTACATTTCCCAGAAGATTCAATTCATTGTTATCACTGTAAAACTCTCTGTTCTTCTTTCCAGTTATGATCTCCAATACCATAACACCAAAACTAAAAACATCAGATTTTACTGAAAAGTTTCCATCCATAGCATATTCAGGAGACATATAACCACTGCAAAATAAAAATATGCATAAATTAAAAATGAAGCCACATATCTGGTTTTTCAAAAAACTAGTAAATTATTATGGTATACTCACTATGTTCCAACAACTCTTAATGTTTTTGCTTGTGTTTGATCTTTGTCAAATATTCTTGCCATTCCAAAATCTGATATCTTGGGAATCATTTCACTATCTAGTAATATGTTACTTATCTTAAGATCTCTATGAATAATTCGAAATCTTGAATCTTGATGCAAATAAAGAAGTCCTCTTGCTATTCCATATATGATATTAAAACGCCTTTCCCAGTCAAGCAAAAATCTACTTTCTGATTTGTCTGCAACATTGTTATGTAAAAGTTAAGGATAACAAGTAAAACAAATGTATATGATAATTAAAAAAAAAAAAACTGAACATTCAATATACTGAAATAAATAATGCAAGTTACCAAACAAAATGGAATCAAGGCCTCTATTTTCCATATACTCATACACCAACATCTTTTCATCATTTTCAATACAGCAACCAAGCAATCGAACAAGATTTCGATGTTGGAGTTTGGCAATTAGCTTGACTTCATTCTTAAACTCCTCAATTCCTTGTCCAGAATATTTTGATAATCTCTTCACAGCAATTTTTTGACCTTCAATCAATCTACCCTAGTATTATTATAGGCACGATTTGTTCGTTAGTGTATATACACATAATACATAAGTACGTTTACATTATGATCTGATATTTAATTTTAGTAACGATGGCAGCTATGTACAAATTAAAGTATTAAAACAAGTTACCATATAAACACTACCGAAGCCTCCTTCTCCAAGTTTATTATCTTGAGAGAAATTGTTTGTAGCCATTGTTAAGGTATCACAATCAAACAATGGCAGCTCTATATCATCCATGTTCCTTTCATCACCTAAGTATCCTCTAGAAGACACCACCTCATTCATCAAACTATCATGACTTCTGTGGACAAAACCTGGAATAGCGGCTATTGATAATAACCAAGGTAAATTATTTATTTATGCAGCACAAAAACCATATACACTACTGTACTAGACTATATAAAGAGACATATGGGGAAGGTTATTATACATTACCTCTAGAACTTTGTTGTCTCTTCTTCCTTAAGTAACAAATAGCAACCAATCCCAAAACTAAAACAAGTGCACAAAGTGTGATGCCAATAGCCAGAACCGCTCTATGATTCTTGTTGGAGCTAGTAGATCCTGTGTGTCACTAAATTGATCAGAAAGAACTACTTAATCAATAAAGGAACCTGCAATATCATCATCATAGCAAAATGTGCAACCACTTGATCAATTAGACAGTACCTATATCAGCAGCTGCCAATCTGACATAGAGATCTTGACCGTCTGTACGGTGGACATTCATGTCAAAGAGTTGGCCAACCCACATAACACAGCCACTTCCTCCATTTCTGATATCAATGTTTGCATATGCAGTGCATGAACAATTCCTCTTGCACAAACTCCCACATTCATCAAGTGTCATACTCTTATTCACAAACACGTTCGTTGTATCCGGCAGCTTCATGTGCTCAAGTTGCAAGAACTTGTCAGTCGAACAATTCAAACCCGTGTTCCTCACACACCCATCAGATCCATCTCTCAAGTTCCAAGCTTCCTGGTTCTTTGGTCTGAACCCCTGAATACAAGAGCATACCGGCGAAGCATTACTGTCACAAACTCCATACGAACCACACACTCCATAGTAATCGCATTGATCCTTTGGTGCGTAGGAGAACTTGTTCCATCTTCCTTGTATCCACATGTAGCGTTGATACTGGCCATCAGAATCAGGTGACAGAATTATCCTCGACAACAAGGAAGGTTCTGTAACGGAGAAAGAGAACCACACCCCATGCTCATCATAAGAGAAATTGTACCTGAGATCATTGGTGTCGTCTTTCATCCCTGGGATCCCACTGAATCTCTCACCATTCCAAGGACCAGTTCGGTATGTTATAGTTTGGTTTCTCCTGAGGAAGCCCTCAGGTAAACCATGGTAATCTATCTTCAAAGTGTAGTCACCGCTTGAAGGGTCTTCACCTTCGACCTTCCATGATGTTAAGTACTTCTCCGTTCCTGTATTCAGGTTCCAACCGACCTTCATCCCCGGTAACAAGGTATCCGTTGGGTAATCGAAGCTCTGCCATAAGTAGTTATTATTGGTCTTGTCTGATGAATCCTTGAGAACAAGGTTACCTGTATCGAGGAGCTGGAGAACTGGATTCTTGGAGTTGGTTTGATTGGAGGACCATGCGGGGCTACCGGATGAATTGAGGAGGACAAAGCTTCCGTTGTCTCCGATCTTGAGATAGCCTGAACTATTGTCGATGGGGTTGTCTCTGTTTGCAGTCCAAACTATTGTTTGAGGACTGATGTTGTTGTACCATATTCCGAGGTAATAGTTGGTGTTGGAATCTCTGAAGAAGCCCAGCACGAAGGATCGGTTTTGTGATAATAGCGTTTGGTTTGTTGTGAGGATTTGTGTGCCGGTTAAAGTATCAGAAGCGGTTGATGGAGTGATGAAGAAGAAGCTAATAACAAAGATGAAGAGGTAGTTAAGGTGAGTGAAGAAGACTCTCATGATGGCGAAAAGTTAAGAGTAGTTTGTGATTGTTGGAGGGTAATATAGAAGAAGCCAAGTTTTTTTTACTTTTCATGAATTTCTTGACAGAATTGTGCATCAAGGAAGAGCAGAACAAGCTAAGCTGACCCGCATCCACTTGCCTCTTCATAAATGTGTATTGACTTTTGAACATATGGTAAACGTTTCCCATATTATATATGAGAGATATAGTATATTCAAAGGGTAATTCAAAGAACCCAAGCTGTGATACGTTGACAGAAACGGTGGTGAAACTTGGACCATTCCAAGTAGGAAGCTTAATATGCTGAATTAAAACACTTAACACAGATAAATGATGAATTATCAAAGAAGCTTCCTAAAATAACCAAAAAAAAGTATAACAAAAGAAATAAATTTATTAGGGATTGAATATTAAAGAATTTACTAAAAGTAGTACAAGTACAAAGTTATTAAGACCCTATCCTTAATGAATGGCAGAACTTGAAGGGATATGACCACCTGAGATAATCAAATTCTTTAAACTAATTTTATTATTTATTTATAAAAAAATTGGAAGGTCATAACCCCATTGTTTATGATGAAAGTTCCACCATTGTCCTTTAGGCAGTGTTTGTTTGTTGTTTATGTCTACCAGATACGGTGGTATGCATACAGCGTTTGTTTCCAGTAGGAACTCATCACAGTTCTTGTTTATGGCCTACCAAAAGTAAATTCACATCAATTTTTGCGTCATAAATAATAAATAGGAACTCAAAACATCTCTCTCTTCTCCATTAGGAGGAACTAACTTTAGTCCTTGTTATGGTCCCACTTAATTAATTAATTAAAATACTTGAAATTAATGTAATTAATTTTTTTAATAATGTAATTTAAATATTTAAATTTAAAAATAATTCACTATTAAAAGATATTAATATTAAATAAATTCATATATAACAATAATACACAATATATAATTCGGGGTTACACTAATTTGTAAAATTACTTAATACAAAGAAAAACATAATTAAATTCTATAGTTGACGACAAGCATTGTGAAATTGCCATATGTGTTCAATCAAGTCCTCTTTCAATTGTCTATGCTATGCTGCTGTCTATAGAGTAACAAAATATTAATGTATTAATAATAACGGTAACATAGTAACGTCTAATTTCTAACGGCTAATTTTACAACGACTAATTTTGCAACGGCTAATTTAATATAATAATATAAATATAAATAATTAATATAAATTATTAATTAAATAAAAATTTAATTATTTAATCTAATTAAATTATTATAATTATTAATAAATTAATTATAATTTAATTACTTAATTAATTATTAGTTAAATAATTAATATAAATTATTAATTAAATAAAAATATCAATATTTAATATAATTATTTATTTAAATAATAACTTGCCATTTGGCAAGTTATTATTGGCTTCTCAGAGTCCCTCTTCAGAGGGCCTGGTTCCTCTAGAAATCTGTGTGGAACCTTCTCTTCTCTTGCTCCAACGGCTAGGACCTCTTAGTGTCAGAAAAAGTAAAATTGGGTCTCATGCATTGAACTTGCTCTTAGACAGCGTTTGTTTGCTGTCTATGCCTACCAGAGATATGGACACGGTGGTACACGTATAGCGTTTGTTTCATAAGACATAAGTTTATGAAGGACACGATTACACACACTTACACATTAGAGACATGTAATTTGTGTCTCTTCAAAAGTGTGAGACACGAATTTTAAAAGTGGACACAGATTCATAATAAAATGTTTGGACAATTTTATCCCTAGTCAATTTAAAAAATTCCTAAATCTACCCTCTTCCCTACTTTATCCCTTTTCACTTCTACATTGTCATCTTCTTCATCTTTCTTCTCTTCCAAACCATTTTATCTTCCTGAATCCATGCCTCTACAAGAATCATTGTTGCTCTTCTGCCAAAATCGCTGCCGCTCCTCCTCCAAAATCATTGCCGCCTCCTCTACCGGAACCGCCGCCGTTGCCTCTTCCAAAATCACAAAGCCGTCACTACCACTGTCTCTATCAGATTTGCTACTGCTTCCTCTCCCAATTTAGTAGATCAAACTGTTCGTGCCTTTTCGAGATCCGCCACCGCTGCCTCTCCCAGAATCGCAGAACTCTACTCTTCGCCTTTGCTTGAACTACCATTGTCGCCAGCTTTGCCAGAACCACCACTGCTACTACCTGGAATTGCAGAACCGCCAATGCAGCCACTTCAGCCAGAATCAGTGCGCTGCCTCTACCAAAAATGCCTCAACCTTTGCACCCTGCCAAATCTGTTTTTCTACTTCCACCCCTGTTTTCAACTTCATCTCCTCCCTTGATTTTTTTTTTTACAGAAAAAAATTATATATTTAATTTTTTATTTAATTGAATCTTGATCGATATTTATTATATCTGTGTCGTTCTATTTTGATTAATTTTTTTTATTAATTTAAGAGTTATTATTGGTAACAGAGAAGTGGTGGTGGTGGTGATTTAGATAATAGTGGAGAAAAAATAGGGTGGTAGTATTTGTTATAAGGATAATTTTAAAATTTTATATGATTGTAATTTATTGTTGTGTCTCTGTATTTAATTACTAAACAACTTAAAAATTTTGTGTCTTATTGTATTTATGTCTTTAATGTTTATGTATTTATGTCTATGTCTCAGTCCATTCATAAACCAAATACAGCCTTAAATCATTGGGGTAGTCATGCACCTCTAATTTCCTTTATTGTATGCGAAATATTGCATCCAAGTTTATTATATTCAGGTTTAATCATCCAAATTTAATTTTTAACTTGATTAAAGAATAAAATCTGCCGTAGCTTAAATAGCTTAAATAAAAATTCTTTTTTCTATTTTTTATGATTATGAGAATTGATGAGTTTGGAAAACTTGAAATTATTGTGATGATCAAACATAATTAAAAATGTTAATTAGAAAAATTGTTAATTTAATTTTTGCTTCAAATGGTTTGGCTAATGAATTTTGTTTAGTGTGCAAATTTTGATTATTGGACCAAAAGTCACATCAATCCAAATTGATAAATGAATTAATTTGTTTTGTGCCAAATTTGATCCAAGTTGCTGAGACTTGAATTGAAGATAAGCCCAAACCTAAGGCCCATTTTGGTAAAACAAATAATGAAGAAAGTGGCTCAAAGAAGCCATACGGTGATGATAAAACAAAGGGGTCCAATTTGTTGTTGCACCATTTGGTTACCTACTTCTATGGAATATGGAATTCAAATTTTAATTAAAATAAACTTATGCATTGGTAACTTGAAAGAGAAAATTTAAATTGATTTAATTGCTTAAGTGCTCCACACGTTACTTTATGCATAGGGAAATGGAAGTAGGAATTAATTTGTTTTAATATCATTCATTGCTTCCTTCGAAAGTTTATTTCTTTCTTCTCTCTCTTTGTTTCGGTCATTTCATTGTCAGAGAAGAAGATAGCAAGAGCAAGTTATTAGAGATACAGTGAAGCTATGAAGAAGCAAAATGTTAGGATGAAGAAGGTCAGTAAAGAAAAAGGAATATCCAAAGCATGGTGTGGCTAAGATCTTTGCCATTGAAGGCAAGATCTCACGAAGAAGCTTCAAGATCTTCATACAAAAAATAGAAGCAATCGGCCTCGGTCAGAGAAAAAAGATCTCTGTGGTAAAGCTCGTTTCCATCTTTGTTCATCCAAGACAGAAGGTAGCTAGTAAAGCTACGTAGAAGAAGAAGGAAATATAGAAAAGAAGGAGCTGTCAAGGATCAAAGATTCATCAAGGTCAGAATTCATTCTTGGGGACAAAGTCAAGATGAAAGGCTCAGATTGATAAAACTTGATGAGAAGGGATGAGAGAGAGGTACATGCATGTTGATTTGCTTTCGGTTTTTCCTCTCTTCTCTCTCTGTTCGAACCGGCTATGTGTTGGAGAAGATGTTGGTGGCTTGGTTGAACCGGTTTCAACCTTGAAGCTTCCCCTTCTATAATAAGGGTGAACGGCCAAGGGTTGAGATAAGGAGAGTAAGCATAGAGTTCTCATAGTTACCCTAAACTAACAGAGTTCTTCTCCTTCAATGGGTTTCATTTTGTTTTCTTTAGTTTTGTCTGTCTAAGTCTCATGGTAAAAGGCAAACAGAGTGAGGTTTGTAAGAAAAAGCCAGTGAGAGGAAAAAGGCAGAGAGAGCAAAATTAAAGAAAAAACCATAGATGTTTAAGAATTCCTTTGTACATCTGTATGATGTGTTTCATGATCCTGTGGGGATTCCCTTATAAGTTGGGTTAGCACTTTGCGGTTAAAAGCTTGGTAGGTGTCTAAGTCAAGTTCAGATTTGGGGATAGAATCTGGATTTGTCCCAGATAGGAATGGATAGTTCCTAGGGAAGAATTGGTGTATGTAATATGATGATTATAGTGAAATTCCGTCACTGTAGTGATGAAGACTAGATGTAGGCTGCATTGCACTTAGCAGCTGAATCAGGATACTTCTGGGTGTGATTATATCTCTCTCTTCTACTTCTATTCTGTTTTTATTACACTGGAGACAAAATTGAAAAATATCTCCTAATCGATTACGAGACAAAAAGAAAATGTTTCTTGATTGATTATGAGACAAAAAGCAGAAATATCTCCTGAAGCTATTTAAAAAAAGCAAAAAGTAATATACAGCAAAAAAAAAAAATAAGACTAAGATTCAACTCTCTATTCTCTTAGCCACTAATTACCATCAAGAATATATACAAAAATAATGGATAATGTCATTTTTCTTTAACTATCTACCATCTAACATTGTGATAGTGACTTGATTTACACTCCATGTTATATCTTGTTTGCTTGGAGATAAATCTATGTTTAAATGGTTTTTTTTAATGGAAAATCCAGGGTTCTTAGGAGATGGCATTGACAGAGCTTCACTGCTCAACATTAAGACTACTGAAGACATTGTTGGTCTATCTTCTGCACATTCTTGAACACATAAGAGACCAATATGTATGCACCTTATAACTTTAGATTCTGTGTATGAATTGCCAATAGATGGATCAATCAGTGTTAATACAGTTCCTTCATGCCAATGCCTCCATACCTGCACGAACATATATAGTGCAATTATTATAATATATCACTTAAAATATTATTTTTCAGCTAAGAAGTATTTAGATTTAGGATAAAATTCTTTCGCCTACATATCCCAAAAGATTCAATTCATCGTCATCACTATAAAATTCTCTATTCTTCTTTCCAGTTATAATCTCCAATACAATAACTCCAAAGCTAAAAACGTCAGATTTTACTGAAAAGTTTCCGTCCATAGCATATTCAGGAGACATATAACCACTGCAAAATAGTAAAGCTCGTAAATTAAAAATGAAGCCATCGTATTTAGTTTTTCAAGTAATACTATGATGAATGATCATGTTATACTCACTATGTTCCAACAATTCTTAATGTTTTTGCTTGGATTTGATCTTTGTTAAGAATTCTAGCTAATCCAAAGTCTGATATCTTTGGATTCATTTCGTTATCTAATAATATGTTACTTGTCTTGAGATCTCTATGAATAATTCGAAATCTTGAATCTTGATGCAAATAAAGAAGTCCTCTTGCTATCCCATATATAATATTGTAACGCTTTTCCCAATCAAGCAATGATCTTTTTGATTTGTCTGCAACATTAGCTATTATTAATGAGTAAAAACTACGGTTAACAAACAAAACAAGTATACATAATAATTAGAAAAGGAAAATATTGAAATAAATAATGCAAGTTACCAAACAAAATGGAATCAAGGCCTCTATTTTCCATATATTCATACACCAACATCTTCTCATTTTTCTTAATGCAGCAACCAAGCAACCGAACAAGATTTCGGTGTTGCAGCTTGACAATTGATTTGACTTCATTTTTAAATTCTTCAATTCCTTGTCCAGAGTCTTCTGACAATCTTTTCACAGCAATTTCTTGGCCTTCAATCAATCTGCCCTGATTATACCATATGCACGATCTGTTAGTGTGTATATATAAGTGTGTTTATGTTATGATTTGAGACTTAATTTTAGTGATGATGGCAGCTATGCATAAAGTATTAAAACAACTTACCCTATAAACACTACCGAAGCCTCCTTCTCCAAGTTTATTATCTTGAGAGAAATTGTTCGTAGCCATCATTAAGGTATCAAAATCAAACATTGGCAACTCTAGATCATCCATGTTCCTTTCATCACCCAAGTATCTTCTAGAAGGCACCACCTCATTCATTAACCAATCATGATTTCTGTGGACAAAACCTGAAATAGCAGCTATTGATATACAATTCAGTACCATACTATACATAAACATTCATATGAGAGAGATTAATTATTGTACATTACCTCTAGATCTTTGTTTTCCCTTCTTCCATAAGTAACAAATAGCAACCAATCCAAAAACTAAAACAAGTGCAGTAAGTGTGATGCTAATAGCCTGTACTACTCTATGATTCTTGTTGGAGTTAGTAGATCCTGTGTGTCACCAAATTAATCGGAAAGAACTCCCTTAAATACTTAATCAATAAGGAAGGAACTTGCAATATCATCATCTTAGCAAAAATGTGCATAACCACTACTATTTAATATTCATGTTATAACAATTATATGTGATTATTTAGACGGTTGAATTATTTTGAAACCAAAGGACTTAATTAGGCACTTTGTAATAATTTCAATATAGTTATTGGATAAAAAACTTAAAACTCCCCTCATTGAAAAGTCAATTAAAACCAATTAAAATTCAATATTGAATTAGTGTTCAAATAGAGAGATACCTATATCAGCTGCAGCCAATCTGACATAGAGATCTTGGCCATCCGTACGGTAGACACTCATGTCAAAGAGTTGACCAATCCACATAATACAGCCACTTCCTCCGTTTGTGATATCAATGTTTGCATATGCAGTGCATGAACAATTCCTCTTACACAAACTCCCACATTCATCAAGTGTCATACTCTTATTTATAAACACGCTGCTAGTCTCCGGCAGCTTCATGTTCTCAAGATGCAAGAACTTGTCAGTGGAACAATTCAAATCCGTGTTCCTCACACACCCATCAGATCCATCTCTCAGATTCCAAGCCTGAGGGTTCTTAGGGCTGAACCCTTTCATACATGTGCAAACCGGCGATGCATTATTGTCACACACTCCGTACGGACCACACTCCCTGTAATGGTCGCATTGATCCGACGGTTTGTACCAGAACTTGTTCCATCTTCCTTGTATCCACAGGTAGCGTTGAAACTCGCCATCAGAATCAGATGTCACAATTATCCTCGACAAGGAAGGTCTTGTAACGGAAAAAGAGTACCACGCACCATGATCATCATAAGTGAAATTGAACTTGAGACCATCGGTGTTGTCTTTCATCGCCGGGTTCCCACTGAATCTCTCACCATTCCAAGGACCACTTCGGCATATTATAGTTTGGTTTCTCCTGAGGAGAGTCTCATATAAACCATGGTAATCTATCTTCAAAGTGTAGTCCCCGCTTGAAGGGTCTTCACCTGTGACCTTCCATGATGTTAAGTGCTTCTCTGTTCCTGTGTCCAAGTTCCAACCGACCTTCATCCCTGGTAACAAGGTATCCGTTGGGTACTCGAAGCTCTGCCATAAGTAGTTATTATTGGTCTTGTCTGATGAATCTTTGAGAACAAGGTTACCGGTATCAAGGAGCTGGAGAACTGGATTCTTGGCGTGGGTTTGGTTGGAGGACCATGCAGGGTTCCCGGATGAATTGAGGAGGACAAAGTTTCCATTGTCTCCAATCTTGAGATAGCCTGTGGAGGTTTCAATAGGGTTGTCCCTGTTTGCAACCCAAACTATTGTTTGAGGATTGATGTTGTTGTACCATATTCCGAGGTAATAGTTGGTGTTGGAACCTCTGAAGAAGCCCAGCACGAAGGATTGGTTTTGTGACAATAGCGTTTGGTTGGTTCTGAGGATTTGTGTTCCGGTTAAAGTATCGAAAGAGGTTGATGGAGTGATGAAGAAGAAACCAATAACAATGATGATGTAGTCAATAAGATGAGTGAAGAAGATTCTCATGTTTGCGGAAGGTCAAGAGTAGTGTGTGATTGTTGTTGTGAGTTTAGAGGGTATTATAATAGAACAAGCTCAGTGCCTTTAAATTATTTATCAAGCTAAGAAGAGCAGAACAAACTGACCGGCATCCCATTTTCCTTTTGAACATGTGTTTTGACTTTTGAACAAAGGGTTAGCGAGTTTCCCATATTTCAAAAGTTAATTATTATTATTATCACTTGATGATGCTACTCAATTCTTATATTAGTATATTCAAAAGAGAAAGTTTATGCCATCAGATTTATTAAAATTTGGCCCTACTTAATTCAAAAGAAAATAAATAATTTTATATTATTAAATATAATTTTATCTCAAAAATATTAATAATAATTAATTAATAGATATAAATTATAAAATTTATTAATTTTTTAATATTTTTTTATTAGTTGTTAAAATCAATTACTAATATATTTATTTTTAAATATATGTATAATTTAATTTATTTTTAATATGTATTTATATTTCAATATATATTTTATATTGGTAGTTGATTTTGTTAGCCAATTCCAATACATATATAGCATAATTACATATAAATAATTATTATATCAATTATACTACGTGTATACTAAAATCATCCACTAAAATTAATTATTAATATAAAATATATATTCAAATATAAATATATATTGAAAACAAATTTTTAATTTTCTACTAAACTAGTCCATTGTTTGAATAAAAGTTAGTCCATTTATTAAATTTCTAATTTATTAGTTTTTCCAAAGATTATTTATAAGAAGCGGTTGACTATAAGGGTGTGCATGGGTCGGGTGAAACCGGGTTTGATGTGACCCAAATTCGACCCGAAATATATACCGGGCCTATTTATTAGATCCGAACCCGGTCCTAAACTCGATAAAACCTATACACTTTCGGGCCACGATTATACCGGGTAAAAACCGGGTGAAAACCGGGCCGTTAACATTACATTACCTTGATATCTTCTTATAAGCTAGCATGTAAAAATATCCAAATTTTCAAGACTCCAACCATTATTTGACATGGTAAAATTCACTTAGAAGAATATAACAAGAACTAACTCTTCTCTAAAATTAACGCATAACCATAATCAATACTAATATTGTCTAATAATACCAAATATTTAAATCAATATAAATAATACAATATTATGCATTAGTTTAAAATCTTATGCATTTTAAATATAAAACATTAACTTATAGTCTTATAATAACTAATAACACAAAATATTAATTGTGTATGATGACCGGGCCACCGGGCCGACTTAGAGTGACCCGAGCCATGGCCCGGACCTGACCCAAAATAATGACCGAGTCTATTTTTAAGACCTTACTTGACCCTAGACCCGGTAAAATCACACCAGAATAGCCCCTAAAGTGTTTGGGACCAGGTCGGGTCTTCGGACCAAATCGGGCCATGCACACCTGACTACTTATATATTATATATATTTGTATATATACTTGTTTTTATATATCATTCTAATTTATTTTATAATTTATTAATTGAATTTTTAGAGTTAGCAAAAACAGAAAACTAATTAAGGTGAAGTCTAAAGATTAGAGTTGTATATATCCATGTAAAGTTTTATAATATGCGAGCGAAATGATAAAAAAGATAAATTCTTAGGAACACTAACATTTAGTATTTTTTTATGATTATTTGATGAATATAAATATTAAATTTTTTTAATAAATAAATTTTATTAATTTATGTATATAAATTTTAAAAATATAAATATAAATTGTATTAATTTATGTGTATAAATTTTAATAAATATAAATAAAAATTATATATTTTTTATGTATAAAATTTTTATAAATATAAGTATAAATTATTATTGGTTATGTAATATTGATTCGTTGGAAAAATTGATTATGGACAATTTAGTGACGTGAACCACAAGCAACATATAGTTAGGTCCATCCTGTGTGACAATTTTTTTAGTTTTTTTTTTATTATCTGAATTATTTATCGATTAGTCTCTAACTTTCTAGATTAAAAAAAGTAATGAACTAATCAATGGCAAAGAGAGTTCCAACTTTCTGAAATAATGTTCTCAAAGACAAAGAGCTTGCTGGCTTTCCAGCTATTCAATTTCAAACACAAAATACCCAAAAAAGATTGCTTTCTACTGCTCTCAATGTCTTGGCTCAGGTTCTCTTTATTCGAAGAAGGTGTCTCGATTAGGGCTGCACACGGATCGGATCGGATCGGATATAGCCTAAAATTCTATCCGATCCGCACTGCACTCATCGTATCAGATCGGATACGATATCCGCATTTTTTTAGGCCGGATCCGATCCGATTCGATCCGCATACTTGCGGATCGGATCGGATCGGATATCGGGTATATCCGCATAATTAAAAAAAAAAAAAACTATTTTAAGATTCTATTTGACTATTTTTACAAAAAAAATCCAAAAATTTCATTTTTTATCTGTTTAAGCCTATTTACTCCTAAAATATTATTAATAATAGTTCTTTTGAATAACAAAAACAAAATAATAACACAAGATTTAAGTTTAATTATTCTAAGTTGAAGTACAACATAAAAAATTAAAAACAAAATATCATAAAATTCATAAATAACACACTAAAATTCATATCACATTAGGGTTTATTTTCTTAAACTATGCTATTTATATGTGATGTGCGGATATGCGGATTTGCGGATCGGATCCGCGGATATCACTGCCAAATCCGCAATCCGATCCGACCATAGTGCGGATCCGATCCGATCCGATGGCTCTACGGATCGGATAATATCCGCAAAATTCGGATCGGTTGCGGATAATTACCGCAGATATGCGGATATTATCCGATCCATGTGCAGCCCTATTCTCGATCATCTGAAGGGGCTTAATCGCCATATCTCCACATCGGTGGAGGCAGTGAGCGATGATGTAAAGTTGAGGGGAAACGCTTATGCAGGAGTTGTAGAACAGGTAATTTTTTGTGTAGTGCCTTCCAATTTTTTCTTTTTTTTTTTTATTTATTTCTGTTGGATTTTAGGGTTCCATATTCCTGTCCAGGTATCTCTGCTGAATAAATTGGGAGCAGAGGTTAATGGCAACATGGTGAAAGAGGTAAGCCACTCTATACCTGAAGCTACATCATATTGCCCTAATTTGTTCAATGGCCAGTGGATTTTGACACAGTTTTCTCCTGGTTTAATTATCGAAATTCTTGAGCAGATTTCTGGTGAGAATAAAGCCTCTACCAATGGCTGGTTCCATTTCCGATTGATGCGGTCATTGATGAGGTTGGAGGATGGTGTCATGGAGATGTTAAAATGGGTGGGGTAGTTGGTAGCCAAGGGTCATTGAAGATGCAAATATTATTAACGGATCCAACTTTTCAGCTCAGCCCCTTCAATGGAGCTCCGAACGCAGGTTTCTCTTCCAACCTTGCACCCTCGTGTGAACTTTATCTTTTATAGCTCCGAACGTAGCTCTTTTAGATCGATGTACTAGGGAGGGAAGACCCAGGTAATTATCCTGGACACCAATGTGATTGACGTTTAGAAAAGATTGCTGATTTTTCTGAATTAACTTGCTATCCACCAAAATTTTCATTGTCCTCCAATAGTGCTAGGATTCTGTCACTAGTCTCTATTGTTCCTTTGCAAAAAGGTACAAGAGTCATCGGCAAAAGAGAAGTAGTTCACGGCCGGGCATCTCCGATTAATCTGAATCCTTTTGATTGTGTTGTTTTGTTCAGCTTTGTGTAGTAAGAAGGAAAATTCTTCTACACAAAAAAAGAGAGGTATGGGGATAGGAGGTTACTTTTGGCAGATGCCCTTATTTAGTCTGAAAAAAACAAAACAATTGACCTTCCACAACAACAAAATAAAAAACAGGAGTTACCAATTTATTCATTAAATGATATCATGGTCTAGAAAAACTCTCTTATCTATATAGTATATTAATATTAATTTTGTCATGTATTTATAAAGAACCCAAGTTGTGATGTTTTGAGGCTAGTTTTGTGGATCCTCAGGAGTCAAGAGTCACGACGAAAACGGTGGTGAAACTTGGACCATTCCAGGAAGTTTATAATATGCTGAATCAAAACACTTAACACGGATAAATGATGAATTATCAAAGAAGCTCTCTAAATTTAAAAAAAAAAAGAGAAAAGAAATAAAATTATATATTAATAAGGGCTGGATAGTAATAATAACCATTCATTGATCATTTACTCTGAATGTGCCTAACCAGTTAAACTACAAGTCGGGATGTCCTAAAATAATAAGACTGGAATCCTAATATTCATTTTTTGCTGAAAGTAACAACGAAAACGAAAACTTTAATTCTCCAATATCCTTGTCAAGTGTGTCAATGATGATGCAAATTGTTCTGCTCTTGATGAGAATAGTTGAGATATAACTCGTTTTTATATTAGAATGAGTTTTTGCTTCTTTATCAGATGAGAATGCTTAAACCAATATGATAACTGTATTCTATAACAGTAATATAGTTCATAATTCTTATCAAACATAAAGTGGAGTATCTATACTTCGGAGAAAATTGGTAGTTTTTATTTATTTTTATTTTCTTATAAGCAAGATTTGGTAGGTTACTTTAGGGTTGAAATTTTTTCTTTGTTAAGCAACGGAAAAAACCCGAAGAGTTAAAAAAAAAAACTTTAATATGATTAGAATTACTTTTAAAATTATGACTCTTAAAAAATTATAAGCTAATGGTATTATGAGATCATGGTATTTCCGAGTCCAGTAGATCAAAAACTAATTTGTCCCTGGATCTAAACTTCATTTAAGCTATGAATTTTTGTCTATGTATTCTGATTGAATCATCCAAATTTGATTCTTAATTTCTTATTACTAAAAATCTGACTCATCAAATCTAACTTGATTAAAGAATAAAAAGAACCATAAATGGAAGTAGAATTTGTCTCTCCTTTTTTTTAAGAATATATACAGAAATAGTGGATGATATCATTCGTCATAAACTACCTAGCATCTAACATTGTGATTGTGACTTGATTCACACTCCATATTTCATTTTGCTTGTTTGAAGATGAATCAATCTCTGGATCATTTGTCCTTGCGTAAAATCCAGGAATTTTAGGTTTTGGCATTGATGGAGCTTCACTACTCAACATTAAGACCACTGAAGGCATTGTTGGTCTATCTTCTGCACGTTCTTGTACACATAAGAGACTAATATGTATGCATCTCATAACTTTAGATTTTGCATATGAATTGCCAATGGATGGATCAATTAGTGTCAGTGCAGTTCCTTTATGCCAATGCCTCCATACCTATAAGAATACATAGTGTAATCATTATAATATATCAATTAGAATGTTTATTTTTTAGCTAGGAAGTACTCAGATTTAGGAGGAAATTCTTTTACTTACATTTCCTAGAAGATTCAATTCATTGTTATCACTGTAAAACTTTCGATTCTTTTTTCCAGTTATAATCTCCAATACCATAACTCCAAAGCTAAAAACATCAGATTTTATTGAGAAGTTTCCGTCCATAGCATATTCAGGAGACATATAACCACTACAGAATAGAAATGTGCATAAATTATAATGAAGTCACAGTATCAGGGTTTTCAGAAAGCATTGGTAAATTATCATGTTATACTCACTATGTTCCAACAATTCTTAATGTTTTTGCTTGCATTTGATCTTTGTCAAAAATTCTAGCCATTCCAAAGTCTGATATTTTTGGATTCATTTCATTATCTAATAATATGTTACTTGTCTTGAGATCTCTATGAATAATTCGAAATCTCGAATCTTGATGCAAATAAAGAAGCCCTTTGGCTATCCCATATATAATATTGAAACGTCTTTCCCAATCAAGCAAGGGTTTTTTCGATTTGTCTGCAACATCAGTTATTATTAATACATATAAACTAAGGATAAGAGCAAAACAAATATAGATCATAATCAGAAAGTAGAAAATATTGAAATAAACAATACTACCAAATAAAATGGAATCAAGGCCTCTATTTTCCATATACTCATACACCAACATCTTCTCATCCTTCTCAATGCAGCAACCAAGCAACCGAACAAGATTTCGGTGTTGCAGCTTGACAATTAACTTGACTTCATTCTTGAACTCTTCATTTCCTTGTCCAGAATTCTTTGATAATCTCTTCACAGCAATCTCTTGGCCTTCAATCAATCTTCCCTGATATTGTCATAGGTACGATTGATTAGTGTGTGTATACAAGTGTGTTTATGTTTTGATGTGAGAATTTTTGTAATGGTGGCAGCTGTGCACAAAGTATTAAAACAACTTACTCTATAAACACTACCGAAGCCTCCTTCTCCAAGTTTATTATCTTGAGAGAAATTGTTTGTAGCCATTGTTAAGGTATCGAAATCAAACATTGGCAATTCCAGATCATCCATGTTCCTTTCATCACCTAAGTGTTTTCTAGAAAACACCACCGCATTCATTATCCAATCATGACTTCTGCGGACAAAACCTGGAATAGCGGCTATACATTGTTTACAACCAAGGTAAATCTATTTATACTGCACAACTATATACAGGCATTCATATGAGGGAGATTAATTATACATTACCTCTAGATCTTTGTTTACTCTTCTTCATTAGGTAACAAATAGCAACCAATCCCAAAACTAAAATAAGTGTGATGCCAACAGCCTGGACTACTCTATGATTCTTGTTGGAGCTAGTAGATCCTGTGTGTCACCAAATTGATAAGAAAGAACTTCCACTTAATCAATTAGGAAGGAACTTGAAATGTCATCTTCATAGCAAAAATGTGCAAGCACTACTGCTTAATATTTATGTTACAACAATTATATGTAATTATTTAGGCAGTTGTATTATTGTAAAACCAAAGGACTTAATTAGGCACTTAGTAAGAATTTCAATATAGTTATTGGATAAAACCTTAAAACTCCTATTATTGAAAAATGCACTTAAAAATTAAAATTCGATATTGGATTCATGTTCAAATTGACCTTTTAAAAGATTTAACGCCTCGATTTAGTCTCAAAAAATACTAATATGAATCAAATTGATCCTTTCTATTTATTCATTATATTTAAATGCCACACATAAAAAATGTAGCAAATATCATGCTTTACACATCCATAATTATTAATGAAACGTTAGCAAAAATTTAACAAAATTACTAATCCACATTGATATCTTTTCAGTAAAAAATATCCACACTGTTAATGTTACAAGTAAATGCATGTCTCACTTTCTTTTGATTATTTTTCTACAACTAATAAACAGCACATAGGGTGATTGATAATAGATAATAGATAGATATATACCTATATCAGCAGCTGCCAATCTGACATAGAGATCTTGACCATCCTTACGGTAGACGCTCATGTCAAAGAGTTGGCCAAGCCACATAACACAGCCACTTCCTCCATTTGTGATGTAGATGTTTGCATATGCAGTGCATGAACAATTCCTCTTACACAAACTCCCACATTCATCAAGTGTCATACTCTTATTCATAAACACGCTGCTTGTCTCCGGCAGCTTCATGTTCTCAAGATGCAAGAACTTGTCAGTGGAACAATTCAAACCAGTGTTCCTCACACACCCATCAGACCCATCTCTCAAGTTCCAAGCTTCCTGGTTCTTAGGCCTGAACCCCTGCATACAAGTGCAAATCGGCGAAGCATCTTTGTCACACACTCCGTACGGACCACACTGTCCATAGTAATCGCATTGATCCGCTGGTAGGTACCAGAACTGGTTCCAACTTCCTTGTATCCACATGTAGCGTTGAAGCTCACCATCAGAATCAGATGTCACAATTGTTCTAGACAACAAGGAAGATTTTGTAATGGAAAAAGAGAAAAACACACTATGCTCATCATAAGTGAAATTGAACTTGAGACCATAGGTGTTGTCTTTCATCGCCGGGTGCCCATTGAATCTCTCACCATTCCAAGGACCACTTCGGCATATTATTGTTTGGTTTTTGTTGAGGAGAATCTCAGGTAAACCATGGTAATCTACCTTCATAGTGTAGTCACCGCTTGAAGGGTCCTCACCTTTGACTTTCCATGATGTTAAGTGCTTCTCCGTTCCTGTGTCCAAGTTCCAACCGATCTTCAGCCCCGGTAACAAGGTATCTGTTGGGTAATCGAAGCTCTGCCATAAGTAGCTACTACTGATCTTGTCTGATGAATCTTTGAGAACAAGGTTACCAGTATCAAGGAGCTGGAGAACTGGATTCTTGGCGTTGGTTTGGTTGGAGGACCATGCAGGGTTCCCGGATGAATTGAGGAGGACAAGGTTTCCATTGTCTCCAATCATAAGATAGCCTGTGGAGTTATCAATGGGGTTGTCTCTGTTTGCAACCCAAACTATTGTTTGAGGATTGATGTTGTTATACCATATTCCAAGGTAATAGTTGGTGTCGGAACCTCTGAAGAAGCCCAGCACAAAGGTTTGGTTTTGTGACAACAGGGTTTGGTTGGTTGTGAGGATTTGTGTGCCGGTTAAAGTATCCGAGGAGGTCGATAGAGTGATGAAGAAGAAGCTAATAAGAATGATGATGAGGTAGTTAAGGTGTGGGAAGAAGATTCTCCTCATGTTTGCGGAAAGTTAAGAGTAGTGTGTGATTGTTGTCCTGATCGTTTAGACGGTAGGATAGAAGAAGCTAATTGCTTTTGACTTATTAAGAGTAGTACTCCTGAGTGATTGTTATTCATCAATTTCTTCATAGATTTGTTCATAAATACAAATTGCTTTTGACTTACCAGCACATTTGACTCTTTTTATATTCCTTTTGGTCATATATCTGTTTTGACTTTTAACTTGGAAGTTAAGTATCATCAGTTGATGATGCTAGATCAATATAATATTGTATGTTGAACGGGTTATTCTTGTCACAATTAGGGGAATTCACAATAAAATAGGGATGCTTGTAAACCAAGTTTATATGAATGTATCAAAACTTGTAAATATAATAATGGGGAGTCTGATTTCTCTTTTGTATTGGTTTCTCATTTAGTTCTTTTAGGTCGGATATAAAACTCATTCAATTAGCTAATACTTTATTTCTTATGGTAAATTTTTTTAGTTCATTATTCTTTACATATCGCTCATCTAAGTTCCGTTTTCAAGTTTATAATCCATTTTGGTTATTATTAATCTTCTGTCAAGTTATTATTGAAGATTTTTGTGATAAATGTTTTATATTATGTTCATGGTTGTGTTTCAAACTTAGTTCTATATAGAAGGGAATCATGAAACTTGAAAGTTTTATATAATGGAATGTCGTGTTTACAAACAACAGAAATTCGAACGACCTTATAGACTTTTTGATGCACATACACGGTATTTCCAGTCCGGTCAATGTCCCAGTCGTAGAGCAAACTTAGACCACTATTTGAAATTAGAAGATACAAAAAAGTATAGGAAACTAATTTTTACTTAACCAACATTATCTAATTTTAGTGTTTAGGTTTATAATTTAAAATAAATAAAATAATTAAAAAAAATTGATTAATATTGGCAAAAAAAATGGTTACTTACTTAACATTACTCAGAAAATATATATTGATTCTTACTCTTATAAACTATTTTCTTTTGATTTTAATACAAGTAATATTTAAAAATGATTTTTATTTTACTTCATGTTGTTAACTTGTTTCATTAAGTAGTATTGATGTGACAAATTAAATATTGACATAACAAATTAATTATCAATAAAATTCTACGTCCAAACAAAATCCTTATCCAAATCTATCCAAGTTGTTGTAACAATTTTTTAAATCATATACTCCTTCTCTTTCTCCTTCTCCGTTTCTTTCTCCTAATCCTTCTCCTCCTCCTCGTATTTCTTCTTCTTCTTCTTTCAAATTTGTGGAGATTCTCCTTCTTTCCTTTTTCTTCTAAATTTGTACATGCAGGTTTTTCTTCTTTCCTTCTTCTCCTCCTCTTTCTTCTCCTCCTCTTAGAGATTATCAATTCAATTTAATTCAATTCAGAACACATGCGTCCATTCAACTCAACAATTCAATTCAATTCAATTCAATTCATAATGAACCGAACATGTTATTAAGGTGAAACAATTGTATAGTCCTAAATAAACGGAACGTTATCCATTATATAAAATCAAATTTAAAACAGCTTTCTGCATAATAAACCGAACACGTTATTAAGGTGAAACAATTGTATTGTACTAAATGAACGGAACATTATCCATTATATAAAATCAAATTCAAAACACCTGTGTCTACAATTTAGAGATTATCATTTCAATTCAATTCAAAACACATGCGTCCATTCAATTCAATTTAGCAATTGCATTTCATTCAATTCGATTGAAAAAATAATCTATTAGTAAAATGTTGGTGTTGTTGGTGATGACGATAACGAAAGAGGAAAAGAAGAAGAAGAAGAAGAGGAGGAGGAGGAGAAGCAGAAGAAGAATCTGCGTGCGCGAAGGAGGAGGAGGAAGTATGCGTGAATTTGAAAGAAGAGAAAGAGGATGTATGGATGTATTTGAAAGTGCGGGGAGGAGAAGAAGAAAAAACGCGTGTAATGACGCTCTTTTAATGAGAGTGGTTTTTGTTGGTGTTGGACCTACTTGGATAAACTTGGATGAAAAAAATACTTGGATGTGTAGCAACAACAACAACAACAAAGCCTTGTCCCACTAGGTGGGGTTGGCTACATGAATCAAACGACGCCATTGAGCTCTATCATGTATCATGCCTACAGAGAGACCGTTTACATGTAGATTTCGTTTGACCACCTCATGGATGGTCAACTTAGGTCTTCCTCTGCCTTTCACCCCTTGTTCATCTTTCATCTCATCCACCCTCCTGATTTGGTGTTCTGTCACTCTTCTTCTCACATGTCCAAACCACCTGAGACGTGATTCTACCATCTTTTTCACAATGGATGCTACTCCAACTCTCTCTCTTATACTTCGTTCCTTATTTTATCCAATCGCGTATGATCACTCATCCATCTCAACATCTTCATCTCTGTCATACTTAGCTTATGTTCGTGCTCCCCTTTGGCCGCCCAACACTCCGTATCATAAAATATATCCGGTCTTATACCAGTGCGATAGAATTTACCTTTAAGTTTTAAAAGCACTTTTTTGTCATATATAAAACCAGATGCACTCCGCAATTTTGACCAACCTGCTTGGATCCTATAATTTACATCCTGTTCAATCTCTCTATTATCTTATATGATGCACCCAAGATATTTAAAACTTTTAACTTTTTATAGGGTGTTTTCTCCAATCTTCACCTCTATATTAGGATTTTTCCTTCTCAAACCAAACTTACATTCCATATATTCCGTCTTGCTACGGCTTATGCGCAGACTATACAATTCTAGAGCTTCTCTCCATAAGTCCAACTTCTTATTTAGGTATTCCCTTTACTCTCCTATAAGGACGATATCATCGGCAAAAAGCATGCACCATGGCGCAGGCTCTTGGATGTACTGTGTAAGTACTTCCAAGACTAATGTGAAAATGTATGGACTTAAGGATGATCCCTGATGTAATCATATACCAATGAAAAATTTCTCTGTCACACCACCTTAAGTCTTCACACTAGTTGTGGCCACATCATACATGTCTTTAATTGCACGAATATATGCGATCCCTACTCTCTTCTTTTCTAAAATCTTCCATAAGACCTCCCTTGGCACCCTATCGTATGCTTTTTTCAAATCAATAAACACAATATGTAGATCCCTTTTATTACTACGATACCTCTCCATCATCCTTCTTAACAGGTATATTGCTTCAGTGGTGGATCTGCCTGACGTTTTCTATTACTTATGTCTCTTTTCTCAACCTCCGTTCTATCACCATTTCCCATAACTTCATAGTATGACTCATGAGCTTGATCCCTCTATAGTTTTCACAACTTTGTATATCCCCCTTATTCTTGTAGATAGGTACCAAGATGCTCTTTCTACACTCATCAGGTATCTTCTTTGACCTTAAAATCTTATTAAAAAGCTTGGTTAACCAATTGATGTCATTTCCTCTAAGGCCCTTCCAAACCTCAATCGGGATATTATCAGGTTCTACTGCCCTACCATTTTAATTTGCTTTAAAACCTCTTTTATCTCGAAGTCTCGAATCCTTCGATAATAGTCAAAGTTTTGATCTTCTTTCCTTGTGCATAACTGACCAAGACTCGGAAGAGTCTTATGTCCTTCATTAAATAACTTGTAGAAGTAGCTCTTTCACCTTTCATTAATCTTCTCCTCCTGAGCTAGCACCTCTCCATCCTTATCCTTTATGCACTTAACCTGATCCAAATCTCTCGTTCTTCTTTCACGTTTCTTTGCGATTCTATATATACATTTTTCTCCTTCTTCCGTACCCAAAGACTGGTAAAGACCCTTATATGCTCTCGTTCTTCCTTTACTTACAGCCACTTTTGTCTCTTTCTTAGCCGCCTTATATTTTTTCCAATTATCTGCATTGTGGCATAAAGACCACTCTTTAAAGCACTCCCTTTTTATCTTTATCTTTTCTTGTACACTCGCATTCCACCACCAGGACTCTTTGTCTCTTGGTCCTGTCCCTTTAGATTCACCAAAACTTTCTTTTGCTGTTATTCTAATAACTTTTGCCATCTCCCTCCACATCTCTTCCATGCTTCCATTTTCATCCCACTTTGCCTCTTCTCCTACTCGTCTTAAGAAACTTCTTTGTTCCTCACCTTTCATCTGTCATCATCTCGTCCTTGAGTTCTTTGTATGATGTCTTTTCCTCAATTTTTATTCGACGCGAAAATCCATGACGAGCATCCTATGTTGTGTTGTTAAACTCTCCCGTGATAATTTTACAATTAATGCAAAATTTATGGTCGAGTCTCCCCAACAAGAAGAAGTCGATTTGAGAGCTTGTCATGCTACTCTTATATGTTATAAGATACTCGTCTCTCTTTTTAAAACATGTATTTGCAATGAGAAGGTCAAAAGTTGGATGTGTAACAATCTTAATTAATGATATAGACTAAAATGAAAATTTTTAAACTTTTATTATATCAAAATTAAAAAATATATAAAAAATATTTTATGAAAAAACGCTTTTTTGCTTTCAAATTTTTTGGTTGAGGAGGGACGGGGTTGAGTGTTTTGTTATTATAGGTGGGTGTTGGAGAGGAAGATCAGGTGGCAGAGATTTCAAGGAGAGTGGGATGGAATTGTGGTAAAGAGTTTAGGATTTAAAATTTAGATTAGGTTAAATAAGGAGAGGTAATTTGAAAATTTTGAGTAGTTTTTGTAGTGTGAACAGTTTTGTCTACTAAAATTCGTTTTTCATGAGTACAATGTGTCAGTTGTTTTTTTCGTAAATATATTTGTTATCGATTTAAACATTTGTAGGTAGAAATTATAGTTTTAATATTCTTAAAGTATTCTTTAATTTTCTTTTCTTTTCTTCTTACATTTTTTCCACTTCTTGTATTAATGAGCATTATTTGAAATTCACCCGCCAATATGTTGAGTGAAGGTTGATTTTATGACAAGGCTCTGTGCTTAATTGATGGCTTAATGCAACCCCATAAGGTAGGGGTAGTCATGCACCCTTTAGAGTTTGTTTGGAATGCTAGGAATTAGAATTCACTCGAGAGTTGAATTCTGGTTCTTATTTTGGAACAACTAAAAATGAATGATTTGAATTCCTTTGAAAATTTCAATTCCCATTTTTCTTTTATTTGTAAATCAGATCAAAAAGGGTTTGATTTCAAATTAACTCTGGCACTCTTTAAACTTGAATTCTATTCCATTAATATATTATAATTATTCCAAATTATGAAATTGAATTTTAAATAAAAATGAATTCTTTTCTTAAAGGAAATAGAATTCTTTTCTCATGTTAAATGGTTTCTAAACAAGCTCTTAATTTACTTTATTGTATGTGAACTGTTATATAGGTTGTGTTTGTTTGTTGAAACATGGACACTAATTGTTAGACATGGTGGTATATGTCCACCGTTTGTTTGCTGAGGTACAGATTTGGATGGAGACAGTGGTATATAGATACACACAAAATACATGTATTTAATATTCCTCCTTAAAGTTGAGACATAGAGACACAATGTATAGGACACAAAATCTAACCTTTTTATTCTTAATTATTTTTGAAATTACCAAGACAGAGAATAAAATTGACATTTAGTTTATATGTGTTTCTTGTACATTATTATCAAACACATTATAAAATTTGTGTATGTGTATTTATGTATGTATCTATGTGTCTCAAAGACACTAACCAAATGGAGCATTAGGTACGAAATAGTAGGAGTCATTGGAGGTATGAGAATGAGATTGCTAGACAGAGAAGAGATAACTAGGCGGCTTATTAAAGTTTCTTGTGTATGTATGTTGGCTATATATCACAATAGAAGCTATAATTTGTCTCTGTATTCTGATTGAATCATCCAAATCTGTGACTAATCAAATCTAACTTGATTACAGAATGAGAAAGGCCACACTTTAAATGGAAGTAGAATTTGTCTCTGTTCTTTTATGTTTTGAGAATATATACAAAAATAGTGGATGATGCTATTTTTCTTTAATTATCTAGTATTTACCTAGCATCTAACATTGTGATTGTGACTTGATTCACACTCCATGTTTCATCTTGTTTATTTGACGATGAATCAATCTGTAGATGTTTTTTCCATGTTGAAAATCCCGGATTTTTAGGATTTGGCATTGATGGAGCTTCACTACTCAACATTAAGACCACTGAAGACATTGTTGGCCTATCTTCTGCATGTTCTTGGACGCATAAGAGACCAATATGTATGCATTTTACAACTTCAGCTTCTGTGTATAAATTGTCAATAGATGGATCAAGAAGTGACAATGCAGTTCCTTCATGCCAGTGCTTCCATACCTTAAAGAATAGATAGTACAATCATTATAATACATCAACCAGAATGTTTATTTTTTAGCTAAGAAGAACTCTGATTAAGGAGAAAATAATTTTCACTTACATTTCCCAGAAGATTCAATTCATCATTCTCACTATAAAACTCTCTATTCTTCTTCCCAGTTACGATCTCCAATACCATAACTCCAAAGCTAAAAACATCGGATTTTATTGAGAAATTTCCGTCCATAGCATATTCAGGAGACATATAACCACTACAAAATAGAAATATACATAAATTAAAAAAGAAGTCACTTTATCTAGTCTTTTAAAAAACACTCTAGTGAATTATCAAATTATACTCACTATGTTCCAACAATTCTTAATGTTTTTGCTTGCATTTGATCTTTGCCGAAAATTCTAGCCATTCCAAAGTCTGATATCTTTGGATTCATTTCATTATCTAATAATATATTACTTGTCTTGAGATCTCTATGAATAATTCGAAATCTTGAATCTTGATGCAAATAAAGAAGTCCTCTTGCCATCCCATATATAATATTGTAACGCCTTTCCCAGTCAAGTAAGGTTCTTTTTGATTTGTCTACAACATTAGTTATTATTAACACATATAAATTAAGTATATATGATAATTTGAAAAGAAATAGTGAAATAAGTATGCAAGTTACCAAACAAAATGGAATCAAGGCTTCTATTTTTCATATACTCATACACCAATATTTTTTCATCCTTCTCAATGCAGCAACCAAGCAACCGCACAAGATTTCGGTGTTGGAGCTTGACAATTAACTTGACTTCATTCTTAAACTCTTCAATTCCTTGTCCAGAATCTTCTGATAACCTCTTCACAGCAATTTCTTGACCTTTAATCAATCTGCCCTGATTATACCATATGCACGATCTGTTAGTGTGTTTATGTTATGATGTGAGACTTAATTTTAGTGATGATGGCAGCTATGCATAAAGTATTAAAACAACTTACCCTATAAACACTACCGAAGCCTCCTTCTCCAAGTTTATTATCTTGAGAGAAATTATTTGTAGCCATCATTAAGGTATCAAAATCAAACATTGGCAACTCTAGACCATCCATGTTCCTTTCATCACCCAAGTATCTTCTAGAAGGCACCACCTCATTCGTTAACCAATCATGATTTCTGTGGACAATACCTGAAATTTGTAGCGGCTATATAATGATTACATACATTAAAGGGAAAATTATTTATGCTGCACAAAGACCATATGCACTAAAGTACTATATATAGGCATTACAAGGGTGATTATTATGCATTACCTATAGATCTTTGTTTTCTCTTCTTCCTTAAGTAACAAATAGCAACCAATCCCAAAACTAAAACAAGTGCACTAAGTGTGATGCCAATATCCAGAACTGCTCTATGATTCTTGTTGGAGCTAGTAGATCCTGTGTCACCAAATTGATAAAAAAAGAACTTCACTTAATCAATTAGGAAGGAACTTGCAATACCAAATCATAGCAAAAATGTGCAACCGCTACTATTTCATAGGCAGTTGTATTATTGTGAAACCAAAGCACTTAAACAATATGCAAACACGTTACAACTGAAAATGTGCATGTATCACTTTCTTTTGATTATTAAAGGGTACAACAAAATATATGGAGAGATAGATAGATATAGATACCTATATCAGCAGCTGCTAATCTGACATAGAGATCTTGGCCATCCGTACTGTAGACTCTCGTGTCAATGAGTTGACCAAGCCACATAACACAGCCACTTCCTCCATTTCTGATATCGATGTTTGCATATGCAGTGCATGAACAATTCCTCTTACACAAACTCCCACATTCATCAAGTGTCATACTCTTATTCACAAACACACTGCTTGTCTCCGGCAGCTTCGTGTGCTCAAGATGCAAGAACTTGTCAGTGGAACAATTCAAAACCGTGTTCCTCACACACCCATCAGATCCATCTCTCAAGTTCCAAGCTTCTTGGTTCTTAGGCCTGAACCCCTGCATACACTTGCAAATCGATGAAGCATTCTCGTCACACACTCCGTACGGACCACACTGTCTATAGTAATCGCATTGATCCGCTGGTTGATACCAGAACTTGTTCCAACTTCCTTGTATCCACATGTAGCGTTGAAACTCGCCATCAGTATCAGATGTCACAATTATCCTCGGCAACAAGGAAGGTTCTGTAATGGAAAAAGAGTACCACACACTGTGCTCATCATAAGTGAAATTGAACTTGAGACCGTCGATGTTGTTTTTCATCGCCGGGATCCCACTGTATCCCTCACCATTCCAAGGACCAGTTCGGAATATTATAGTTTGGTTTTTCCTGAGGAAAGCCTCAGGTAAACCATGGTAATCTAACTTCATAGTGAAGTCACCGCTTGAAGGGTCTTCACCTGTAACCTTCCATGATGTTAAATGCTTCTCCGTTCCTGTGTCCAAGTTCCAACCGATCTTCATCCCCGGTAACACGGTATCCGTTGGGTAATCAAAGCTCTGCCATAAGTAGTTATTATTGGTCTTGTCTGATGAATCTTTGAGAACAAGGTTACCGGTATCGAGGAGCTGAAGAACTGGATTCTTGGCGCTGGTTTGGTTGGAGGACCATGCGGGTTTCCCGGATGAATTGAGGAGGACAAAGTTTCCGTTGTCTCCAATCTTGAGATGGCCGGTAGAGTTGTCAACGGGGTTGTCTCTGTTTGCAACCCAAACTATTGTTCGAGGATTGATGTTGTTGTACCATATTCCGAGGTAATAGTTGGTGTTGGAACCTCTGAAGAAGCCTAGAACGAAGGTTTGGTTTTTTGACAACAAGGTTTGGTTGGTTGTGAGGATTTGAGTCCCGGTTAAAGTATCCAAAGAGGTTGATGGAGTGATAAAGAAGAAGAAGCTAATAACAAGGATGATGAGGGAGTTAAGGTGAGTGAAGAAGATTCTCATGTTTGCGGGAAGTTAGGATCAGTAGTGTGTGATTGTTGTGGTGGGTTTCGAGGGTAGTATTGAAGAAACTGAGTGTTGTTGACTTATTCATGAAGGAAGAGCAGAACATGGTGACCGGCATCCATTTGTTAGGTATATAGCATAAGAATGTTAATATTAATTTTGTCATGTATTTTCAAAGAACAAATGATGTGATATTTTGAGGCTAGTTTTCTAGATCCTCAAGAGTCACGACGCAATCGGTGGTGAAACTTGGACCTTTCCAAGTTGGAAGTATGGTGAATCAAAACACGCAACACAGATCAATGATGAAGCACACCAAACAACAACAAAAGGCCAAAACATTAAGAACTTTAAAAGCTACACAGGCTAAATAAATATCAGAAAGGTAGAACGACGTCGCGGAAGTGCAATAAATTGTAATTCCTCTTAAAAAGATTGAAAGCGTCATTGTAACCCTGTTTCTAAAGACTACTGAAAGCATTGCTCATTCAAAAATAATATTCGTCGCTATTATTATCAGGTCATTATCATAATATATTTTAATGGCCTTTAAATATTGTGACATAAGTAGGTCAATGTCCCAATCGTAGAGGTCAACATTAGACTATCAACTTAGACCACTACTTGATATATATATGTTGATCTTTATAATTTTCTTTATTTAAAACACAAAATTTAAAGGTTTTTGTTTTTTTGAAAAGTTTGTCTTATTTCAAAATTAGCATTAGCTAACTTGTTGTCCATGCAGTCTTTATATAAGTATATATCCACAATAAAAAATAAAATTAAAAAAAAGGTTTTTTATTTTACTCTATATTATTAATTTGTTTTATTAAATGTTGACGTCACAGATTAAAAGCTGACGAAATAAACTAGTATATACTAAAAAAATATCTATTAAATTTTACTACAATAAAATTTAAAAAAATTATAGGGTTAACCACCAAAAACGCTTTTAAATTATTTAAATACTTACAAAAATGCACCCAAATTTTACTATCGACAAAAATGCCTTCAAATAATTTAAAAATGAGACAAAAATATCCAACAGTAAAATTATATTTTCAAAAAATGCCTTAGAGATTGAATTTTGATACGATTTTTTTCAAGCATGATTATAAAAATGAGATATTATTATCATTAAAATTTGGTAATTTTTCGTTAAGTATATATTTTTTTGTAATTTTTTTGTTAACAACCAATAATACTTTTAAGAAATCACAAAAAATTATATACTTAGCAAAAAATCACCAAATTTTAAGAATAAAAATATCTCATTTTTTTTTAATCATTCTTGCAAAAAATTGCATCAAAATTCAATCTCTAATGTATCTTTTGAGAAATAATATTTAATGTTAGATTTTTTGCACGATTATCTAACACTAAATATGTATTTCTCAAAAAATATATTAGAAATTGAATTTTGATGTGATTTTTTACAAGAATAATTAAAAAAATGAGATATTATTATTCTTAAAATTTGGTAATTTTTCGTTAAGTATATGTTTTTTTTGTTAACAACCAATAATACTTTTAAAAAATCACAAAAAAATATATACTTAGCAAAAAAATCACCAAATTTTAAGAATAATAATATCTCATTTTTTTAATCATGCTTGCAAAAAATCGCATCAAAATTCAATCTCTAAGACATTTTTGAAAATACATATTTATTGGGGCAATTTACCAAAATAAATAATTTGACTTCCAATTTTATCAGAATACACATTTTGCAAAATGGATACCAAAATGCATTTTTTCCATAAATTATGTAAACCGCAACGGGAGACCAACGGTTTACAAATGAACGTAAACCGGAGGTCTCGTGGATTACATTCAAAACCAGCACATAATCCGTGATAGGGGTGTCGCGGTTTGTGTGTGAATTGCAAACTTGCATAAACCGCTGTACTCTACAACGGTTTATGTTGATATGAAAAAGAGAAAAACCCAAATCAGCCCCTGACAATTACCTCGAAAGACAACGAGGCCCCCGACAAAAAAAAACCCCAACCCGGCCCCTGACAAAAAAAAACTTAACCCGCCCCTGACAATTACTTCGAAAGGACAACGAGGTCCCTGTGCCAAAAAAAATTAATGTTATTTTTTTTGGCACAGGAGCTAATCAGTTCCAAAAAAAAATTATCAGGGGCCGGATTGGATGTTTTTTTTTGTTGGGGACCTCGTTGTCCTTTCAAGATAATTATCAGGGGCCGGATGGGGTATTCACTCTATGAAAAATGGCTAGAAACTGCGGCAGGAGTCTCGCGGTTTCTCTGTATATGTATTTTTTGCTCTCAGTTGAACATTTTTTCAACCTGAACCTTCAATCTTAAGCATAGTTTTTACCAGTTTCAGTGCTTTACCATGTCTGACATCTCATGGAGGGGTTGTTAAGAATAGGTTTAGATTTCGTTTTTTATTTTTATTTTTTAAAAATAATTTTTATTTTCAATTTTTTACATTTAAAAATTTTTTTTAAAAGATACCTTATTTCTAAATGTTGAAAATAATAAAAATATGTTTAGCTGGTTTATAATAAAAATATTTTCAATTTGTTAAATTTTTTTATTTAGTACTGAGTACGTACTACCTGAATTAAAAGAGTTACGGTGAATAATAAATTAACTTACTAGTTTTATTTTTTAATGGTTGATCTATATAAATGCAATTAATTATTTTATATTTAATATTATATAAAAATAAATTATTCTTAAATTTGAAGGAAGAATCAGGAGCATTATTGAGATTCTCTTGATCAAATGGCAGAAAACTTAGCCAATGAAATAAGTAGAGAAGACATAGCCTGAAAAAAAAAAAAGAAAACATAAATAAATAAATAAACACAACATCCCAGGGCCCAAAAAAATTTGATCTTTTGATAAAATTGAAACAAAATAATCAAAAGAGTCGTCGAAAAAAATCAACAAAAAAATATATGAAAAAAAAAGAGAAAGCGGAATAACCTGAGAATTGGAGAGCATAATGGGAGAATAAGCAATGCAGTGGGACTAATGCCATGGACATATGGTGATGCAGAGCAAGAAGATGGAGAGATGTAGATGCGAAAAGGGTCGCGGTTTATGCACGTTTGCAATTCACACACAAACCGCGACACCCCTATCGCGGATTATGTGCAGTTTAGTTTCGAACGTAATCCGCGAAACCCTGTAGCAGTCTACGTTCATTTGTAAACCGTGGGTCCTCTGTCGTGGTTTATATAGTTTATGAAAAAATGTATTTTGGTATCCGTTTTGTAAAATGTGTATTTTGGTAAAATTGGAAGCCAAATTATTTATTTTGGTAAATTGCTCTATTTACTGTTGAGCATTTTTGTCGCGTTTTTAAATTATTTGAAGGCATTTTTGTTGATAGTAAAATTCAGATACATTTTTATCGGCATTTAAATAATTCGAGGATGTTTTTGGTAGTTAACCCAAAATTATATAAACAAATATTTTATAGAAATTACTATTGGAGAGTAGGTCTAAATTAGAAATTGTCAAGATGGTAATGTTAGAGAAAAGGACAAATCGATTCTTGACTTTTTGGTTCGCGGACATTTAAGTTTCTCAAGATTTAAAAATACATTTAAGTGTCTGACCTCTTTAAAATCTGGACATATTGATCCCTAAGTCTAATTTGTTTAATTTTAAAAATTCTCTCACGTGTACATCTGTATCAATCAGGTCAGTACAACGAAAGTCACGTTTGATTTTTCCGTTGAGTCTGACGGACTCAAGTGAACATGAGAGATCAATATGTCCTGATTTTAAAAAGGTTTGGGACTTAAATGTATTTTCAAATCTTCGAGAACTTAAATGTCTGTGGATCAAAAGGTCAATGACCTATTTGTCATTTTCTCTATTATTATTGAGTAGTTAGTTACATTTGATGGTTAGCTAACTAGGATGAGTTAGTTCATAGTTGTAAGAACCGAACTGTTGATTAAACCGGTCAAACTACTAATTTACTGGTTTATTAGTTTAATTGATAAATTATTGGTTGAACCGATAAAATCGATCATATGTAAATAAAAAATATAAAATAATCAAAAACTTAAAAAATTTAAAACACATATCTTCACTAACATTTTAAGAACAATTAAGTCTCAAATTTTAAAGACAACTAATACAAAGATAGACATAAAATTAGTTAGTACTACTACAATAATATCTTAATCTGACACAATAAGAATACAAATCCATAATATCAGTAAATTTTAATACTAGAATAAAAACAGATAATTTTAATCACAATACTAACATTGAAATAGATAAAAATTAATAAATTTTTAGTAAAGTTTATATTTCTATTAATAAAGGTACATAATTAAAAATATAATTAATTCAAAAAATAAAAAATAAAAAATTAAAATTAAATTAGATATTTATAAAATTATTTAATTCAAGGATTTACTGTATAATTAGTCTTTATCATATATAATATTGAGAAGTGTTGTAATAAACACAAAGGATATGGATGCCCATTAATATCATGGGTGACTCGGTATTCATGTTACCAAAAAAGAATTTACATTTAATAAAAGTTGAAAATATGAACCCTATACATGTATAAATAGGGGGTATGGTACGAGACAATACACACAATAATAATAAAACACTCTTTTCTTCCTCCATACATTATAATAATAATTTTCTCTTTTCTCTATCTATCCGAAGGTCTTAAGTTTATAATATATTAGTGATATAATAATCATCTCGATTATATTAAGATAGTAATTGTGGTGAATATTATTACTAGAGTTCTATATTTATATTTCTCTATCTTATATTTATATCTTCCTTATTCTTTTATTTATTTTATAACACATTATCAGCACGAGACTCTGATCAAATTTTTAGGAAGACTCAGGTAACAAATTTTCATTATGTCGAAACTCTCTCATCTTGAATTCAATGCTCTTGATATATATGAAAATAATTATTTATCATGGATATTAGATACTAAAATCCATCTTGATTCAATGGATCTTGGAGATACCATTAAGGCTGAAAATAATGCATCCCAGAAGGATGAAGCCAAAGCCATGATTTTCCTTCGTCGTCATCTTGATGAAGGATTGAAAAATGAATATCTCACATTAAAAGATCCTGCAGATCTTTGGAAAGACCTTGAAGAAAGGTATAATCATCAAAAAACGGTGATACTTCCTCAAGCCCGATATGAGTGGACGCACTTGCATCTGCAGGATTTTAAATCCATAAATGAATATAATTCTGCAATGTTTCGAATCACCTCACGAATGAAATTATGTGGGGTAAAGATAACTGATCATGATATGTTGGAGAAAACATTCTCAACCTTCCATGCCTCGAATGTACTCCTGCAGCAGTAGTATCGAGAAAAAGGGTTTAAAAAATATTCTAAGTTAATTTCTTACCTTTTTCTTGCTGAACGCAACAATGAGGTGCTCTTAAAGAATCACGAAGCGTGCCCAACTGGCGCCGCCCCATTTCCTGAAGTAAATGTGGCAAATCATTACCCCAGAAGAGGTAGATGGCAAGGTTTTTTTACAAACAAGAAAAATTATGGAAGGAAAAGGAATTATGTTCAAAAGAGAGGATCTCACCAGAAGTGGGATAAAGAAAGAAATATTGGGCAAAATAAATCAACAGAGGATAAGTGTTTTCGTTGTGGTGGAAAGGGTCATTGGTCACGTACCTGTCGTATCCCAAGGCACCTAGTCGATCTTTACTAATCATCTTTGAAAAAGGATGACAAAGGAAAGGAAACAAATTTTGTTTCAAATGATGCTGAAAATTTCACCACTCATTATGATGTATCTGATTTCTTTGAGGACCCTGAAGAAAATATTGGTCATTTAATTAATGATGGAATTGTTTAATATGTGGGATTGTTAAGTATTCATGTAAATAAATAATGTAAAGAACTTATTGTTAAGTTTTATTTAAGTTTCAAATATGATGTATATAAATAATGAAATATTAATGTTTATGAATTTTGAAATTATTAAATGTGTCAAGTTTTAAAATAAAATTTTAGTATATGACATTATTTTTATGTACAGTGTTTCTTAGAAAAATAATTTCGATCAAGTATTCAATTTAACTGTGCATACTACTCTTTTATTATTATTTGTCTTTGAAGAAAATGGCAATGATATATAATGAAAATGTATGCCTTGCGGATAGTGCAAGTTCGCACACTATTCTCAAAAGTGATATATATTTTACCCATCTGGTGCCAAAAGAAGAATGTGTTAATACTATTATTGGCTCAGGCAATGTGATAGAAGGCTTCGGAAGAACTATAATTTTGTTTCCTGGAGGAACAAAATTTATAATAAATAATGCACTATTATCTACCATGTCTCTGAGGAACTTGTTGAATTTCAAAGATATTCGCGGAAACGGATATCATATTGAGTCAATGAAGGAGGAAAATCATGAGTATTTATATATCACAACTCATGATTCAAATAAGAAAGTTATATTAGAAAAATTACCCAAAATCTCATCTGGGTTGTATTACACCAAGATTAGTGCAATTGAATCACATGCCATTGTAAACCAGAAGTTTACTAACCCAAATGAATTCATAACTTGGCACGACTGATTGGGTCATCCAGGAACAACCATGATGAGAAGAATTATTGAAAACTCCCATGGACATTCACTAAAGAACCAGAAAATTCTTAAATCTAGTGAATTTTGTTGTGCTGCATGTTCTCAAGAGAAGTTAATTTTAAGTCCATCACTAGTAAAGATTGGATTTGAGTCCCCTGAATTTCTAGAAAGGATTCAAGGCGATATATGTGGACCTATTCATCTACCATGTGGATATTTTAGATATTTTATGGTCCTAATAGACGTATCTTCGAGATGGTTACACGTGTGCTTATTGTCTTCTCGCAACCTGGCGTTTGCGAGATTACTGGCTCAAATTATTCGAATAAAAGCACAATTTTCAGAAAATCCAATCAAAGCAATTCGTCTTGATAATGCTGGTGAATTTACTTCCTAAGCTTTTGATGCTTATTGTATGGCTAATGGAATAAGTGTTGAACATCCAGTAGCTTATATTCACACACAAAATGGGTTAGCAGAATCACTTATTAAACGCCTCTAATTAATTGCTGGACCCTTACTTATGAGAACAAATCTCCCAACCTCGGTTTGGGGGCATGCTATTTTACATGCCGCAGCACTTATTCGTTTGAGGCCAACGAGTTACCATCAGTTCTCTCCTATGTAATTAGCTTTTGGCCAGTAGCCAAATATTTCCCATTTAAGAATATTCGGGTGTGCGATATATGTTCCCATTGCACCACCTAATCGTACCAAAATGGGACCCCAAAGAAAATTAGAGATATATGTTGGATATGATTCTCCTTCTATCGTGAGGTATCTTGAGATACAAACTAGAGATGTATTTAAAGCCCGATTTGCGGATTGTCATTTTGATGAATCAAAATTTCTAACAATAGGGGGAGAGAATAAGTTTCCTGAAAAGGAACTTAATTGGAATGCATCATCCTTGATGCATTTAGATCCTCGATCAGGACAATGTGAACTAGAAGTTCAAAAGATTATACATTTGCAAAGAATAGAAAATGAATTGCCTGATGCATTTTCCGATACAAAGAGGATAACCAAATCTTATATACCAGGAAAAAACTCCCCAATTCGAATTGATGTCCCAGTAGGACAAGTAGCCACTAAAGCAAATTCACGCCAGAAGCGTGGCAGGCCTGTCGGTTCCAAAGAAAAAAAATCCTCGAAAGCAAAAAGAGGTAAATACTATTCCTGTTGAAAAAGACATAGTAGAAACACCTTGCGGTTGTCCAAAATTCTGATATAATTTTAACGGCAGAAGACGTTCAGGTACCTGAAAATTGTGAAAATGACGAGATCTCGATAAATTATGTCTTTACAGGAGAGAAATGGGACCGAAATAAGACAATTGTCAATGAAATATTTGCATATAATGTGGCATTAAATATCATGCATGAAAGTAAGGATCTTGAGCCAAGATCAGTCGAAGAATGTCGACAAAGAAATGATTGGCCAAAATGGGAAGAAGCCATGAAGGCTGAATTAGACTCACTTGCAAAACGTGAAGTCTTTAGACCTGTAGTCCGTACACCAGAAGATGTAAAACCTGTTGGATACTGATGGGTATTTGTGAGAAAACGAAATGAGAAAAATGAAGTTGTGCGCTACAAAGCCCGACTTGTGGTACAAGATTTTTCACAAAGGCCCGGTATAGATTATGAAGAAACGTATTTCCCTGTAGTGGATGCGATAACATTGCGTTATTTGGTCAGTTTATCTGCATATCATAAACTGCATATGCACTTAATGGATGTGATAACAGCCTATTTATACGGCTCATTAGATCGGGATATCTATATGAAAGTCCTTGAAGGACTAAAGATATCTAAACCATCCAATGAATATTCACAGGGATTATACTCAGTTAAATTACAAAGATCTTTATATGGTCTGAAGCAATCTGGACAAATGTGGTATAATCGTCTTACTGAGTATCTGGCAAAAAATGGATATAAGAATGATGATATATGTCCATGTATTTTCATAAAGAAATCTGCATCTGAATTCATTATAATTGCTTTGTACGTTGATGATTTAAATATCATTGGAACTCCTGAAGAGATTTCAACAATTATAAAAACTCTAAAAGAAGAGTTTGAGATGAAAGATCTTGGAAAGACTAAATTTTGTCTCGGCCTGCAGATCGAGCATATAAAAAATGGGATCTTTATTCATCAAACGATATACACAGAAAAGATCTTGAAAAGATTTTATATGGATAAGTCACATCCCTTGAGTACCCCAATGATCGTAAGATCTTTAGATGTGGAGAAGGATCAATTCCGTCTTAAAGAAGAGAATGAAGATATCCTTGGTCCTGAAGTACCATATCTTAGTGCCATTGGAGCACTAATGTATCTTGCTAATAATACACGACCCGATATATCATTTGCTATGAATTTACTAGCAAGATATAGTTCCTCTCCAACCAGAAGACATTGGAGTGGAGTCAAACAAATCTTTCGATATCTTCATGGGACAGTTGATATGGGATTGTTTTATCCCTATGGATCAAAGTCACAATTAGTTGGCTATGCAGATGCTGGATACTTGTCTGATCCACATAAAGGGAGATCTCAAACAGGATATCTGTTCACATATGGGGGTACAGCTATATCATGGAGGTCCACGAAACAGACGATTGCTGCAACATCCTCTAATCATGCCGAAATACTAGCGATTCATGAAGCTAGTCGCGAGTGTTTTTGGCTCAGGAGTTTGATCCAATATATTCTATCATCATGTGGACTGATTGATCATAAGATAGCTCCAACTATCATGTTTGAAGATAATACAGCATGCATTGCTCAACTTAAAGGCGGATACATCAAAGATGATAGAACAAAGCATATTTCTCCCAATTTTTTTCACTCATGATCTTCAAAATCAAGGGACAATTAATGTCCAACAGATCCGCTCAAGTGACAATCTGGCAGATTTATTCATAAAGTCACTCCCAAGATCCTCCTTTGAAAGATTGGTGCATGAGATTGGGATGCGTCGATTTCTAGACATTAAATGATGTCGACAAGAGGGGAAGATTGTACTCTTTTTTCCTTGGTTAGGTTTTTTTTTCATTGGATTTTTCTTGACAAAGTTTTTAATGAGGTAGTCCTCGTCACAAAGGATATTGTACTCTTTTTCCTTCACTAAGGTTTTTTCCCATTGGATTTTTCTTTAGTAAGGTTTTAACGAGGCAATAATCCTAAATGGTCATCCAAGAGAGAGTGTTGTGATAAACACAAAGGATATGGATGCCCATTAATATTATGGGTGACTCAGTATTCATGTTACCAAGAAAGAATTTACATTTAATGAAGGTTGAAAATATGAACCCTATACATGTATAAATAGGGGGTATGGTACGAGACAATACACACAATAATAATAAAACACTCTTTCCTTCCTCCATACATTATAATAATAATTTTTTCTTTTCTCTATCTATCCAAGGTCTTAAGTTTATAATATATTAGTGATATAATAATCATCTCGATTATATTAAGATAGTAATTGTGGTGAATATTATTACTAGAATTCTATATTTATATTTCTCTATCTTATATTTATATCTTCCTTATTCTTTTATTTATTTTACAACAAGAAGCACATTGAGAGAGTTGTTGCTATCATTTTGAAATTTTTCAAACTAACAAGTGTCACGCTGTAAGACTATTTTGAAAATTTTCAAACTAACAAACGCTCACTGGTGGACAAGTGGCACGCTGGAAGACCATAGGCCGCATTAGATCACAAATAAAGATGCGGTACTATAGAGCACCATAGAGTGCACCATTATTGAACCAGTTCATGCAGGTTTTCAATTTTAAACAGTCTAAAAAACGAATTGAACTAATTTATGATTCAATTTTTCGATCAAACCGATCAGTTCGATTCGGTTTTTATAATTATGAGTTCGTTACACACTTACACTAATAGTAGGGTAGGAGTAGTTTTCTATTAAGAATTTACTATGTATAGTTGTGCTCTGTATTTTTATTGAGAATTTGAGATTCATCGTAATATCAAAATCACTTTCCTAATCTCACATACTTTTCTCATTTAATTTCTCTCTCATTTCTAAGAGTACACACGAATTCATCTCTCTAAGCTCAATTTCATCAATTACAAATTTATTTAAACCTATTTCTTTTAAAGAAATAATATACAGTAGTTAATTGTAGGATTTTTTTTATCATTATAGGTATTATATTGTTTCTTATCAGATAGTTTTATTTAGAGTAAATAACTATTTCTGACCATGAAAGATTTAAATATTGACAAAACTAACTATAAAAGAATAAAATTAAAATTGTATCCATAAAAAATGAATTATGTTTGACAAAAATAACTAATTATTAATTTTTTATTATTTCTATTAAAAAATTAATCAAAATATCTTTAATACCCATATCTCTTCTATTATCTTTAACCTTTCAAATTCTTCAACTCAACTCTCTGTTAAATAGTAAAATCACAAAGAGAGTGAGACAAAAGAGATAAACTAAACACAATTATGCTAGTAACCATTGATTTTCTTCTTGCAATCTTCTTCAATAGTTTGCCCACAAAAAATTTTGCCTCGCACACAAACATGGGAATCACGGAAAATAAAGTAAGAAAAAACAATCAAGTAAGGGACAAACAAAATAAAAGTTCAATAAAAATCTATAAGCTCAAATAATAACATTTTTTTTATTCAATTTAGAGAATTTATATAGAAAATGAAATGAGCTATAGCTCTTATTCAATTTCTCTGACAACTATAATAACCTTTCAATTTCTCTGACAACGGATCCATTGCTGCAACAAAAAGACGCTGGAAATATATTGGAGTTAGGGCTAGAGCATCTTTCCTCCGTCGCCGCCTCGGCAGAACCGCCTCAATGACGGAAGCAACGCTTCTCCTCCTTCTCCCGAGCCTAATGATTGCTGAAGACAACGGCATTGATAATTTTTGCTCTTCGTTACTGCTCCTGACTTTGTTTATCTTCTTTCAGTAGTTTATCTCCTTTTGTCTCACTCTGTCTCGGTTTATTGATGAGTTGTATTGACGGTGATGTTGACAGTGACGGTGGTAGTGATGGTGGTATTCAAAATTTGATAAAAAGAGGTAGTGATTTTGTTGGTAAAAGAGACTTGAGTTGAAAAATTTGAAAGGTTGAAGATAATAGAAGAGAATGAGGTAATTTGGGTATTGTAATTAAATTTTTAATAGAAATAATAAAAAATTAATAATTGGTTATTTTTGTCCAACATAATTTATCTTTTATGGGTATAACTTTAATTTTATTCTTTTATGGTTAATTTTGTCGGCGTTTGAATCTTTCGTGGTCAGAAATAGTTATTTACTTTTTTATTTATATAACAGTGTTACTTGATTGCTCACTTTTTATTCCTTTATTTATTTGTTTTTTTCTTCTCGAGTTCAATTAAAGATATTTACTAAAAAGTATTAGGGTTTTTTTTAATAAATAAAATAAATATTTTAATTACCAAAATATACATTTTAAAATATTTTTACCGAAATGCATCACATCACTTATCTTGTTTACACTATAAATAAAATATAAGCTACATTTTTTCTTTGTCTTATCTCATTTACAATTTACACTGTAAACGAAATAAGTGATGCGATACTTTTCGATAAAAATACTCCAAAATGTATATTTCGGTAATTAAAATATTTATTTTACTTATTTAAAAAAATCCAAAGTATTAGTTATTAATATTTTAAAATATAGAATAAAATATGTTATTAAATTATTAAATTAACAAAATTAAATTAACAATTAAGTAATAACCAAAAATATAAATTCTGATACTCCTAACATTTTTCTTTTCTAAATTTGTTATCCCAAGGTTTCACCCTCATTTTTCCCTTAAGCTCTTTTGAAAAAATATCTCATGACTTAATTTCAATGAAAAGTCTAACTTTGTTGACTTATATGCACATGGAACATGCACAAATGACAAAACTCCGAGTCACGTACGTCAATGTAACACAATATTCATGTCGACCTTCACTTTGTTACAGCAACTTTAGCACAAATCCCAATTTGCATTTTTCCTTTACGGCAATAATGTTAAATTCAGTCTAGCCTCTATTCTTATTTTTCTTTTACCGGAGTCTCAAGATAGATACAAATTTGATATATACAGTGTCTTCAAATTTAATAAAGCATATATTTCCAAATTTTCAAAATAAGAACAAAAAACAGCATACAATGATTCCTTCATTTTCATTCTATCTTCCAACCACCATTGTGACAGTTAAATCATTTGAAACATCAAGACCTTCCATATGAAATTCTCTGTCCTCAGATCTCCTCATGGAAGTGACCAAAGGTTGTGAAGGTAATGGAAGAGTGGTTGTCTCACTTTCTAGCATCAACACTACATTGGACATGTTTGGTCTATGAGATGCTGAATCTTGCACACACAACATTCCTATGTTTATGCACCTCAAAGCTTTGTCTTTAGGACTTGATTCACGTATGCAAGGGTCTACAAGCTCCATTGCTCTGCCTTCATTCCAAAGATGCCATGCCTACATAAATTTCAATTCCATCACATGCACAATCAGCATTTTAGAATCTTTGAGAAAACTTACTAAGTGTTGCTAATAAATAGTATGTAATGAGTTACTCACATATCCAATGAGACTTGTGTCATCTGAGTGACGAAAGCTAGTGTTCCTCCGACCACTCACAATCTCTAATAGTAATACACCAAAACTATATACATCGGATTTAACTGAAAATAGACCTTCCATTGCATATTCTGGAGCCATATAACCACTGCAAATACCACGAGGTTAGTTTAGTTCAAGTAAGGATTGGATAAGTGGTTGAATCAACAATCTCAAACATGCAAAATTGAAGCATACTTACTATGTACCAACCACTCTGGTTGTATTGCCTTCGTTCTGGTTTCCACCAAATATCCTGGCCAGCCCGAAGTCTGAGATTTTTGGGTTCATGTTTTCGTCCAATAAAATATTGCTTGCTTTTAGATCTCGATGAATTATTCTTAGTCTTGAATCTCGATGTAGATAAAGTAGTCCTCTTGCAATGCCTTCAATTATATCATAGCGTCTTGCCCAGTCTAACTCTGTTTGCTTGACCGGATCTGTCATGTTTACCAGAAAGAGCAAAATTGTTAATAAAGTGTGCTGATAATTGCTTTCCATAATGGTTTTCAATGAAGAAACTTATTAACTTACCAAATAAAAAGCGATCCAAGCTTTTGTTCGGCATGTACTCATATACAAGCAATTTTTCTTCACCGCGAATAGAGCAACCCATTTGTCTAACCAAATTTCTGTGTTGTAGTTTGGCTATCAGCATCATTTCATTCTTGAACTCCTCCAAACCTTGGCAGGAATGTCTTGAAAGCCTTTTGACAGCTATTTGTTCTCCACTTGGAAGCTTTCCCTGGTAAATGGAATAAACAACTTTTATTAGATCTTTGAAGCCTTATATAGTTATTATATTCCTAAAATTATAAGATTAACAGAAGAACTTTTACCTTATAAACAGGACCGAAACCCCCTTCCCCAAGCTTATTTCCTTGTGAAAAGTTGTCTGTGGCTATGGAAATGCAATTAAAATTGAAAAGTGGAAGTTCTGGTCCACTTAGCTCATTACCCTCCAAACTAAGATCAGCTGATGCTGAAAATTCTGTCGACATCTCTTTACTCTTGCTTGCATCATAAATTGGTATTACATCACTATTCTTGCGACATGAAGCGGACGAAACTGCAGCCAAAAATAAGGGAGGAGATAAAAATGCAACACATATGAAGTTAACATCTAAAACAGCATATTATACCTTTGTCATTCATCAAAGAGTTTTAGAAATAATTAGGAGGTCAAATATCTTACCTTTGAGTTTGAGTTTTGCCTTGCACCTCCATACTATAAATACAAAAATCCCTATAGAGATTAATCCTGCTATAATAGCTGTTACTATCACAATCTTGTTCTTTTTCCCTCCATCATCTGTAACTGAAGAAATAGAAGCCATATGTAATTAGACGCTTGTGAGAGATTTAGAAATTCTGTCCTTCTCATAATTGTCTAGATAATAAAATTAACAGCCAAAAAGTAAATGAAACCAATGTTAGTGGCTAGACTTAAGAATTATCATTCTGATTCGTTCTTATTAAATTTTACATGGTAGAAACAATATATTGGGTTAGAATATGGTTTCTCCCTGATACCAAATTCAAGATATTAGGTCTGATAGTGAAGCTAAGACCAGTTGAGGCAGTTTCTCAATAACCTTATATAGAAAGTAGTACTAATAATTCAAATCAAAATTGGACACATTGATCAATGGAAACAAACAACTAAGAGGATTGTTTTACCTTACCTAAATCAGAAGCAGCTAAACGAATGAAAAGTGTTTCTCCTACATTTCCTCTAAAATCTTGAAGATCAACCAACTCCCCATACCAAACCATGCACCCAATCCCACTAACATTAGCATAAGCAGTGCAAGAACTATTCTTCAAGCAAAAGCTCTCACAGTTGTCAGCGCCAAGGGGGTTTCCTTGCTGCGCAAAATCGGGCAGCCTCATGCAGCGACGCCTCTGGAATCCATCTTCTTTGACACCAACCTCAGAGGTTGTCTTTTCAGCTTTGAGTGGTGTCACCCTCTTACACCCACCACCAACACCACCTCTTTGTTGAAACCCTTTTAAGCACTTACAAACAGGTGAACCTGAACTAATATCACAAGCTGAGAAACTACCACACTTGTTGTAAACCTCACAATCATTAGAAGGCCCTCTCTGTGTCTCATTCCATTGTTTCTGAGAAGGATCCCACTTCAACTCTTTCTCATACCCATCCCAAGTTATCTGAAACCTTACCTTATCACTACCATTGGGCACGCTATAAGAAAAGTAAGAGCTTTTATCGCCTTTGTTAATAGTGAAACCCTCTAGCACGCTTCCTGTCATGTCCACACCAGTGAAGACTCCTCCATTCCAGTAACCACTCCTCCACCTTCTTTCCCCTGCTTCCCAAACCACAATCTGAGGCAAACTCTCAGGATCAACCCCCATTGTGTATTTCCCAGTTGAAGGGTCCTTGGCTGATTTCCATGAAGTGAAGACAAAGTTCTTCTTCCCCTTTGAAGGATTCGCTGGAACCTTCATACCCGGTAAATACGTATCGCTTGGATCCTCAAAGCTCTGCCATACCTTTTTCCCAGAATCTGTGAGTGTAAGTACGAGGTTTCCATCATCACCAAGAACAGCTTCAGTGGTCTTGTTATTCGCAGAAATCGTGACATTACTTGACCATACTTTGCGCTTTTGTTCATCGAAGATAACCAAGTTTCCATCTTGTTGGATAGTTATAGCGCCACCATCGCCTTTGATGGGGTAGTCTCTGTTAGCGACCCATATGACGTATGGTTGAGGAATGGTGTAGTACCAAATCCCAACGTAAGTGTTGTTATAATTATCATAAGTGAAGAAACCCATTTCGAAGTTGTTTCCATCTGAGACGAGATTGTCACGGTTCCTAATGAACTGAGCGGTTGTGATGCTGGACCTGGCAGCTGCAGCAGAAAACATAGCACAGAAACAGAGGAAGAAGAAGAAACAGAGCAAAAACAGAATAGACACGTGTTGGTAAAACACAGTAGCCATAAAAGCGGTCCAGAATTCAAAGGGAATTGAGAAGAATGAAAGGAAATGATTAATAATAAATGGAGAATGCGAAGAGGAGGAGGTTCAAGTTTCAAGAGTGTCGGCTGAAACTATGAAAAAACAGAGAGAAACAGTGTTGTAAATGAGAAGGTTTTTGAGGGATGTGGATTCCGAAGGGAACACGGTTTTAGGGGAAGAGAGAGCGTGGGAGGAAACTGTGATGGCGGTAGTGTTGTTGTTACGGTTGGTGAAGACGCCGTGCGAAGATTGGAGAACATCAGAACAAAGTTGAAAATGGAAGAAAACGTCATAGTCTTCATAAAATAGTCATAAGAGGAAGGTGTACCATACTGACTTTTTTAGTCTTTATTGTTTATTCTACTATTATAACTTTTTATTTCTTTTTTTTCGATATTCCTCCTTATAATAAACTACTTTTTTTTGCACGACTAAAAGTTAGGTTCAGAATTCAGATTCTTAGATAAAAATACAAATTCTTTTCCAAGAATTAAATGATTTATATAAGTTCTTTGTTTAATTTATTTCGATCACCCAAAAAAGAAATAATTTATATAAGTTATAACTCTTCGAATACTCTTAAAAAGCACTTGCTTAAATTATAATAGTGATTAATCATTGACTTATTAATGTATCCCACTGCGACGAGGCGACCCCATGTTTGGAATGTTGAGCTTTCCAGCCGATTCACATTATACTTTTGACCAATTTCTACGCCCTATGCTTCGATCCTACCACCACTTTCCTTCTTTCCTTTTTCCGATTTCTATTAAAACTCTAGGTTTAAAACAAGTGAAAATAATTATAATTAGATTAGACGACTATTATATTATATAAGGAAACATCTAATATGAATTTGAATTGTAACATATCTCTAGCAACTAACCATAAATTTGGTCTTTGAATAACTCACAATTCTCTGAATAATTCAACAATAATAAATAATATTGTCTTAAACTGCAAAACTCCCACAATTTTCTCGAGACAAAAGGCCTGCTATGATATCATGAGATCAAAACTAACAACTATAGGAAATTATTTTTTAATTAGTTAATATTAATTAATTTTTTATTATAAAATTATTTTGTTAACCCTTATTCTTTAGAAGACTTAAAGTTTAGAATTAGAATGTAAAATTTAAAATAAAAAATAATTAAAAAAATAGTTTTGCGATTTATATCTGAAATACAAAGGTGGAGATTATGAGTATTTGCTCAGAATTCTTTGTCAAGGACAAGGAGACCTCTGACCAAGTTAAGGAACTCAATAACTCAATTACTCCTCTTCCGGCTATGCAAACTTCTTTTTTGAAAGATGAGGTGAAAATTTTGAAATCAGCTCAAACTACTTTGAATTTGAGTGAGACAACCTTAAAGAAGCAGGTTTCCGAACTAATGAAAAATATTGAGGAACTTCATCTTGCCATTTGGAGGGCCGAGCAAGCGGCTATCGATGGTGTGTTTGATGCCGAGACAAATATCAAGGAGCAAATTAAACTGAAGGCTCCCGACTTAGATGTCTCCGAAGTCGATGCCTTTAAGAAAGTCATGGATGAGAATGTTGTTTCCATTTTATAATTTACATAGAATTTTTCTTTACTTATTTTTTAAGTATTTTGAGGTTGGTACCTCAGTATTTGTAACACTTTTTACAGTTTTGTTCTCGTTTCTTTTCGGGATTTAATGTTTTATTTATTCCCGTCGTGTTGGGTTTATTGAATGCTTAGTATTTTATTTTGTACCATTTATCGCGTGCTTCTTCGTTAAATCGTTTGCTTCGAATTACTTTTAGTCCGATTTCGATTTTAAACGAGTAAATTAACATTTTAAACTAGTAAAATAAAAAAAAATTAAAAAATAGTTCCGTTCAACTTCCTTGAAACTAGTTTAGAAAGTTGGTGAAGATTATTAGTTGCATATGCACTTCATGTTAAGTATAGCTAGCTAGATATTCCACACTGGCATACTGCGCAAGACAAACGTGGGTTCTCACCGTGTTACTTGCATTGCAAGTTACAAGCCACAATATTCTTCATCAACACACCTTCGATTCTGGCCCGTGATGAACTGATGATACATGCTTGCATCCCAATTAACATTATCGTACTTTCTCTTTATAAGATTTTCACACCCCAAAATCAGGCATATAGCACAAAACCGGCCACCAAGTCTTAGGATTTAATATGGAACCCAGAATGTATGATTCCACACAGGGAATGACCACGTGGTTTCCATTTCAGGCCCGCAGGGCTGAGTAATATTTTCTTTGTTCATATTTTATATATGTATTTTGACTTTAAAGTTATGCATACCATTCCATTGATAAATTCAACGCGGAGGATCTAATTTTAGAAAGTGCAAGGGGACCGACCATTTGAGATGAGCTTCCTCTGGCTGCCCGTGGCTTTAATTAATAGGAAAAGTACAAGGAGTCAATGGAATACTTGTACAATGTGTACAATGGAGGTTTATGGAGTATTAGAGATATAACCATTAATGTTACATTTTTCCATTAGCTGAAGTTTTTGGGAAGAGTGGTATCATGATATGGTGTTAGAACGTTAGATCCGAAAGGTCAAGAGTTCGATCTTTGGTAAACCCAAAATTAATTTAATTTTTTGGAAAGATGTTTATTATCCCTAGTACTCGGATGATTATTCTAGATAGTATGGGAATGTTCATTTTGTAACTCAATAACCCATTGTACACATTGTACAAATAGTCTATTGTCTCCCTAACGGGATTCAAAAAATTAATATAGTATTTGTTCGTACTTTTTGCTGAAGTGGCTAGCTAATAAGATTTGGAAATCCTAATCTTACAACATTGGAATTAAGTCGGACCTGTAAAATATTTCGATACTTAAGTTAGTAGTATTTTAGGTGATAGTATATTGAGAAAAAGTTATTCGTTAAATTTTTTTTTTTTTTATCTTATGAGGTAATAATTTAGACACTTAGGCTGGTTTGTTTTTGAAAACAGGAGAAGACAAGATATGAAAAATAAGGCATAAAAAACAGAAATACAAGATTTAGTGTTCTTGTCTATTTGGTGATAAAATAGAACAAATTATAAAAATATAATTTATTCTCATTTTTTTATTCAAAAATTAAAAAATATATATATAATAATAAAAAATATAATTATAAAAAATTAACAAGAATAATAAAAGAAAAAATGAAAAATAAGTTGTATCCCTTATTAGTGTTTCTGTGTCCTTTCTGTCAGGATGAACACAAAATACATTAATTCAATGTCTCTTGATACAATGTTTCTGTCTATGTCTTATCAGTTAAACACAATTTTGTGTCTCAGTGTCCTGTCCCTATAAACAAACGTAACTTTACTGCTTTTAATGTGTGTGTTTAATGCTATGATTTGACAATTTCGTAATTTTGTGACTTTATTAGTAAGGATGTCAACAAGACAGGGCGGGGCGGGGGAATCCCTCCCTGCTCCCCATCCCCGCCCCTAGATTTGCTCTCCGCCCCCGTCTTCGTTTTCCGCTGTGGGGGAATATTGCTCCCCATCCCCATTCTCCACAGGGCCCCATTTTCCGCGGAGACCCCATTTCCTATCTATCTGATATTTCTAACTAATTATTAATTTCCATATAAATAGAGCCGCAAGTATCCATCATATACAAAAACAGTAAGATTTTATACAAAAAGTCTAAACGACAAGATGGTAATTTCTTTCGAAATGACGCAGTGGAGGGACGTAATGGCGAGCCAGAGGACAGAGCAGTAGACGAAGTGGGAGACGCAGCAACACAGGGAAAAATGGACACGACGGCAGAGTTACAAAAAGGAACGCCACAAATAGAGAGCACGATGCGGTAAGGGTGATGGCACGGTGAGGTGTGACGATGCAGTGACAAGGGAGAGTGGCAAGGGGGTGGCAACAGAGAGGTTGGATAGAGTATGGAGTATGGACAGCGTTAGGGATCTCTGAATTGAAGAAGGATTATGCAAATGAGGATTAGGAGTTTTGGGTTTCTATATATATATGTTTTGTGTTTCGAGGATTAGCGGGGACGGGGAGGGGATCTCCGCTCGGGTCCTCGTGCCTGCCTCGGAGAAATTTTGTCCCCTATTTCCATCCCTGCGAAAAATTTTTTCCAGAGTTGGATTCCTATTCGGGACAGTTCCAGCAAGGATCCCCGTGTCTCGGAAAGTTTTGTCATCCCTATTTATTAGTTTTAATATGTCTGTGAACTAGTAACATAACATATTCGTTAACTAGTAACATCATTAACTAATAGCGTAATATTTTTATTTAATCATAGTCTCAAATATTATTTTTATTCAAATCAATATTATATATAATTATAGTTATAGTTTTAAACAAAGCAACGGTTAACGAAACGCTAGCCATCACCCAAAAACCAAAAATTATTTTATTTAATTTAATATTTATAATTTTATGCATATATATAATATATAAAATTATATATTTATTGCATTTAATATTATATATTTATTTTAAAAATAATTAATAAATATAAGATAAAATAATCTTAAATTAATTTAAAATAATTTTTATTGTCCTCTGTTCTTGTCAGAGTATCACGACCGAGTTATGAAATTTTCCTTCTGTCCTCGTTGATGCTGGTCGATCTATACGTCGGCTGAAATGAATACCAAGGAGAAGAGTACCTACAAAAAACACTTCGACGCTCAAGTCAGTATTTAGGAATATAAAAAAATCAGTAGAGAGTGATTGTATCTTGTTATTCCGACGTTATTCTGTTTATTCCAGCTTTGGATTTATAGAGGTGGTAGTGATCCTCGATCAATATCTTTTTCCGCTTTTCTCATAAGGGAAGATACTGCTTTTGAATGTTTGTTGACTGTTACCACGATATTCTTGCCTCAGATATTCCCATTTCGAGCTGTTTAATGCTTATGGCTGAGATTGTAGAACTGATGGCCGAGGTATAACCCCCATATCACAGCCCCCAAACTTGACTTGCCTAAAAGGCAGGTTGAGCTTTTGTTCGTTTGGCCATTACGACGTCGGTTGAGGACATAATCCCCCAAGCGAAACCTGACCTGCCTAAGAAAGGAAGAGTTGAAATTTTTTTTTTTTGTAAAACCTTTTCGTGTTCCATCATAAATGGACGTGACATCTGGCCTATACTTCAAGTTGTCCCCATCCGTTAGATCTGAGGAGTTTTTTGCCTTGTAAATCAACGGTTCATCTTGCTTGGTAGTGTAACCGTTTGTATTACATACTTGGTGTCTTAATTATCCCTCGTTTCCCAATTTTTTTATTCGTGTTTGAGACTTTTGTTGGTGGAACATGTCAAAAAGGTTAGTTCCTCTTCCCTTTCTGTTTGACTGTACTTCTTCCTTTGCTTTTTACCTGTAAAAGAAAAACATGGGAAAAACGAAAGTAATAGTGAACAATAAAAATTCTTCTGGGTGGGTAGATACTGATGTGAAGACTCAAGCATCTTTATTCAAGTCTGTTGAATCCATCCAGAAACTAGGCATGGATGTATGGGTTAGAGCTGGTAGTAATGTGAGATTAGAGTTCTTGCCATGCAATGATGGTGATCGTGTTTGTGAGAAACACGATGATTGGGGCTACTTCTATTTATATAGTTGTTTGTTGACTGAGCTAGGTGTGAGGATACCTTTTACTGATTTTGGATGTGGGATATTGTACTGGTTGAACTGTGCTCTTTCGCAGTTGCACCCTAACTCATGGGGTTTCGTTAGGGTGTTTGAGAATTTGATGAAGTACCTAGAGCACCCCCTCCTTGAGGCTCTTCTTTTTGCTTTTTCAGGTAAAAGATGTCAGGAGAGGCTTGTGGGTTAACTTGAGTAGCTACCCTGGCCGTTCGATTTTTGGTTTATACAAGTCTTCTTTCAAAGACTTCAAAGTTATGCATGTGAAGGTTTGCAGTAAGGAAGATGACTTTCCTTTCTACCTAAACGAGTTATTGGTGGAAAGGTTTCCACTTTACTGGTCACCTGAGCTGAATCAAGTGTTAGACGTAGAGGATAGGTTTGAGGATGACGACCTGATGTTGGAATTCCTTGTCTGTGGGGTTTCTAAACATAAGTTACTGTCAGTTTCTGAACTGTAAAAATGGGGTACAAATACTCAAAGGATGTTGGACTACTTAGGTAATACTTTGTTTTGATCGATTATTGTGTGTGCTGGATATGTTGATATTTGATGTAATGTTTTGTTGAATTTATGTAGGTAAGAAGGCGCCAACTATTACTACTGCTAGCTTGAAAGCCTTTTTTGGTCAGCAGAAAAAGGAGGAAAGGGAGGGGTCGTCAACCAGGGTGACCAAGGATGTTCGGGCTGATGTTTGAGGACGAGTTCGATAACTCGAATAACCTTGCTGATTAGTCTGACCATGATGTGATTAAAATCCTCCCGAACTAGATCCACCAGAAAATTGTCCCTTCACCTTGGTCTTCTTACCAACATCCTTATAAGCATTTCTTTCTACTATCCCAGCTTCAATTCCATAAGTAGAGTTTAGGACGTCCTTAAAAGACATGCGTCCGACTTCAGGCATAAGAGTAGTGAACATAGGTTCTGCCAACCCACGAACGAACCGACGAACTTTCATTTCTTCTGAGTTCACCAAGTACGGAGCACTCTTAGAAAGTCTAGTAAACTCCTTAGCATACTCAGTCACTGTCATATTCTCTTGCCTTAATCTTTCAAAGGCAATTGTATCTTCTGCTTGCTTGTTAGCTGGATAAAAATCGAGCAAGAAACTCTTCAGTGAACTCTTCCCAAGAAGGAGGAGGTAATCCAGCTGCTTCTTTGCTCCCAAGAAGAGACTCATACCAGTATCTTACTAAACCACGCAAGTTGTAGGATACTAACTCAACAGCCCATTCCTTGGTGCACTTGAGAGTCTGAATAGCTTTCTTTGCATCCTCTAGATATTGTTGTGGATCTTCATCCAATGAATCTCCATTGAAAGTAGACGAATTCAATTTCAAATACTTCTCAATTGGAGGCTCTTTATCCCCAAACAATTGATGAACTCTATGAGGCTGAGGATTTGGGACATTAGGAAGTCCTGCTTTGCTCCTATTTTGATTTGTTGGGACCTATAATATTGCATTAAGAGTTTGATTTATTTCCCTCAGTTCAGCTGCCAAGTCTGCTTGAGCCACTCCTACTGCAGGGTTTTCTTGAACTCCCTCGCGGGGTATCCCTTCTCCACGCCTATCAACTATTCTTTGGCTCTTTGGTCTTTGTCGAAGCACTCTAAGTGGCGGAAAAACTGCCCTATTAGATTCAGCAGTATCAGGAGCATTAACAGCTCCACCATGTCTTTTCTTAGGTGGCATCTTCCACCTATTGAGTAAATAAAGCGATCGGATCACCAACGAGATACGTATATGGGGTTCAAAGACAATAGGACAGACAGAAAGAATTATGAGACCAAAAGATTAAGGACAACTTCCTATAGGCCTCTAGTAACATTACACCTTGTGAAAATGGGCTGGCTTCCATTTGCACAATTGTGATCTTACTAGAGGAAACTTGCTCTATATTACACAGGAAACCTGGCTCTGATACCACTTTCTCATGAACCGAACTAAGCCATGACTGGCGCTCAAGGGACAAGTCCCTCAACAAGCCAAACGACCAAATTTTTCAGAAAAACAGACAGAATCTCCTCTATTCCTAGGATCTTACCAACATAAATACTATCTTCTTGTTTCAATAATAAACATCCATTTTCAAAGACAACAACAACATCATATTCCAATCATATCCACAACCAAACATGTCCAAAATACGCATCATATATATTAAGTTGATAACTAGAGTATATAGTTAAATCCATAAGTCTTACATAACCAAATTATTATTACTATCTAAATAGTTCAAGATTCAAAATAACATAACCCACACGAGGATCCTGCCTATGGCATATGGAGCATTGAAAAACTCTAAGTTTTTATATGAAGGTTCCATTACATATCACATAGCCCTTGGAAATAAGAAGGGCTCACCGAATGAATAAGATCTACTGTGGAGCGGGTGGAATGGAACCTGGAATGACACCTGTATCTGAAAAATATGGGAATATAATAGGGTGAGTTTTGCAACTCAGTGAGCAAATATTATATCTATAACCCACACGAGACAATACAAATTTTACCATGAAAATTATGTTTCTTTCCAAAGATGAGGAATTCATATTAATTAATTATGCAAATAAATAGATAAATAATTAAGCGGAATGAACTGAAATGGGAGTTCTCATTCCAGAAGTCAAATCAAATCAAATATTACACACTTAGGGCGACTCCACCTCTAAGGGTAGCCCTTTCCTCTAGTGTGTCCGTACGGTATAACAGATCTAACGTGTGACCTACACGTTGGGCTAGCAACGCTCTTGCTAGCTGAGGTCTGAGTTAGATGCATCTAAGTTAACGTCATATATAACCGCCGTTAACTACGGCTTTCTAGTCAGAGTCTCCCAACCAATCCAAACCAAATCACTTATAACAAATCTCTAATACTTATAACATATTACTAAATTTCATAATAAATCAAATATATATAAGATGCTGATCCGTCACCTTATAACTCAGTCTTTATTATGCATTATGAGTTATAACTCGGCGTTAACTATCATTTATTCTTTGCTTGTAACCAACACCTTCATTACCGACTTAATGACCATTATTTCAATCTTAATGACCAAACGGTCATAACATGAATATCATTCATCAATTCTAATATTCTATGCCTATAAAAGGAACCTTCTATATCTAATCTCAGGGAGCAACATGATAAGTTCTATAAGTTCTATATCATGTAATACATTCTATATTTATAGAATTATTATAAACACAACATAACACATGATAACTTTCATTTCATGTCTTACATTCTATATTCATAGAATTATTATATACCTCTTAAACACTTATTGACTTGAGCGTCGGAGTGTCTTTTGCAGGTACCCACCCCCTTGTTCTCTCCTTGCCGATGTATAACTCATCCCAACGAGAAGCTTGAAGACATTCATCGATGGACGAGCTATACACCGGCCAATCTCAGCAAGAACAATTGGCGCCGTCTGTGGGGACGAGTAAAATAATTTCCACTCCCCTTAGGTTCATAAAACTTGATTTACATTCAATTTTTTGAACCAATCTCAACAATCTTATTTAATATTTTATTTAATACCTCTTATCAAATTTTAATCTATCGTAACTTTTTATAAACTATGTACTTTATACATTCAAATTGCTTCATTTTTACGTATCATAATATTTCACATCTCATAATCGATCAATGAACCAATCCGAAAACAAACTCGGCTTTCAATCAATCCGAGAACAAACTCGGTTTTCAACCAATCCGAGCACAAACTCACTTATCAATTTTACTTACTTTTTCAAAGTTCTCTACTTACACAAATAACATTATTTATTTTATTCACACATATTTTTGCATTTATATTTTGTGTAACTAATATTTACTAATTTATTAGTTATATTCAAACCTCAATATATGTTCTATACAATAATGACATATAACAACCATGTCAATTGCATTTTTATTTCATTATGTATTATATTCTTATTGCTTAATGATTTCATTTATACAATTAAATGACAGTAATGATGAGTTCAAAACTTAAAATTGGATGCCATCAAAAATTAATTATATATCAATTGTATATAACTGTTACACTATTCACTTTATGCTATTAACTTTTATGTTACTATTTGTTTAATACAAAAGGTTAAGCAAAAACACATGCAAACATTCAAAATTTACTATTATTGCACGGAGAATATCCTTCGTCATTCTGTAACTGCTAGAAACATTATACTAAATGTATAATTCAATAACTGTTATCTTATTACTTTATTATCAAATTAAAGCATGTCCTAAAAAATTTTTTTCAGATATTCACATTTGACATGTATGACATTCATATATGTCGTCTTCTTCTCTACAATTATCAACTTTCAAGGTATATTTTTCTACCTTAAACTCTTTTACTTTTACAATATATATTATTTAATATATGTTGCGACTTTATACATATTCATTTTCTCAATTCATCTTATTCATATCAGACTTTCACTATAAATTGTAAATATTCAAATAACTAATTGTTTTGAGCGAGAAATTCATCAATAAGCTGTTGTGGGTTGGAAAAATTCCCAAGACAATTAACCATTATATCATCGAATCATACAATCGATTCTATCAATGGATATTAATTTCTGAACTTTTCAGTTCACATACAGTCAAATGCTAAAATTGTTCTTAAGCGAAAAAGTATCCCCCACACAACTATCTTGATTGAATGACTCTTATCACTCAATTATTTTTTGAATAAGTGCCGACATAATAACCCGACTAAGCTTGGGGGCTCACCATATCATTATTCACTCATCTTTTAACCGAGTTATAACTCATTTTATTTTCTAAGCTTAGCCTGGATCATATGATCAACAGACAAAGCTTTGGGGCTGTGATCCGTCACCTTATAACTCAGTCTTTATTATGCATTATGAGTTATAACTCGGCGTTAACTATCATTTATTCTTTGCTTGTAACCAACACCTTCATTACCGACTTAATGACCATTATTTCAATCTTAATGACCAAACGGTCATAACATGAATATCATTCATCAATTCTAATATTCTATGCCTATAAAAGGAACCTTCTATATCTAATCTCAGGGAGCAACATGATAAGTTCTATAAGTTCTATATCATGTAATACATTCTATATTTTTAGAATTATTATAAACACAACATAACACATGATAACTTTCATTTCATGTCTTACATTCTATATTCATAGAATTATTATATACCTCTTAAACACTTACTGACTTGAGCGTCGGAGTGTCTTTTGCAGGTACCCACCCCCTTGTTCTCTCCTTGCCGATGTATAACTCATCCCAACGAGAAGCTTGAAGACATTCATCGATGGACGAGCTATACACCGGCCAATCTCAGCAAGAACAGATGCATACTAAAATTTAATTAAAGTTTAATAAAGTCAAGTAAGAAAATATTTTCAAATGTTAGAAATAACATTTCAATTTAAATATTGATAATAATACACTTAAAAATAATTATAGACATAATATCCACTCACAACTTGATTCCAAGGAACCAGAAGCAACTCTGAGCGCGTCAACGAGCTACCAAGTGATGTCCAATAACTCTACAACTCTAGAAATATGACAATAATGATATTTGTGAGCTATTAATGTTGTCAATTAACATAATCTTACTCATTTTGACAAAAACTCCAAATTCTCTAACCTAAAAACCCTAATTTCGGATTTTGCTATACTCACAAGTATAAAGATGACAAAAATTTGAGATATAGCTAACTATTGAGTCAAAGAGTTACCTTAAAATCTCAATAATGACTGAAACTCAAAAGTTGAATACTTTCCTTACTCATGAAGTTAAAACTCCATGATTTGGAGTTGTAATAAATGAAATTTGGATGAACGAAGTTAGAGTAGAAAAGAAGAAGTGTGATGAAGAAAAGTGAGTTTGATGATAGTATATGATTGAAATAAGAAAATATGAGAAGATGGAAGAGGTTAGGAAGATAGGAGGGATGAGAAAGGAGAGATATGAGATTGAGAAAGGGAGGGGGAAGGGCTTCGGGAGCCTTCCTGAAGGAAATAAGAGGAATTAATGGGATCACGTGCTTTTCACGTGCCCTTCCTCTTCTTTTTTTTTTTTTCTCTTCTCAGTTATAACAGTATGCTTTGTTTAGGTTAGTATTAGTAAAATTGACGCACATGTGCCATTTACCTGAATTTTTTCTTACCATTACCACGTTGATAACCATGTGGTGAACTTGATCTCTTTGATGAACCCTGCTGTTAATAACTTCTTTGTTTCTTCCATTGATGCTGCTTGTTTCTCTATTCCCATGTTGCATTTCTTCTGGGCTATAGGTCAGATGGTAGGATCAATTGCAAGCCTATGGCATATGACTCCTGGATCAATTCCTGGCATGTCTGCTGGTGTCCATGCAAAGAGGTCGGCATTTTGTTGTAGCAGAGATATTATCTGTTCTTATTCACCTACAGAAAGAGCATTTCCAATATATGTATAATAGTTCGGTTTGTCATTTAGGGATACCTTTCTCAGGTTGCCTGTTGGCAATGGTCTCTCATGGAGGTCGGCCCTAGGGTCCAATTCTGATAGCAATGGTTGCTCATCGGCAGCGTGGATGGCTTGAACTTGTTCAGAGTGTACCTGCTGGTTAGGCCGCTATTTGAGGCTAGCGTTATAGCATTGCCTAGCTTCTCTGTGATCGGCGTGTATTGTGGCAACTGTCTCATCCTCAGTTTGAAACTTGACACATAGGTGTACAGTGGATACTATTGCTCCAAAAGAGTTTAGAGATGGCCTGCCGAGGATGACATTATATGGGCTAGTGCAGTTGACAACTAGATATTGAATGTCAAGTGTTCTGGAATGAGGATGCTCTCTTAACGTCGTTTTTATCCATATGGATCCGAGGATTGACACACGTTCCCCTGAGAAGCCCACCAGTTCACCAGAGGATGGTGTCATTGCTTTGTTGCATAGTTTCATTCTCTGAAAAGTAGAATAGAATAATGCATCAACACTACAACCAGGGTCTAATAAAACTTTTTTTATCAGTAGGTCACCAGCTTGGACCAAGATGACGACTGGGTCATCTAGGTTGGGATTTGATGAAGTAAGGTCTGAATTTGTGAAGGTTATAGATGTTGTGTCGCAGCCTGGCTTGCTTGTTTTTCTTGTTTTTTCCACCATTAGCATTTCTTGGTAACCCCTTTTTCTTGCCAAGTTTGTTATTCCTCCTCCCGCAAATCCTCCAGATATGCAATCTATTATCCTTCGGGGTTGTGAAGGAGGGTTTGAGCTCGTCCATTTGCTGTCGTCTTTGGTATTGGTGTTGTTTTGCGGAGTATATGTTTCTTGTTGAGTGGCCTCGTCTCTTCCGATGCGTCCGTTGACATATTTGTCTAATAATTTCTGGCGAGCTAACTTTTCAAGCAAATATTTTGCCACCACACACTCGTCCGTGGTGTGTCCGAATTTTTGGTGAAATACGCAGTGTTTTGACTTGTAGACATATCTTTGGTCTTGGTAGGTTCCTGCTCGGCTAGGAGGCTTTATTATCTTTGCATGGAGGATCTCCTTTATTATGTTCTCTCGGTATTGAACCTTGGGTAAGTGTCGAACTTTGGGGTGAGCTTGAATGGTTTCATTAGCTCTTTGTTGTTTGGTGGTCTGAAGGCTTTTTCTTCCTCCCTTCTGGGTTGTTACTTGTCCGACCTTCGGGCTTCACAAAGTTCTTCGATTTCCATTTGCCCAGCAGCTTTTTCTTGGAACTCAGCCAATGTCTTCGATTTTGTGACTGCAATCGTCTCTTGCAACTTATCAGGTCGGAGGCCGCTTTTGAGGGCATGCAAGTGGACCTTCGAGCTTAAATCGGGAATTTTCATGTCGCCTTAGCAAACTGTGTCATGTAGTCTTTTAAACTCTCCTACTGCCCTTGTTTGATGGTACTTAGGTAGATTGAGGCGTGTACGTATATTCTGGAGGCAGCAAAATAATCCATGAAATATCGTGCTAGTTCCTTGAAAGAAGAAATTGAACCGGCAGGCAACTTAGAAAACCAAAGTAATATAGCACCATCTAGAAAAGTTGGAAAAGCTCGACAAAGTATAGGTTTAGAGGCACCATTAAAGAACATCATAGATTGAAATTTCTTAATGTGGACACGGGGATCACTGAATCCCTCGTATGATTTGAGAGCGGTCGGCAACACAAAATTCTTCGACATTTGAAATTTGACAATGTCCTACGAAAAAGGGTTGTCTATTGTTAGGTCCTCTTTCGGTGGGGGTGATCTTTTGGGGTTCTACTTCCCATGACTGTGGATTGCTCAGGTTCGAGCTCTTGGGGTCTCCATCGCCGTGTTTTTCGTTTTGGCTTTTGGATGATAATTCGACTATCCTTCGAACTTCAGCCTGAAACTCGACAATCTAAGCTAGAAACTCGGCTTGCGTGGGCTATTAGGCCCCGTTATCAGTCATACATGAGTGTAGTGGCCCTGCAAAAAGGAAGTGTAAAACTAAAAGAGAGTTAAATTTAGCAGGACTTCTATACTCGGTCCTACGGTGGGCGCCAAATATTCTTGTCCGAGTATCACGATCGAGCTATGGAACTTCCCTTCAGTCCTCATTGATGCTGGTCGATCTATACGTCGGCTGAAATGAACACCGAAAAGAGGAGTACCTGCAAAAAGTACTCCAGTACTCAAGTCAGTATTCAAGAATATAAAAAAAATTCACATAGAGTGATTGTATCTTGTTATTCCGATGTCTTTCTATTTATTCCAGCTTTGGTTTTATAGAGGTGGTAGTGATCCTCGGTCAGTATCTTTTTCCGCTTTTCTTTTAAAGAAAAATACTGCTTTTGAATGTTTGTTGATTATTACCACGATATTCTCACCTCAGATATTCTCATACCGAGCTGTTTAATGCTTATGGCCGAGATTTTAGGACTGAAGGCGAGGTATAACGTCCATATCATCTTCTAAATATTTCTGAAATATATAAAGCCACTGTAGGTTGTTATTGGTGGTGTTGGGCAGCCGCTAATTAATGGGCTGGTCAATCTGATGTTTTCACATACGATGTGTAAGTGGTTCATAAGATCATAAACCTCATATATAATTACAAAAAAAAAAAAAAAAAACCTCATATATGGTCTACAACTGCAAATCACAACTTCGGTACAAGCCATGAACACAAGTGATAACTTTTCAAGATATATATATATATATATATATATATGAATTATACATTTAAAATTAAACTTTGTGCATGAAAAAGAATCTAGAATTTACGTAACATATGTCTTATAAATATATGTTAAAATTATTAATTAAATTTTTTTTATGTAAAAATATATAAAAATTAAATTTTTTTTTTTGAAACAAAAGAAGCTCAACACAATAAAATGGAGCATATAAAACCAGAAAATAAAAGAAGTCTGCCTACACAATAATTATCAATTATCTTGGCATCTCCAGTAATACCATCAACACCCACATGGACCACTGGAAGTCCATTCTTGGTAGCTCAAAAACCGTCCTACTTTGTATTTCCTCTACACTTGCTTCTTTATTCTTGAAATACTATCGTTCTGTTCTCACCAGATGTTTCAGATCACTGCAAAAAATTCATTCAGCCACTTCCTACTGTGCATTCCAGTCCAGCTTTCAAACAGCCCTTTCATGGTACCAGGAACCGCCCAATCTGTACGAAAAGACCTCAACCAAGTGCACCACACCTACCATGTAACCTCACACAGAAGACATAAATGATGTACAAATTCTATCTCCTTTTTACACAGAACACAGGCATTATCACTATTATCACCCCTGAACCAGGTGAATTTTCTATCCGAAAATGGTAAATCTATCAACTGCATGTCCTGGACCCACTCCTTAGACTCTTCCGCTGCTGCCAGCAAACTATTCAGCCCTTTGCGATCCTCCACTTGCAATATCTCATTAAAGTCCTCCAACAAGCAGAAAGGAACCTGGCACAAACTCACAATATAGCTCAGCTCTTCCCATACCACTCGCTTCTCCTCCCTGGTATGCGCCCCATACACCAAGCAGAACGCACAATTAAAGTTCATCTTTGCTAACACTCCTTCAATGCACAACCACTTCTCCCCTTTATAACAATTACGTTTATGAAAAAACATGTCATCCCAAACTAGCAATAAACCCCCGGCCGTTCCTACAGCCTCCACAAACTCTCAACCAGCAGCACTACTTTCCCAAATTTTTGTAACATCATATTTAGTAGTTACCTCCCTCTTTGTTTCAAGCAAACCTAACATACTTAAATTAAAATTATTCTTCAAAGACTTCACCATGCTCAATTTTCCGTCACCCCTCAACCCTCTAATATTCCAACAACTCATAATCATTTAATCAAATTTTTGTTCACCTTATTTTTATTCTTCAGACGGCACCGTCTCGCCTTCTCTTTCTGTTTCGCCAGCTTTCTTTTCACCGCTATTTCTTCATTCTGGACTTGCAAGATACTCATAATATCATCTTCTTTTCACCGCTATGTAAATTTTTATTATATTTATTACGTATTTATTTTATTAAAAAATAAAACTTTGACTAATAATAATATAATTTTATTTTAATACACTGATAATAATATATAACATTTTATATAATTATTTATTTATATTTATTTTTTAAATAATTATTTACATAATCAATATAAATATTCAAGGTAAAACACATTCAATGATGCAACTATGATAACGTGGATTAACAAGAAGCATGGATGATGAAAGATATGATCGGGACAGTGAATTTAGCTAAATACTACTCCTATTCGTATAGGATATAAACAAAACAGTAAGCATCATGTTTTCTAATAATAATAACGGAAATTAAAATTCAACATATAGCATCTTGCTTTGAAATTTCCGAATTAAACTTTTCCTAAAAAAATCTCAGTTCGTTGTTTCGCAAAATCCTCGAATGATGTCAAGAAAATTCAGGGAGACTAAATATAACATTAGACTATTATTAAATCCTGTCATATATAAATATAAATTCATTCATCTACAATATTATACAGACACGAATTAATTAATAAAATGTAGAGTAAATACACATGAACAATAATGATTACGTATGTATCCTTCTCAAGAAAAAAACGAAAATAAAATATAAAAAGTAAAACAGCTGGTGTCAGAAGTAAGGTTATATTATATCTACAATATTCAATAAACCAACTATTTATTTAACTTATCTAAGGTGGAGAAATTTATTGTCTTTGTAATTGAAAAACTTGTTCACAGTCATCTTCCAAACTTTCTTATCCAACCAAGAACTTTAACCGTTTCATGTAATTATGATGTTACTTCACTTCATTAAAGTTGATATGCACATACCAGTTTTGCTGCTACTAACACTTAGCTTCTGTCATGTTGCGAATTCCTTATTAGACACCATAACCTCCTCTAATTACATCCTTAAGGACCCCGAAACCTTAAGCTCCAACAACACTTTGTTCCACCTAGGATTCTTCACTCCTTCTAACTCATCAACCTTGTCCTACCTCGGAATTTGGTTCATGTCCAAATCCTCTATAGTCTGGGTTGCCAACAGAAATCAACCTATAAAGGATTCTTCTTCAGGGCATCTCAAAATATCTGAGGATGGAAACCTTTATGTCATGAACCAAAAGAAGCAAATTCTTTGGTCATCAAACATCACAAATATTACATCCAACACAACGGCACAGCTTCAGAACACTGGAAACCTTGTGTTGCAAGAAATCACCACAGGAAAGATCTTTTGGCAGAGTTTTCAGTACCCTGCAGACAGGGACGGATCTAGAAAGTTTAGTATGGAGGGGCCGAATTTTAGATAAATTTTTTTTTCATTTCATAAATATAATTAACATATAGTTATTAGAGTTAGTTTTTTAAAAAAATTATTAAATATATATATATATATATATAATTATAAATTTTTTTCACAATTTTATTTTTAATATGATAGTTACATAAAAAAATATAAAAAATATCAATAGTACATTATAAAATTATAAAGTACCAATAATTTATAACGTGTTTAGTTAAAAATGATCACATATCTTATTAATTAAAATTAATTCTTTCAAAAAATTTTAAAAATTTGAAAATAAATGATAATTATTAATTATTTGAAAGACACAATACCTTTATAGAATACAAGATATAAGATATTTTTATAAAAGTTTTTCTTTCAACAACGTAAATTTAGAAGAAAAATAAGTATTTTTTATAAAAAAAATATCTAAAGTATATAATGTGATTACCAAAATATAACTACATAAGTTATTATTAATATAATAATATAAATTTTAAATATGTTAATATAAAATAAATAAATAATTTTTTTAAATAGATATAGAGATTATTATATAAAAAACTAATTTGAAAGTTACAAAGACTTGAGGATATGATATTAAATTAGTTAAGTGAAAAATATTAGTGAATTAAATAATTAACACATAAATCTATCACATAATAAAAAATAATACATATAAAAATACTAAATTATATAATATTTTTTATATTTTTAAATACATATCTCATATATAAATATAGTTTCTAAAAATTTTGGGGGGCCGAGGCCACTACTCGCCCCCCTCTAAGTCCGTCCCTGCCTGCAGATACTTTCTTGCCGAAAATGGAGCTTAGCACCAATGAGATTACCGGCCAGAGAGTGAAACTCACCTCATGGAGAACTCCTAATAATTCATCCAAAGGAGACTTCACTATGAGTCTTTGAACCCCTTCACATCGCTCAAGTGTTCATATGGAGAGGAACTCAACCTTATTGGCGAAGCGGTCCATGGAACGGTCAAGCTTTTATTGGGATACCTACTATGAACGCGAACTATCTTGACGGGTTCTCCTTAGATGGTGAAGGTGAAACCAACGGCACTTACTACCTCTCATACAACTATGCGAATGTGTCAATGATGTATGTGTTGAGTTCTGATGGAAACCTTCATGAAAAATATGGGTAATTTAGTAATAATATTAAGAATTTTATTAAAAAGAACGATTTCAATACAAAATAAAACGTTTAGGACGATTCTAAATAAAAAATTACGTGAGGGATGATTTCGATTCCGACCCTAAACTCTAGGAACCAAAACAATACTTATCCCTAATAGAAATATATGTAATGAGTAAAGTATCGTTTTTGTCCCCAACGTTTGGGGTAAGTCCTATTTGTGTCCCTAACGTTTAAATCGTCCTATTTGTATCCTTTACATTTATAAAAGTGATTCAATAATATTATCCTACTATCAATTATACTACCAAATCAGATTATATTTTTCAATTATTCTCACTTGGATGTATTCATTCTCAATTAGGTCTCACTTGGATGTGTTCGATTTTAATATTATACCCACTATTTATATTTAGATTCAATTATGTCCCTAACAAAGTGAATTATGTAAATGTTATAGGAATTAGTTTCAACATTTGATGAGCTATTTTTCGGAGTAGATCATCGATTTTATCCCAGACATTTGTATTCTAACTTCAAGAAGAGATTTTTAAAACTCAAACTAAAGTGCTCATGATGTGTAATTGACAGCAGGATAACATTGAATCACTTTTACAAACGTTAGGGATACAAATAGGACGATTTAAACATTAGGGACACAAATAGAATTTACCCCAAATGTTGGGGACAAAAATGATACTTTACTCTATATGTAAATTAGGCTGCAAAATTACCAATGACAATAATTAGAAATTAATAGTGTCTAATCAAATTTATAACCAACAAAAATCCATATCTTTATATTTATTATATTTTATAAACAACACAATAAATTTATAATCACAATAATTAATTTATTCATTTCTATAAATAACTCATTAAATGTAATGAACATCCATATTACAAATGTCATAATAATTTATTAATTATAATAAATTTTACGTTACAAATATTCAAATTCAATACTATTTGAACTACTTATATAAGTCTCTTATCACTATTTCTTCAAATAACATCAAATTTAGCACAAGAAATTTATTTTCGCACTACACAACATCTCAAACTTATTCAATGAAGCATCATTCTTTGACAATATCACCAAAAAAGCAGATAATTGATTTATCAAAGTTCGCGTGGTTCGTTTATGAAAAACATTAACACCCACAAATGAAGAAGAGTTTCTTACTTAGAAATGATTATATTAGATGAAAAGATACAAAACAAATATATTTATTGTATTTTTAAATTGAATATTTTCCAACACTATTTTGAATTTGCATCACTTGAGATATTGTCTGATAGAGTGGATCAAAGAAAAATATTAATATGTAATTTCACTTTATACTATTTCAATTATTCTTATTAAAAATAACTTATTTAAAAAAAATTCTACACATTTTTGTTCTTTTTATTGTAGATGTCATTGAAAAATTGCATGCACATCAAGAGATTAAGGAGAAAGAAAACTATACAAATTCAAGACACATCTTCGGAAGAAGAATATACATGCAAAGAAGGAACAAATAACACAATAGAAAGCGCATACAACTCAATAATTCATAAAGAACATGTCTTCACAAGAATCTACCACAGAAAGAAGAAAGCAACAACTCTAACAATAACAAATAAAGAAAAAGGAGGACGAGCGCCACATAAGAAGACTAAGTCCATCAACCAAAACAAATGCAAAAATTAAACCACCAAATAAAAATGTCACTTTGTACAACTCCAACATCTAAATCTTTTGTACTACAAATTATTTAAACAAAACACCTTTTAAATTTAATTTTAGTTTACACATATTTAATTTAATTCTACAAAATATAGCCATTTTTAATATTTATTATATACTATCATTAATTTACCGTCCGCGCATCGCGTGAGTCTCAATCTAGTTAAGTATGATTTCTGATTGTTCTTATCCACGACCTAATGTAGCTTTGGATCCTTAGTATATTCTAGGACACTGAAAAATCTCTCATTGGATTCTAGCATATTTGGAATTCTGTTTTGTTGTTATTATTTTTTTGTGGAATTCTGTTTTGTTCTTATAATGATATGAGTTGTCTATTGCAAATTATTAGCCTCTGTCTGTGAACTTTACCGCTTTCTGTTCTCTTTTTACCATCATTGCCTTCTTGGAAAGTCTTTTGTTGTCACAATCTTTCAATGAATACTATGTAACATCTCAAGTTTTTTTTTGAAATATTTTACATATACCCTCTAATTTTATCAAAATACCTAAACTACCCTTACCCCTTTTCTAAACCCTAGCCCTCTCCTAACACACAAACTCTCTGCTAAGAATGAAAGAAAGAAAAAGAGCGAGGAAAAACAGAGAGGGAGAAGAAAGGAAGAAGAGGGGGAGAAGGAGGTGACATCGGTGAGGCTGGATGCCGCCGTCACTATCGCAGAGAAAAAGGAAGAGATGTGTGAGAGAGGAGAGGGAGTGAGGTCACAAGACTTCCATGGAGAAAGAGGAAAGCGTGCGACGGAGAAAAGGAAGGAGGAAGTCCCATCGCTGCCACTGCCGTTGATCAAGACTGTCGCCATCTCGGTTGAGGCCATCGTCATCACCAAACAGGGCAGAGAAGGGGGGAGCAAACGGGATAGAGAAAGGGGAGCTCTGTTGGAGCTCGTCGACGAGTTGCTGCCACCTTCCACCACACCGCGAGACAAAGCCAACCTTTTGTTCTTCCGTTGTCATTGCGATTGCCTCCGTTGTAAGGGGAGGAGGTCACTGGAGAAGGGATTGTTCTATTCTGCTTCTGATTTTCCATTGTTTATCAGAGTCTCTAGGGCCATGAATGTTGCTGCTAGAGTCATCGGAATTTTTGCCGTCAAGAGCCACCACTGCTCTTCTTTTACCTTGGTAAACAAAACCCATTCTACTTGTACTTGACATCTCTTTCCATTTATGTTCCACTTTTATCTACCTTACGCTCATGCTGTTTTCGTGCTGTCTTTCTTGATTAATTTGCTTTTGTCGTTGTTTGTTATGGGCTAGAAGTGGTAGTGATGTTGCTGTTGTTGCTGCTATGAGAATTGAGGTTGCTGCCACTGGCTTGGTCCAAATTCTGCGCTCTTTCGTTCCTTTCTATTCCAACCTACCTTGCCATTTAATTTGGCACTCTGAATTCGGTCTCTTTGGTCCTTGGGACCAAGTTGTGAGTAGGCTTTATATTTATAACCGTTAATTTTTTTTTGTTTATGCTATTCTGAGTTTCTATTTATATTTATAAAACTATTCTTGAAGAACTTTGATTTGATTAGAATAATTGATTTATTATAGTTGAAAAAAATATTTTTATGAAGTTCATATCTTAGAAATTTTACATGAGACTATATATATGTTTGATGAAGTTTTATATTATTTTAGAACATTTGATTTTACTCGAATATATACTTTTGAAGTATTGAAGTATTTGTTAGTATTTATTGACTTTGAAATTGTGAAATGCGTTTGAAATTACTTATGATTGAAGAAGTTATGATTGGAAAATATTTCTTATGAGAAAGTATTATTTGATTTGATTTAATACCGTATATATTTGAAAGATCTAAGATTTATTATATTTGAATTTATATGTTTTGAATTGGTTTTGGAGGCTCGTATTAGAAAACCGTAGTTAACGGCGGTTATGACGTTAACTTAGATGCATCTAACTCAGACTCCAGTTAGCAGGGGTGTTGCTAGCCTAACGTGTAGCCCACACGTTAGATCTGTTGTTCGGTTAGGACACACAAGAGGAAAGGGCTACCCATAGAGGTGGAGCCGCCCAAGTGTGGACTTTTGATTTGATTTCTGTATGAGAACTCCCTTATTGATTCACTTATTATGATCAATTACTATTTTCTAATTAAAAATTACTTTAATAATAATATTTATATAGTTTCATGTATTGTCTAGTCACTGAGTTGTAAAACTCATTCCTTTTTTCTAAAAATATTTTTCAGAAATAAATACTTGAATATGTGAGCCCTTCTATTCAAGAATTATGATCTGCAATGGGTATCTATCCCTTGTTGAGTTCCTAGGCATTGTATGCTCCATATGTTATAGGCAGAATTCAACCACTCTTAATTATTTTAATTTTTGTTAAAAATATATAACTATTTATTTTAGAACTTGTAAATTATTCAAAATCTTTGTAACCTTATTTAATTTATATTTAAGTCTGATAGGCTTGTTAGGAAACTGTTTCCCTGAGCGCCGGTCATGGTTCATTTTAGGCCGTGACAAAATGGTATCAGAGCTTAGGTTTAATATGTGTAATATAGAGCAAGTGTCCTATGGTAGGATCACAATTGTATAAATAGAAGCGCGCCTATTTGTACAAATTGTGGCACTATCAGAGGCCTATAGGAATGTCATCCTTGTCCTCTGTGTCATTGTTGTCTTCTGATTATTGTGATCATGCGTTCTTTGCCGCTTCTTGCCACTTCTTTCTTTTTCTTTGTATCCAACCTTGAATCGTCATTTGGTAGCTTTTCTTGAACTTGTTTTTGCAATGACTTCAGTTTCAGTTCCGATTTGCGAGTTCTGTAGCTACTCCTAATCTTTTTTCTTTTTGTGAATGTATGCTTTAATATTCTTCATCTTTGTGTTGTTCCTTATAATTCTTAATATTAATATCTCACGCATTACTTAGAAGATTTGATCGGTGTTTGCTGTGAATATTATCTAATTCTCTTATAGAATTGTATTTGGATTTGTAAATTGCATGAATTTGCTGAGTTTCTAATCAAAATGCTTTGTTCTTGATTTGATAAGCGATGTTGGAATTTTTCTTCTTATGTTCATGATCTTTGAAATTATAACAATTTTGATTAGCTTTTGATTCTTTCTTTCAAATCAATAATTTTGAAAAAAAAATATATTATTTAGTTATTCAAGAAAAAGAACTATGTGATGAAACATATGAATAGAGTGTCATTGTTATTTGTTCGATTGGTGGTTTTCTTTGCTTAAGTGTAGTAAATTATTTGGGTGATCAGTTAGCTGGATCGAAAGTCTTTTCTGATCTAGAAGTTTAGTTGTGTATTTCTAATTTGATGATCCGGTTCCATTATGGTTTTTTTGTTGTTGAACATGACTTTTTATCACGGAACTATTTTCGGCTTGATAAGTTGAGAGAAAGATTGTGAATGCTTTCTTTTTGGTGGGTGATTATAGATGAATTTTGCTTTTCGCTAAGATCTGAGAGTTTTCTTAACTCTTGATTTTCTGGAAATTCCCTTATTCTCTATTGTTCGTATTCTTAGGGTTTTTAGGGAGATTGGTTTTATTGATTTGTAGTACTTTGTGACGCAAACTATTTCGCCTAATGAACCTTGTTATTTGTCTCGTAAAAGTTGTTGATTCGTGTTTTTTTAGCAAGGAATTTGTTCTACCAAAGGTATAGAGAACCCAACTATATATAAAAATAAAAAAAGTTGTTGTGTTAGTTTATGTTACCCTATAGTAATAATACTAGCTTTTGGCACCAAAATTTTCCTTCCTTTTTCATATAAAATAATATTTAGTATATTATAACTACTTACTCATATATGAGAAAGTTTACAACAACTATTGTTTTCTCTATTCTCAACATGGTTTTGAAAAGGCTCACATCCCCTTTGGTGTTCCGTTTTCTTATCTGACATTTGCAAAGTTTTTGTTCTTGTTTAGGATAATAAAAAGAATAGTCAAATATACTGTTACTTCTCATGCTTGTAAATTTATAGTTAAAATGATTATCTTATTGGTCAATATATTGTGACAATCATAAGATGATATGTACTTCATTCTTGCTAATAATTATATTCTCCTTTCAATTAACTATCTCACACAGATCACTAATTACTATTGTAACTTAATTATTGCCAATAAATTTGCTATACTTTTTAATACATTGATATTGCATCTTTCCCAATTTGTCTTGTCAAATCTTAGACCTTGATTTTGATAATCTAACTGATATTTTACATCAATTTTATTACAGTATACTAAATGTTAATTTTGTAATTTTGACTGATTTTTCTTTTATTCTGATAATAAGATAATAAAATCTAACATGAGCTAAATGTTTTCTAGAAAGCTACAAGCCTACAATTTGTATACATAGGCACTCAGGACAATAATATATATGAAGAGAAGAGTGATAAATGGATTTCTACTATGATTGAACCCAAAATGTGGTTATATGACTAATATTAATATAGATCATTGAGATTTTCTAAGTAACAAGCAAGTCAATTTTTTTGGTGATTGGACTGTTGAGTTTCTTGATTTGTATGTAACGGTTATTTTTGTGTTTCTTAGTCTCACTTCTGGGTTGGAAATTTGTGAAAGAATCTGTATATACCAAAAAAAAAAGTTTTTTTTTACGATATATTTTCCAAGATACGATAAGGATTTGGGAGATATATTTTCGAATATTTAGAATTTTAGATTCAATATATATATTTAAGTTTGTCCTTAGTTCATGAACTTTAAGTTCACTTAACTATTTATGAAGGAAAATTCTCTTGTTGGTGTTTTATCTTTACAAGAAATATGATCCTATACCAATTTTCTGAATTCTTTTGTGCTTGGATCATGTTAAAAACAAAAGAAAAAGTAGTTATTTTAACTGATCTTAGTGTATTAATTGCTAGTACTTCAAATTATAGTTTTATTATTATCATTATTTTATATGTGAATTTATTTATAACTTCATATTGAGTCTAGCTGCATGATTATAGGAAATCATATGACTGCATTTTACCAACAGTGACCATAATGAGTTAAATACCTGAATGTATATGTAAATTCTGGCTTAAGAAATAACAAAGAGATCAATTACATTTTTTTTTATGTTTTACATAACCTATCTACTATTTTGAGTTAGGAGATATTAAACTTTATATTGACATAATTATTTAAGGTCCAAAGTCATGATAATAATCTCAAGGGTACTTAGTCGAAGGTTTCTATAAAAAGAGAAAAGAAGCATGCTGATTTTGTGATAGTTACTGTTTTTTATTTTTATGACTGTTAAGTTGTCTATTCCAGAAGGTATTGTCTTATTTTAATTTATGTTTTGCTTGTTTTCTTTGTTGTTGATTTTATCTTTTTGCTTATGTATATCCTTGCTTGGTTGTGTACCTAGGTATCCTCTAAGATTCTTGATGGAAAAGCATTTGCTCCTGACCTCTATTACTCTAATTCATAAATCTTGCATCTTTTGTTTCAATTTGAATTTGTTTGACGTGATAGTATTTATGTTTGAAATGTTCATCTCATATATTTTCTTTGAGATTGTGAAATGATTCTCTCTTAGTTGCATCCATTGTTTATGGATATCCTACCTGATTGTGTCTTGAAACATTCTCTTAAATCTTTATAAAAATTGTCGTTGACTTTGATTACCTTCTGTTGTGCACTTTGTATTTCTTTGATTCAAACTTGAACTTGTTTTGACCTGATACTCCCATCTTCTCTTATATTGTTCCTATTAAAATTTCTTGATTCAGATTTCTTTCTTAAAATACGAATTGACTTTCTTTCTGGCACACTTCATTCTTTTTGTACATCTCGCTTAATTGCGATCTTATTCATCCTTCCATGTTCTTGTGAACACCAACTGTGATATTTGTTTTTTCTTCCTAACTTTTGTATCCCATTCAGTAAACTCGAGCTTGTTTCAATGTAACGTGCGATTCATAGATTTAACAAGCGATACGTTAGCTCTTTAGGACACAACTTATCAATGTTGGAGTTTGGAAAGCTGTAATTCTAAGGTTTGACATGAGACCAGTTGATACCATGGATATGTACAACAAAATCAAGGAGATTATGAGGTGAAAGTGTATTTTGAGGAGATTGACGAACGAAGTGAAGAGTGCTATGTATATCTAAGTTGTCAAGGGAACGAGAGTTGGAAAATGTCAACCGCATCATTTTAACACACACCTATGTTGTAATTTTTGCACCCGATTATACTTCTTTCTCATGTTTGGTAAAAAGGCTAAAACCATGTAACATTTTTCATACTGTATCAATTTTCGAGAGCGAAATTTTTTTTAAGGGGGTTAGAATGTAACATCTCAGGTTTTTATGAAACATTTTACATATACCCTCTAATTTTATCAAAATACCTAAACTACCCTTACCCCTTTCTAAACCTTATCCCTCTCCTAACGCACACACTCTGCTGAGAATGAAAGAAAGAAAAAGAGCGAGAGAAAACAGAGAGGGATAAGAAAGAAAGAAGAGGGGGAGAAGGAGGTGACACCGGTGAGGCTGGATGCCGCCATCACTGTCGCAGAGAAAAAGGAAGAGATGTGTGAGAGAGATGAGGGAGTGAGGTCGCAAGACTTCCATGGAGAAAGAGAAAAGCGCGCGACGGAGAAGAGGAAGGAGGGAGTCCCATCGCTGCCACTGCCGTTGATCAAGACTGTTGTCATCCTGGTTGAGGCCATCGTCGTCACCAAACAGCGCAGAGAAGGGGGGCGCGAATGGGAGAGAGAAAGGGGAGCTCTGTTGGAGCTCGTTGCCGAGTTGCTGTGGCCTTCCACCACACCGCGAGACAAAGCCAACCTTTTGTTCTTCCGTTGTCATTGCGGTTGCCTCCGTTGCAAGGGGAGGAGGTCACCGGAGAAGGGATTGTTCTGTTTGCTTTTGGTTTTCCATTGTTTTCCGGAGTCTCTGGAGCCATGAATGTTGCTGCCAGAGTCATCGGAATTTTTGCCGTCAAGAGCCACCACTGCTCTTCCTTTACCTTGGTAAACAAAACCCATTCTACTTGTACTTGACATCTCTTTCCATTTATGTTCCGCTTTTATCTACCTTACGCTCTCGCTCCCTTTTCGTGTTGTCTTTCTTGATTAATTTGCTTTTGCCGTTGTTTGTTACGGGCTAGAAGTGGTAGTGATGTTGCTGTTGTTGCTGCTGTGAGAATTGAGGTTGCTGCCACTGGCTTGGTCCAAATTTTGCGCTCTTTCATTCTATTCTTTTCCAACCTTCCTCGCCATTTAATTTGGCACTCCGAATTCGGTCTTTTCGGTCCTTGGGACCAAGTTGTGAGTAGGCTTTACATTTATAACCGTTAATTTTTATTTGTTTATGCTATTCTGAGTTTCTATTTATATTTATAAAACTATTCTTGAGGAACTTTGATTTGATTAGAATAATTGATTTATTATAGTTGAAAAAAATATTTTTATGAAGTTCATATCTTAAAAATTATACATGAGACTATATATATGTTTGATGAAGTTTTATATTATTTTAGAACATTTGATTTTACTCGAATATATACTTTTGAAGCATTGAAGTATTTGTTAGTATTTACTGACTTTGAAATTGTGAAATGTGTTTGAAATTACTTATGATTGAAGAAGTTATGATTAGAAAATATTTCTTATGAGAAAGTATTATTTGATTTGATTCAATACCGTATATATTTGAAAGATCGAAGATTTATTATATTTGAATTTATATGTTTTAAATTGGTTTGGAAGGCTCGTATTAGAAAACCATAGTTAACGGAGGTTATGACGTTAATTTAGATGCATCTAACTCAGACTCTAGTTAGCAGGGGTGTTGCTAGCCTAACCTGTAGGCCACACGTTAGATCTGTTGTTTTGTTAGAACCAATGTTTTAAAAATCGGACTGGACCGGCCAGTTAAACCGGTCCAACCGAGAACCGATGATGAAAATGGTCCGGTCCGTCTCCAATAACCGCCCATTTACAAACCGTTTCAAAACCGGCGAACCGACTGGTAACCGGCCGGTTCTCTATAAACGTCACCGGTTTGATTTATTTGCAAAAAAAAAAAAAAAAAAAAACGTTACCTTTACAGCTTTACTCACTCCCTCCTTCCCCCACCACACCCCCCACATTTTGTGAATCCCTCTGCACTTTGAAGCAAGGTTAAATCACCCAACCAAAACCCTAGGTCCTCCCTGCAACGGTTCTGCCGCAGTGCTGCCGCCGTCCGTGGCCAGGCCCTCTCTTGTAGCTTGGCCTCCTCCTTCCCCCTGTCCTCCATCCGTCCTCCATGGCTTCTCTGTTTTGTTGGCTTGGAGCAGCTCGCCACTCGCCGTCGTCTCCCCGGTCGCCGTCCGTGACTCCGTCGAAGGTTAGTGTCACTGCTTTCACTTCTTCGGTTCTTGTTCGTGTCTCCGTCTTCTCTCCCCAGAGCCTTTGTTTGCTGAATTTTAATGTGAAATTGTGAAATTGCTAATTTTTGCTGATTTTGTGCTGCTGCTCTTTCTTTAATTCCTGAAATATTTGTTGAAATTTTCTTGCTGCTGCTAAAAATGAAAATCAAATCATTATTGAAATTTTTGTTTAGGGACTAGGGATTACTTGTTGCTGTTTTGTAATGTTCGTTGCTGCTGAATGCTAAAAATGAAAATCAAAGGGTAGTAAAAATCAGGACACAATGAAACCGACACAACACGGATTCATCCCTTTTGTCCTCATCAGAATGCATAACATGTTGCCTGTACATAGTGTTTTTAGTCCTCTAACCTGAGTGCCTAGCTTTGGCACTGGTTCCCTAAATAGAGTATTTGGTGATCAATTTGTATGTGTGGAATTCGAGCCACCTTGTGCCACTCCTTCCCACTATTTGGTTTAAGTCTTGGAGTCAGCAAAGGGCATTCTTGGACACAAAGTTGATTAAGGGTGGAAGGAAGTTCTTCATCAGGCAAGGAATAAAGGACGTCACAGCAATGAATTTCAAGTGTATGAAGAGCATTCAGATATTGGAACCTCTGTAGTTTAGCTTCTTGAGACGCTTCAATGTGCTTATGCGCAGTGAGCTTATATTGGGAGGAAGTATCATGAAATGAATCCACCATCGGCATGATTTCTGAATCAAAATCCCAACTCTCTCAGCGAATTGAATCGAATCAACCAGGCCTTCCTCTTCTTTTTCTTTTAGTTGATTCTTAATTTTTCTAATAGATGTAACTTACTGAATCAAGTGGATCAAATCATGTAGCTTTTCTTATTTGGGATATTTTAGGAGACGCATTAGAAGAGCTATTTTGTTATTATGTTTGCTATAATAATATTCACATGTTGTGTATGCTTGTGATTGTTCGGTGTTTACATTTTCTTTCCAAATCACTTGCTGTTGTTGTTCTTTGATGTAAGGCTTTGTATTTGTGTGTGTGAGAATATGTGATAATATTGAATGCTGTTGCATCTAATAGGAGTTCTTGGAATATCCTCATCTTTGGTCTTTTATAATTTATTTATTTTATTGTAAAACGGTTTTTTCGGTTGAACCAATGAAGCAGTGAACTAGTGATTAGAGCGGTTTGATGACCGGTCCGGTTCTCAGAACCTTGGTTAGGACACACAAGAGGAAAGGGCTACCCATAGAGATGGAGCTGACCAAGTGTGGACTTTTGATTTGATTTCTGTATGAGAACTCCCTTATTGATTCACTTATTACGATCAATTACTATTTTCTAATAAAAAATTACTTTAATAATAATATTTATATAGTCTCATGTGGATTATAAATGTATTGTCTTGTCACTGAGTTGCAAAACTCATTCTATTTTTCTAAAAATATTTTTCAGAAATAAATACTTGAATATGTGAGCCCTTCTATTCAAGAATTATGATCTGCAATGGGTATCTGTCCCTTGTTGAGTTCCTAGACGTTGTATGCTCCATATGTCACGGGCAGGATTCAACCACTCTTAATTATTTTAATTTTTGTTAAAAATGTATAACTATTTATTTTAGAACTTGTAAATTATTCAAAATCTTTGTAACCTTGTTTAATTTATTTTTGAGTCTGATAGGCTTGCTAGGGAACTGTTCCCCTGGCGCCGGTCATGGTTCAAAATGAACCATGACATACTAATTGTTTCATAGATAACCATCCAAGCTTTATAAGGCAACTGTTCCACTGGATTATGGTGGTGATGTTATTAGACTGTTGCTTTATTGAAGTATCTTTCAACAAAGACTTGGCAGAAAGACATGAGAAAACATATTTTATATCTTTGCGCTTATTTTTGTCTATGGAAAGCTGCAATTTTTGCATGCTCTCGGTGTATTAAAACTCTCTTACAATATGATTAAACGATGAAAGGATATATAAATTTGGAAATTTACAGATTTTCAGGCCCATCACCCATAGAATTGCTGGTTTGTTAGTTGCAGTTCTTCATGCAACTTTGTCAAAGATGATTTCATTCGGAAGTGACTATACAACCAAATTTTCAAACTTTTAAATTGCTGGTTTATTAGTTGCAGTTCTTCTTTATCAAAGAACTTGTCACTCACAAGTTGTTGTACAACCAATTTTTCAAACTTTTATGTCAGTTACTTAAGATTTTGAAACTTGAGTGTGGTGAATAGGGATCTTCTTTTGAATAATTAAAAAGTTTATTTTACAAAATTGTTTAATCATGTTTGTTATTTTAGATCACCATTCACGTGTTGATTGTAAAAAGTGATTATTTTTACTAACATCATCCATATGTAATTAGATGCACATATAAAATTGCTTTACATTATCCGTATATCAAAATTAAATTCATAATTTAATTATTCCCTTCGAAGTTCATTGAAACCGAACAATTCAGGCATTTGACAATAATTTTTTCTTTTTTTTCCTTTTTGAGTTTGTTGAATTTTGATCACTTAATTTATTATACATGATAAAGTATAAGGGGAGGATTAGGCACTAGTCAAATTCAGATAATAATGGCTAATAGAAAAAATGAAAACTGATAACCACATCTAGAATGCGACAGATTAGAACTACATACTATGTACTCTAATTAATGCAAGACAAAAAGTTCTGCAAATGAAGCAATGATTTGAGCCAGTATTATGTGAGACTATCTTATCACACTGCATTGCCAAAGTGGCATATATTTCACAAAGCATCACCCTCCATTATATTCCTACTTAGTTTAACAGAGTACCCTGTTTTGTAACATACATCTCTTGCAAGCAGCAACCTTAAGTAGATTATCTTCTGATTCTTAACTTTTAACATGTCAATTCAACTAAGCAAAGTACCCTTCTTTTGTAATATACATCTCCAGAAACCAGTAACCTTGGATAATATTTTCTCAACTGAGACTCTCCCTAGAGGAAGAAGAATGTAAGAACTCAATGCAATCTTGGACTGCTTTAGCACGGTGCGAATCCGTGTTGTCTGATAATGGTCGTGGCCTAATCGAAGAAGAAGCAGATGAGAAAGAAGAAACCTTTCTTGAGGATCTCCTCCTCATAGAAGCAACTCTTATAACACTTGCAACCTTTGCTCCAAGCCTTAGTAGGAACCTCACAGGTGACAACCTTGGATCTTTAGGCAACCTCAAAGACCATGTTCCAATGACCCTTTTCCTGTTTCTCTTGAGAAAGATGGTCTCTTTCTCATTGACATCAACACTAGAGCACATTCTGGACATGTATCTGAAATTTCCAATTGCAGATAAAGCCAATTGGTAACAACTTTTTTGTAGAAAATAAACAGAGGAGAGGCAGAGAGGGAAAAAGAAGCAAGAGGAGACAGTTGGAAAGGTTTTGAAAGTGGGCATAAATATATAGAAATCAAGATTTTAAGAAACTTGCTAATTAGCCTAGTTTTATAACTACAATGCAACTAAAGTATATATATAGTAGGATCAAAGTTCTATTGGGGGGCTGTTATATATATCAGATAATATCTATCAGTTCGTTGTCAAAATCCTCGAATGATGTCAAGAAATTTCAGGGAGACTAAATATAACATTAGACTATTATTAAACCCTGTCTATATAAATTCATTCATCTACAATATTATACAGACACGAATTAATAAATAAAATGTAGAGTAAACACACATGAACAATGATGATTACGTACGTACCCTTCTCAAGAAAAAATAAAGATGAAATATAAATAGTAAAACAGCTGGTGTCAGAAGCAAGGTTATATTATGTCTACAATATTCAATAAACCAACCATTTATTTAACTTATCTAAGTTGGAGAAACTTATTGTCTTTGTGATTGAAAAACTTGTTCATCTTCCAAACTTTCCTATCCAACCAAGAAGTTTAACTGTTTCATGTAATTATGATGTTACTTCACTTCATCAAAGGTGACATACACATACCAGTTTTGCTGCTACTAACACTTAGCTTCTGCCATGTTGCAAATTCCTTATTAGACACCATAACCTCCTCTAATTACATCCTTAAGGACCCCGAAACCTTAATCTCCACCAACACTTTGTTCCATCTAGGATTCTTCACTCCTTCTAACTCATCAACCTTGTCCTACCTCGGAATTTGGTACATGTCCAAATCCTCTGTGGTCTGGGTTGCCAACAGAAACCAACCTATAAAGGATTCTTCTTCAGGGCATCTCAAAATATCTGAGGATGGAAACCTTTATGTCATGAACCAACAGAAGCAGATTCTTTGGTCATCAAACATCACAAATATTACATCCAACACAACGGCACAGCTTCAGAACACCGGAAACCTTGTGTTGCAAGAAATCACCACAGGAAGGATCCTTTGGCAGAGTTTCCAGCACCCTGCAGATACTTTCTTGCCGAAAATGGAGCTTAGCACCAATGAGATTACCGGCCAGAGAGTGAAACTCACCTCATGGAGAACTCCTAATGATCCATCCAAAGGAGACTTCACTATGAGTCTTGAACCCCTTCACATCGCTCAAGTGTTCATATGGAGAGGAACTCAACCTTATTGGAGAAGCGGTCCATGGAACGGTCAAGTTTTTATTGGGATACCTACTATGAACGCGAACTATCTTGACGGGTTCTCCTTAGATGGTGAAGGTGAAACCAACGGCACTTACTACCTCTCATACAACTATGCGAATGTGTCAATGATGTATGTGTTGAGTTCTGATGGAAACCTTCATGAAACCTATTGGGATTATGCAAAGAGAGATTGGATTGTGGACTGGTCTGCTGTAAGCTCTGTGTGTGATTTTTATGGAGAGTGTGGTCCCTTTGGAAGCTGTGATCCTAAAAATTCACCTATCTGCAGCTGTTTGAGAGGGTTTGAGCCAAAGAATGCTCAAGAGTGGAATAAACAAAACTGGAGCAGCGGTTGTGTGAGGAAGAAGCCTCTGCAGTGTGATGAGAGAGTCAGAAATAATAGGAGTAGTGATGGGTTTGTGAAGCTGCAAAATGTCAAGGTTCCAGATTTTTCACAGTGGTTGTCTTCCATTGCTTATGATTGCAGAACTGAGTGCTTGGCAAATTGCTCTTGCATTGCATACGCTTATGATTCTGGCATTGGCTGCATGTTATGGTGTGGAAACTTGATTGACATACAGCAGTTCTCAATGGGAGGAATTGATCTTTACATTCGAGTTCCCTCTTCGGAACTTGGTAACTTTATTATGAATTTCATTGCTCAATGTCTTGTTTGTACATGATGACATGTAGAACACCAGGACTAACTTTATCTTAATTTCTTTGAACACTGAAGAGAAGAAAAATCACACACTGATCATAGTTCTTTCGGTCATAATAGCAATGGCTCTTATTGTGGCTTGTGCATATATCTTGAGGAAAAGGGCAATCAGAGGAGGTAACTACAATTCATACAATATGTTTTCCTATGCAGAATAAATAGTTTGAAACATTTGATATTTCTGTGCAGTGAAAGCACTTCAAAGAATTCAGAGAAGAAGTTATGTTAATGATACAAGTCAAGTTGAACTTCCGGAGAATTCACTATTTGAGCTTGAAAAGCTTGCTACTGCAACAAACAACTTCCACTCCAATAATAAGCTAGGACAAGGTGGTTTTGGATCTGTATATAAGGTATTAGTATTACAGTATGTATCTTCTTTCTTAACACAGTAAGTGTTATATCCCACAGATTGTGAGTTTTATTCATATTTTTCAGGGTAGATTGGAAGATGGACAGGAGATAGCAGTTAAAAGACTTTCAAAAACATCTGGACAAGGTGTAGAAGAATTTATGAATGAAGTTATGGTAATATCAAAACTTCAACATCGAAATCTTGTCAGCCTTCTTGGATGTTGCATCGAAAGAGATGAAAAGATTTTGATCTATGAATACCTACCAAACAGAAGTTTGGATGCACATATATTTGGTTAGTTCCCATCATCGCATCTTATTTGATAAAAATGAATCTCTTTTCAGTGGATGAATTTGTTATCATTCAATTAATTTGGGTCCTTCTTTGATATATAGCTAAAATACTCATAACATTTTGTTGTTATTGCAGATCCGCCTAAACAAAAGGTATTAAATTGGGAAAAACGTTTTAACATACTTGAAGGAATCGCTCGAGGTCTACTTTATCTTCACAGAGATTCTAGATTAAAGATTATACACAGAGACTTGAAATTAAGTAATATATTGTTAGATGACGAGTTAAATCCGAAAATATCAGATTTTGGTATGGCAAAAATTTTTGAGAATGCTGAAAATGAGGCCAATACTAGAAGAATTGTTGGAACATTGTAAGTATTCTTCTATCTTTTGTTGGAATTTAATTTATATATTAAATGATAGTTAAAGAAATTAACCTTAAAATTTATGCAGTGGTTATATATCACCAGAATATGCTCTACAAGGACTATTTTCAGAAAAATCAGACGTATTTAGTTTCGGTGTTTTACTTTTGGAGATTATTAGTGGCAGAAAAAATAGCAGCTTTTATGAGAATGTTGAATCTTTGAGCCTTTTGGGGTTTGTAAGTTTTTTTTAAATCACTCACCTCAATTTAATATTTTCCAAAAGGAATTTCTTCCTAGTTCCTAGTAATGTGAAGGTTAACAACTAGTACATGCTTACTGTTAATGTTTGCAGGCATGGAAATTGTGGAGAAATGACAACATAGCATCACTAATAGATCCAGAAATATCAAATCCAAGCAATAAAAAAGACATAACGAGGTGCATACATATTGGTCTTTTGTGTGTACAAGAACTTGCAAGCTATAGGCCTACTATGACTGCAGTAATTTCGATGCTTAATAGTGAGACTGTTAATCTTCCTCCTCCCAAACAGCCAGCATTCATTCAAATACAGACAATGATAGATGTAGAGTCTTCTCTTAGAAATGATGGAGCATGTTCCATCAATTACATGAGTCTAACAAACATCCAAGGAAGATAAAGGATTGATCATGTCTTCTTGTAAAATAATTAATTATTATGATGCTTCATCAATTATTTTCTTTCTTTTATGCCACTACAGTTAAAATTAGAAGAGCTGCGTCATTCAAGCAATTTGTAACAACAGTTACTTACAATATTTCATTCAACTTATATATGATGGAAATAAAATAGAAAGAATAAGATGCGAGGTTTGCTTCCACTACTAGACAATCAATGCTGAATGCCCTTTTATTAGGAAAAAGTCTAGGGGGTTAGCACTTTTATTAAAATCTGGGCAGCACTTAGCCATCAACAAAAGCATATAATGTTTCTTCTGACACAAGAGCTACAAAAGCTAAGATAGTCAAATTATTTGCAATAATAACTTATTTATGGCTTAGACTAATGTTAAATAAAATGTTTATGTTGACGTAAGATATGTCTTTGTTTAATGCCTATTTGGATTGAATTTTTATTCCTTATGCAGCACGAAACTAATCAAATGTCAGCGCATTGTATACTTTGAATCAAATCAAGCAAAACCAGATCTTCCTCCACTCTCAAAACACATTCATTCATTCCTCTCTCAATCATGGTTATGGGACTAAGTAGTCACTTTATAAACTCACAAGTTTTGCTAACACTTTGCTTTAGTTTCTTCCTACATGATGCTGGAAGTTCCTTAGACACCATCACTTCCTCTTACATCCTTAAAGCCCCCGAAACTTTAAGCTCTAATGATGGTATGTTCCATCTAGGATTCTTCACCCCTACCAACTCCACCTTTTCCTACCTCGGAATCTGGTACATAACCAAACCTCCTTTGGTGTGGGTTGCCAACAGAGACCAACCAATAAAAGATTCTTCTTCTTCTTCCTCTGGTGTGCTCAAGATATCTAAAGACGGAAACCTTGTTCTGCTGAATTCACAAGATGACATCCTTTGGTCTACAAATGCGTCCAATATTTCATCTAATACAACCGCTAAGCTTCTGAACACCGGAAACCTTGTGCTGCAAGAAAACGCGACAGGAAGGATCCTATGGCAGAGTTTCCAACACCCCACAAACGCTTTCTTGGAGGGAATGGAACTCAGCACCGGTAACATCAGCGGCGTCCAGAGAACAAAACTCACCTCGTGGAAAAGTCATGAGGATGCATCCATTGGAGAATTCTCAATGAGTCTTGAACGCCTGAATATCCCGGAAGTGTTGGTGTGGAGAGGGAGCCAACCTCACTGGCGTAGTGGTCCATGGAATGGTCAAATATTTCTGGGGATACCTGACATGGCAACCAACTATCTTTTCGGGTTTTACTTAAGTCAAGATAACGGCAATACTAATTACTATCTTGCTTACAACTACGGGAATCAAACTTTTCCTGTATACTACTTATTAAGTGTTGATGGAAATGTATACCAAGTATCTTGGGATCCTGAAAAGAGAGATTGGTATATCTCCTGGTTAGCTATAAGTTCAGAGTGTGATGTGTATGGCAAGTGTGGAGAGTTTGGAATTTGTGATCACAGGAGCACTCCGATTTGCAGGTGTTTGAGAGGGTATAAGCCAAGGAATGATGAGGAATGGAGCAAACAGAACTGGAGCAGCGGTTGTGTTAGGAAGGAACCTTTTCAGTGTGAGAGTGAGAGTGTCAAAAATAATAAAGAAGATGGATTTGTGAAGATGCAGAATGCTAAGGTTCCAGCCTCTATCTTGTCCTATGCGGCCGAGGATGATTGCAAAGCTGAGTGCTTAGGCAACTGCTCCTGCACAGCATATGCATATGATGCTGGCACTGGCTGCATGTCATGGATTGGAAGCTTAATTGATCTTCAGATATTCTCAACTGGAGGAACTGATCTTTACATTCGAGTTCCCTATGCAGAGCTAGGTACCTCTTTTATTTCTTTTTTGGTTGGACTGTGACAATGTTGTTATCCATATCAAACTGATGAATTTGTTGCATATGACATCCAATGGTTAACAGGTGAAGACAAGAAAAATGTCACAGTGGTCATTGCAGTGTCAGTGATAGTAGGAACCACTATCATTCTCACCTGTGCTTATATCTTCTGGAAAAGGATTCAAATCAGAGGTAATATCTCTAATTTTACTGCCTTATAGACTTGTTTTTGTTACAAGTGCTTGGTAGATCAGTAGATCACTAATCCAAAACTGCAAGTGTTTCTTTTCAACATAGATTTTCTGACTTTGTATGGACTCCTAACTTCAGTAAAAGCTTTCCAACTATAGAATATTAAATATTGCTCTTTCCCTTTGGGTATTGGAAATACTATATGCTTTTCCATTAATATTACTAAGATGCAAATTGTTGAATGTTGATCATTGAATACAGAGAGAGTGAAAAACAAACTAAGGAGAGAAGACAATGACCTAGTAAAACTCCCAGAGCTTTCCCAATTTGAGTTTGAAAGACTTGTTGCTGCAACAAATAACTTCAATCTATCTAATAAGCTAGGAGAAGGAGGTTATGGACCAGTATATAAGGTATGCTGGTAAACAATGAATTTCACCATGCCCCAAATCATGAATTTTAATTGCTAGTAACAACATCTAAATTGTTCTTTAGGGAACATTGGAAGATGGACAGGAAATAGCAGTGAAAAGGCTTTCAAGATCATCCGGGCAAGGATATGAAGAATTTATGAATGAGGTTATGGTAATATCAAAGCTTCAACATCGTAATCTTGTTAGACTTTTTGGATGTTGTATAGAAGGAGAAGAGAAGATTTTGATCTATGAGTACATGCCAAACAAAAGTCTAGATGCATATATGTTTGGTTAGTTCCTACAAACCATCTCCTCCTTCTTACCTATCAAAGATATGATAAGAGGGACAAAACTGATTTTGTGAATCTCTACAGCTCTTAAATATGGCTTCTTTTTTTTTTTTTTATTAAAGAAATTATAATTCTATCATTTTAATGGCATGACAGATCAATCAAACCAGATATTGAATTGGGAAAAACGTTTTAGTATAATCGATGGAATAGCTCGGGGTTTACTTTATCTTCACAGAGATTCTAGACTGAGAATTATACATAGAGATTTGAAGTTGAGTAACATACTGCTTGATGAAGAGTTAAATCCAAAAATTGCGGATTTTGGCCTGGCAAAAATTTTTAGTCGAACCGAAGATGCAGTCAATACTAGAAGAGTTGTTGGAACATAGTAAGAATTGTTTTAACTATTTTTGTAAAATTTTATGTCCAAATGATAGTTAAGAATAACAATATAGAGTTTATACAGCGGCTATATGTCACCAGAATATGCTATGGAAGGACTATTTTCAGAGAAATCTGATGTATTTAGCTTTGGTGTTTTGCTGTTGGAGATTGTGAGTAGAAGAAAAAATACCAGCTTTTGTGAAGATTCTAAATCTTTGAGCCTCTTGGGATTTGTAAGTCTCTCAAGCTAATTACCTTATTCTTAGAATTTCTATTTTGACTTTAGAGCTTAACAACCAGTACATGGTTGTAAATGTTTGCAGGCATGGAATTTATGGAATGCTGATAACACTGCATCTCTAATAGATCCAGAAATATCAAGTTCATGCAACAAAGAAGATATAATGAGGTGCATACATATTGGTCTTCTATGTGTACAAGAACTTGCAAGAGATAGGCCTACAATGACTGCAGTGGTTTCAATGCTTAATAGTGAGACTGTTAATCTTCCTTCTCCCAAGCAGCCAGCATTCGTTCAGAGGCAGACTCTGCTGGATATAGAGTCTTCTATGACAAATGATGGATTTTGCTCGATTAATAATGTGAGCCTAACAAATGTCCAAGGAAGATAAAACACTTTGTTTGGGATACAGCAAAATTCTGAACAATAATGTGATTCAAAGTTTATTTTTAGAAAAATCTCATGTATTTAGCTTTGGCGTCTTACTGTTGGAGATTGTGAGTATGAGGGAAAAATACAGGTTTTTGCAAGGATGCAGAATCTTTCAGTCTTTTTAGGATTTGTAAGCTTCTCATGTTAGTTACCTTTCTTTTCAAATTCAAAGTCAGTATTTGATTTTGATGATGTCATGCAGACTTTAAAGCTTAACAGCAAGTTCATGTTTGTAAATTTTTGCAGGCATAGAATTTATGGAATGCTGATAAGGTTACATCTGTAGTGGATCCAGCAATATCAAGTTCATGCGACTTCAAAGTCCAATTAAAAAAATAACTAGAAAAATAGTTAGCTAGTAAAGATTTTTCTTTAATACTAGTTAATGACTTCAAAATAGCTAGGATAAGCTTAAAACTTAAAAGCCATTCTCAAATGATCTAGTCAAGCCTTCAAATTATTCGCAATGAAGCTATATATTTAAATTACAAAGTTCTTTTTGACTTGGACTAATGTTAAATAAAATGTTTATGATGAACTGAGATAGCTCTTTGTTTAATGCCTATTTGGGTTGAAATTTTATTCCTTATGCAGCACGAAACTAATCAAATGTCAGCGCACTGTATTATTTGGAATTTATGGAATGCAAATAACATTGCATCTCTAATAGATCCAGAAATATCAAGTTCATGCAACAAAGAAGATATAATGAGGTGCTACATATTGGTCTTCTATATGTACAAGAGCTTGCAAGAGATAGACCTACAATGACTTCAGTAATTTCAATGCTTAATAGTGAGACAATCAATCTTCCTCCTCCAAAACAGCCAGCATTCATTCTGAGGCAGACTATGCTTGATATAGAGTCTTCTCTTACAAATGATGGAAAAGGTTCTATCAATAATGTGACCATAACAAATATTCAAGGAAGATAAAACACTTTGTTTGGTATACAGCAAAATTATGAACAATAAAAGTAAAAAATCAGACAATAGTTACCTCATATTTCAAGTATTCTATCCAGAAGCCTACAGCAACTTTGCAGAGTGACAATCAAAATTAAATCCTAATCACATCTATCTATTCTTAATATATAAAAGTAAATAGATAAGTTTACCCACATTACTTTTAAGACATCTTTCTTTTCCTATTAATGTCATGTCAGTAATATTTTAGAATCGACCACTTATTTTTTGCCAAATGAACTATTATTTCCAAATCAGCAAAAAAAAAAAAATATATATATATATATATATACAAGTAATAGAAATATATAAAATTCTCAATGACAATAATTAGAAATTAATAGTGGCTAACCAAATTTGTAACCTACAAAGACATTGAATCATATCCCTATATTAATTATTTTTACGGTTATAAACAATACAATAAATTTATAACCCAATAATTAATTTATTAATTTTTATAAATAACTCATTAAATATAATAAACATCCATGTTACAAATGTCATAATAATATTATTAATCATAATAAATTTTACGTTACAAATATTTAAATTTCATACTATTTGAACAACTTATATAAGTTTCTTATCACTATTCCTTCAAATAACATCAAATTTAGCATAAGAAATTTATTTCCAAAATACACAACATCTCAAACTTACTCAATGGAGCATCATTTTTCGTGAGGTTAGAAAACATTAACACCCACAAATGAAGAGGTGCCTCTTTACTTAGAAATGATTATATTAGATAAAAATGTACAAAACAAACATATTTATTGTATTTTTAAATTGAATTTACAAAAAAAATACTTTAATTATTTTTGCTTTTTATACTTTTTATATTATTTTATAATACTTTATATATAATTGTATTTTAATATGTTATTATACTTCTTTGTTCAATTTAAAAATAGCATATTGAATTTATATAATTGTATTTCTTTTACTTGTATATTTTTTTGTATATTTTAATAATTAATATAGGAATAGGATTCAATGTCTTTGTAAGTTACAAATTTGGTTAGATATTATTAATTTTTAATTACTGTCATTGGTAATTTTGCACCCTAATTTATATATATTTCTATTACTTGTATATTTTTTTTGTATATATTTTTTTGCTGATTTAAAAATAATAGTTGATTTGGCAAAAAATGAGTGGTGGATTCTAAAATTTTGCCAAATAAACGATATTGCTGACATAACATTAGTAGGAAGATAAAGATGTCTAATGGTTGTCAGTGGCTAAGAGAAGAGGGAGGTTGAATCTTAACCCCCTTTTCACTTGACAATACTTGCTGGCCTTTAAAACTACTTCTGGAAATTTTTTGTCTTTTTATCTCGTAACTAGCCATGAGACTTTTCTTTTTGTCTCATCAGTCAGCACGAGATATTTTCAGTTTTATCTCTTGGGCAGCAGAAACAAAAATGGAGTAGAAGAGAGAGAGATTTACACTAAGATATATCATGGTTCAGCTGCTAAGTACAAGGCAGCCTATATCCAGTCTCCATCACAACAATGATGGAATTTCACTATAATCATTTTTTATTACAAACACCAATTCTCCCTAGGAACTACTCTTCCTATTTGGGACAAGTCCAGAATCTAATCCCAAACTAAACTTGACTTGGTCACTGCCAAGCATTCAACTGTAAAGTGCTAACCCAACTTACAAGGGGATTCCCACAGAATCATGAAACACAACACAGATGTACAAAGGAACTCTAAGGACATCTATGGCTTTTTCTTTTAATTTTGCACTCTCTGCCTTTTTCTGCTCTATGGATTTTTTCATACAAACCTCACTGTTTGCCTTTTTCCATGAGACTCAAGACATGACAAAATTAAACAGAAAAATTACAAAATGAAGAACATTGAAGGAGAAGAATTTCTGTTAGCTTAGGTAGCTATGAGAACTCTGTGCCTTGCACTCTCACTCCTTGAATCAAACCCTGACTGTTCACCCTTGCTTATAGGGAGAAGCCTTCAAGGTTGAAACCAAACAAACCAAGCCAATCTTCTTCTTTTTCAAACAGAACCGGTTCGGCAAGAGAGAGAGAGAAGAGATAACTCATGCAAAACCCAACATGCAATTACCTCTAGTCCTTCCTTGGTCACCAATCTTCATCAATCCGAGCCCTTCATCCTTGCCTTGCTCTCCAAGATGAACTTCTGGCCCTTGATGCTTCATGATGATGATAGCTTCATCTGCTCCAATCTCTGCCTCTCCCATCACGTAGCCACTGTAGCTACCTCCTGTGGTGGTTGAGCAGAATCAGAGACAAGCCATCCTCTCCAAGGATCTTCTTCTCTGACCGAGATCTTCTTCAACCATTTTTGGTATGGAGAAGCCAAGATCTCATCACAAAATTTTACCACAAGTGAATGAGAATCTTAGCCACAGCATACTTTGAGTTTGCTTTTTCTTGCCATCATTGTGATGGTCTTTGTTGCTTGTTCTTCCTTTCGGTGTCTAGCCATAGCTTCCATGCTTTCTCTGTATTTGATATGACCGAAAGAGAAGAGAAATAAATGAGAGAGAAGAAAAAGAAAACACTTAAGTGATCTTTACAAATTAATAAAAGAAATGATTTGCTTTTAGTGAAGCTAGGAAAGAGAGTGAAATGAATTAAATTATTTCGAAACCCAAGCCTAGAAGCGTGTAGAGCACTTAAGGCTATCACATCATTTCTTTACTTTCTCTTTCCATTTTCCAAAGTCTGCATTAATTGAAATAGAATAAAATTTGAAATCCATCCAAAGATGAGTTTGATTTCCGTGGAAGCATGCATGGATCTCCTTCTCTCTTTTTATCAATTGTGGACCAAGCTAATGGATCTTTCTATCAAAGTTAATTTGAGATAATTAAGATCAATTCTGGCCCAATAACAAGAATAATAATTCAGCCACAACAAACAAAACATTTTTGCATAAATGCTGAATGTATTTATAAAACACTTGGGCTTGCAATCATTTTTCTTTTATTTTCGGCCCAGTCAGAACCTGCATAGTAAAAATAAATTTCATCACCATATATGAATTAATATTTTTTGCAATTAATTAAATTAATAATGTTTAGTCATCACAAATGTTATTTTAGAGTTTTCCAAACTCATCAATCTCTCCCTTGATGACAAACATTATTAAAATTGAAATGGAAAGAAATTAAAGATTGAAGTATAGAATACTCCCTTTGAATATTTGAATTTCTCCCCCTTTCTAATTGTCACATGACTCCTCCTTAATGTATGCTTATTTTACCAAGGGAAGCTTCATACCTGTAATAATTTTTATCAAGCCTAAGGCAACAATGTTATTCAACATATTCAATATGCAATGTTGAATGGCTTGATTTATGAGCAGAACTGAATGATAATTAAAACTCATTTGTTACCAATAATTTGATTTTCTGCTCAAACACACTCAAAACAACAAGGTTGATGTTTTCTGAATATTTTTCAATCAAATCAGTACAAATTGATCATAGCAAAGGAAATTTTTTTTTTAATCAAGCATGATCATCTCAATCCTTAGCAACTATCAAACTTCATATGTCTTAACTTAAAGGAACTGCCAAAAATAAACCCAAAACAGCCATCATTATATCAAGGTAAGACAAATGCATCACAATTACAATCAACCAAGTATTTACAATCAACCAAGTATTTTACCAAGATAAACATTAGGCAACAGTAGTAATCAAGATAAAACAAATGCATTATCAAGCATCAACTGTATTATCTCAACAAGGGTGATCATGAATCCTTAAAAGAATTTCATCCCCTGTTTATGTCAATTTTAATTTTCCAGAATTTCTCCTCCTTTTGGCATCAAGGGGCACCTGCAAAAAATATGACATAGCAACCAGAATATCCAAAATATTTTCCAAAAGTATCCACAGAGTATCACAGAGTTATAGTACGAATAATATCCAACCAAACAAAACAGAGTATCAAATTGAGCCTAAGCATGCCAATATCAAATATTAAAAGAAACAGATTAATCATCAGATAAATGAAGGTCAGATTCCTCAGCTCCTTCCTCACTAGCAACTCCCAGATCCTCCTCAAGACTCTCCAGCATCAAGCTGACCTTATCCTTGCATCTCATCCAAGCCTTTTCATTTTCATAGGCTAGCTTGCGTCCAGTCTTATGGAATTGTATCATGAGCTCCGACATATTTGAAAATTCAGTAAGAATTTCTTTGAAAGATTCGGTTGCTTTGGAGGATTCAGGCCGACTCTCATAGTCACTCTCCGAAGCCACATATTTCTTACCCTTGGTTCCTTTAACAGCTCCACCTCCTTTGATCATAGACACTTTGTTTTCTACATCCTCATTCAGGAGATCAATTTTAAAATACTCAAAAATACTTGTTAAGAACATTCCATAGGGCAGATTTGCCTTTTTGGTACTTTTAACTGACTCTCACATGTGTCTGATCATAAGATAACCATATGATATAGGAGTAGATGTAACAAGAGCAAAAATGATGAGAGAGTCAGAGAGTGTTACTCTATTGTGGGAGCCGCTTTGAGGAGTCAGGATGTGGGTGATGATCCTGTGAAGCAGAGAGTTGGTTGGTCCGAGGGCTTTGTGGGTAGAAGTAGTGCCATCCAAGCCAGAGAGGTTCTCACAAATGTGTTGAAGAACAACTTTATAGGTGACGCCGACCTGAGAGTCCCACTTTTCGGCCATGTATACTCTCGGCCCCTCCTCTTTGTAGCCTAGAGCCGTCCCAATGGTTCTTGTGTCAAGAGTGATGTGAACCCTCTTCACATATGAGTGTATAGTGCCATCAATTAGTCGCATGTTGGCATAGAATTCACGAACTAAACCGGGATAGACCGGTTTCTGGATGTGGAGCAATGGAGTCCATTGGAGAAGTTCAAAAAGAGAAGAGACATTTATCCCTTTGTTAGTGAGAGAGTCAAGGTTGACGAGATATGTGGCACAGAGATGACGCTTTTCCAGAACCTCTTTGTGGAATTCATATGAAGCACAGGAGTTGAATCTGGCAGGATCATAGTGAGAGTGTGGTTTGCTGAATTTGTTCTTGAAATCCAAGGATTCCAGGTTTGCTGGTTCCTTGGTATTGTGCAGCGCGAACCCCTTTATTTTCTGAGAACTCCTTCCGGGTGTGGCTTTCTTCGGTGGAGATGGTGGTGGTGATGGAATCGGTGAGGTGTGAGATTCCTCCTCTTCTTCCACAGGAACTTTCTCTTTCTTCTTCCTTGAAGAGGTTTTAGTGGCTATGACTTTCCTTCTCATTGTGTCGGTTTGTTTTGAGGGAGGTGAGGGAGAAGATGATGATGTAGAATGAATATGGATATGGGTGTGAGATTATGGTATGGACGGTTTTTGAGAGAAAAGAATCTGTTCGCTTTTTCTAGGAGCAGTTTTCTTTTTTATGATGATAATGGTGAAGAGGAATAGGAAGCGTTGATGAAGGCTGAATTGAGTGAGGGAGTGTGGAGGTTAGAGACGTAATAAATGAGGAGTGGAGAGAGAATTGGAGGGAGTTTTAATGACCATTTATGGAGTGGTTATTATCCAAGGAAGTTTCTCTTTTATTTGAAATAAACTGAAAAGTGGTTTCAAAACGGTCAGAGTGGGGTCAAAGAAATTTGGTGGGGCCCATGAGAATTAATTTTGGCGCGGTCTTCCCCTTAAATACAGCCCTTCCAATACTCTCTGATTTTTATCTCGTCCTTTTCTACGAGACAAAACTGAGCAGAATCAAAATTTCACAAGTTATCAATAGAACTTAAATCAATCATTCCTAAACTTTTTCTTAAAGTGCAGAATCTGTCTTCACAGAGGGGTTTTGTAAAAATGTCAGCAAGTTGGTCTTCAGATTTCACAAATTGAATATCAATAGTACCCTTTTGCACATATTCTCTAATGAAATGATATTTTATCTCAATGTGCTTGGTTCTTGAGTGCAGAACAGTATTTTTGAAATGTTTATAGCACTCATATTATCACAAAATAAGGGTATATTATTGATCTTTAATTTGTAATCTTCCAACTGCGTTTTTAACCAAATTAATTGTGAACAACATGCAGATGCAGAAATATATTCAGCTTCGACTGTGGATAGAGCCACTGTGGCTTGCTTTTTGCTTGACCACATGTTGAGTGAGCTTCCAAGGAAGCAACACATGCCGGATGTACTCCATCTATCCACCCTATCTCCCGCATAATCTGCATCACAAAATCCTACTGCACAAAAATAATCAGATTTAGGATACCACAAGCCATAATCACTAGTTCCCTTAATGTATCTAATGATGTACTTAACGGCTGAAAGATGGGATTCTTTTGGGTGAGATTGAAACCTTGAACATACACCCACACTTTGAACAATGTCCGGTCTAGAAGAGGTAAGGTACATGAGTGAACCTATCATTCCTCTATATCTTGTTTCATCCACATCTTAGCCATCATCATCCTTTTCAAGTTTTGTGTTAGGATGCATTGGTGTTCCCATTGGTTTAGAACTTTCTAGGCCAAATTTTTTGATAAGTTCTTTTGCATACTTTTCTTGGTGAATAAAGATACCACTAGGAGTTTGTTTAATTTGGAGGCCAAGAAAGAAAGTAAGCTCTCCCATTAAACTCGTCTCAAACTCACTAGTCATGAGTTTTCCAAACTCTTCACACAAGGACTCATTGGCCGAACCAAACACAATGTCATCCACATAAACTTGAACTAGGATAATGTCATCATTAGATGCTTTAATGAATAAAGTTGTGTCGGTGGTTCCCCTTTGAAAGTGATTTTCCAATAAGAATGCACTAAGCCTTTCATACCAAGCTCTTGGAGCTTGCCTAAGGCCATAAAGGGCCTTTAATAGTTTGAAAACATGATTTGGGAAATCTTTATGTTCAAAACCGGGGGGTTGTGCCACATACACTTCTCTATCAATAAAGCCATTTAGGAAAGCACATTTAACATCCATTTGAAACATTTTGAAACCCTTATGGGCAGCATAGGCAAGAAGCAACCTAATTGCTTCCATTCTAGCTACTGGAGCAAAAGACTCATCAAAATCTATACCCTCTTCTTGATCGTAACCTTGGGCCACTAATCTAGCCTTGTTACGAACAACTTGTCCATCCTCACCAAGTTTATTTTTAAAGACCCACTTAGTACTGATGAGCGGATATTTTATACGCTTTTTGGGGTTAATTTCATATAGTTTTGAGTATGTTTTAGTTAGTTTTTAGTCTATTTTCATTAGTTTTTAGGAAAAATTCATATTTCTGGACTTTACTATGAGTTGTGTGTTTTTCTGTAATTTCAGGTATTTTTCTGGCTGAAATTGAAGGAGCTGAGCAAAAATCTGATTCAGGCTGAAAAAGGACTGCTGATGCTGTTGGATTCTGACCTCCCTGCACTCAAAGTGGATTTTATGGAGCTACATAACTCGAAATGGCATGATTCCAATTGCGTTGGAAAGTAGACATCCAGGGCTTTCCAGCAATATATAATAGTCCATACTTTGCACAAGGATAGATGACGTAAACTGGCATTCAACGCCAGTTCTCTACCCAATTCTGGCGTCCAGCGCCAGAAAAGGATCAAAAGCTGGAGTTGAACGCCCAAACTGGCACAAAAACTGGCGTTCAACTCCACAAATAGCCTCTGCACGTGGATTGCTTAATTCTCAGCCCCAGCACACACCAAGTGGGCCCCAGAAGTGGATCTCTGCATCATCCATCATAGTTTACTCATTTGTTGTAAACCTAGGCTACTAGTTTAGTATTTAAACAACTTTTAGAGACTTATTTTGTATCTCATGACATTTTAGATCTAAACTTTGTACTCTTTGACGGCATGAGTCTCTAAACTCCATTGTTGGGGGTGAGGAGCTCTGCTGTGTCTCGATGAATTAATGCAAGAAATTCTGTTTTCCATTCAAACACGCTTGTTCCTACCTAAGATGTTCATTCACGCTTAACTGTGATGAAGGTGATGATCCGTGACATTCATCACCTTCCTCAAACCATGAACGTGTGCCTGACAACCACCTCCGTTCTATATCCGATTGAATGAGTGTCTCTTAGATTCCTTAATCAGAATCTCCGTGGTATAAGCTAGAACTGATGGCGGCATTCATGAGAATCCGGAAAGTCTAAACCTTGTCTGTGGTATTCCGAGTAGGATTCAATGATCGAATGACTGTGACGAGCTTCAAACTCGCGAGTGCTGGGCGTTAGTGACAGACGCAAAAGGATGAAGAATCCTATTCCAGTATGATCGAGAACCGACAGATGATTAACCGTGCTGTGACAGAGCATGTGAGCATATTCTTCACTGAGAGGATGGGATGTAGCCATTGACGACGGTGATCCCCTACATACAGCTTGCCATAGGAGGACGTGCGTGCGTGAATTAGAAGACAGAGGAAAGCAGAGATTCAGAAGACAAAGCATCTCTAAAACTCCAACATATTCTCCATTACTGCATAACAAGTAACCTTTAATTTATGCTCTCCTGGTTATTCGCAATTCAACTGATAAACATAATTGACTTCCTGACTAAGATTTACAAGATAACCATAGATTGCTTCAAACCAATAATCTCCGTGGGATTCGACCCTTACTCACGTAAGGTATTACTTGGACGACCCAGTGCACTTGCTGGTTAGTGGTACGAGTTGTGAAAAGTGTGATTCATAATTCGTGCACCAAGTTTTTGGCGCCGTTGTCGGGGATTGTTCGAGTTTGGACAACTAACGGTTTATTTTGTTGCTTAGATTAGGAAAAAAATTCTCTTTTTGTTTAGAGTCTCTTTTTATTGTTGTGTTAGAGTCTTAGAATCCTTATTTTCTTTTTAAAAATCTTTTTCAAAAAAATAATTTTTCTATTAAATCCTGTGCCAAACTTTAAGTTTGGTGTTTTCTTGTTGATTTTTCTGTGTTTTTCGAAAATTTATTTTGGTTTTCTAAAAATTTTAAGTTTGGTGTTCCTTGGTGTTCCCCCTCCCCCCCCAAAATTTTCGAAAATAAGAAACCTCAGATCTAAAAATTTTAAATCCTGTGTTGTCTTATTGTTTTTCTCTCTCCTTTAAAAATTCATATTTTTATTTCAAAATTTAAAACATTTTTCAAAAATCATCATATCTTTTTCAAAATCTCCTAACCACTTTCTCTCTCCTCACTTTTTCGAAAATCTTTTACTCATTTTTATTTATTTTATTTTGATTTATTTTATTTTCGAAATAAATTAATAAATAAATAAATAAAAATATTTTCTCTATTTTACATCATCTCCCCTTTCTCCATCATGGACCTAAGTGGAAATGAACAGTCCAGGAGGACTCTGGGGTCATATTCTAACCCTTCTACTGCTTCATATGGGAGTAGTATCTGCATACCCTCTATTGGAGTCAGTAGCTTTGAGTTGAATCCTCAGCTCATTATCATGGTGCAGCAAAGCTGCCAGTATTCCGGTCTTCCACAGGAAGAACCTACAGAGTTTCTGGCACAATTTTTACAAATTGCTGACACAGTACATGATAAGGAAATAGATCAGGATGTCTATAGACTATTACTGTTTCCATTTGCTATAAAAGATCAAGCTAAGAGGTGGTTAAATAACCAACCTAAGGCCAGCATAAAGACATGGAAACAGCTGACAGAAAAATTCCTGAATCAATATTTCCCTCCAAAAAGGATGACACAGCTAAGGCTGGACATCCAAGGCTTTAAACAAGGAGATAATGAATCTCTTTATGATGCCTGGGAGAGATACAGAGAGATGCTACAAAAATGTCCCTCTGAAATGTTTTCAGAGTGGGTTCAGTTAGACATCTTCTACTATGGGCTTGCAAAAGGAGCTCAGATGTCTCTAGATTACTCAGCTGGTGGATCTATCCACATGAGAAAGACAATTGAAGAGGCTCAAGAGCTCATTGATACAGTTGCCAGGAATCAGCATCTGTACCTAAGCAGCAACCCTTCCATGAATGAAGAGGTTAAAACAGTAACTGCTGAACTCAGTCCTGTAAAACAAGCTGCTGAATTCAATCAGCAATTGGACTTTCTAACAAAGCAGCTAGCCAAATTTAAAGACAGGTTACAAGAGACAAGGATGGCTAATATACATATGGACGAACAGTTTAAGCAAACAAAGCAGCAGCTGTCAAGGCAAATAGCAGAAGAATGCCAAGCAGTTCAACTAAGAAGTGGGAAAACATTAAATACCCCACCTCAAGGCAGCAAAAAGCTAAGAAATGAGCAAACCACCCAAAATTCACCTGAGGACAGTAAGAGCCCAGGGAAAAGTAATTCTGGAACTGAAACGCCAGAAAATTGGTGGAAGGCTGGCACTGAACGCCCAGACCATGCTCAGGACTGGCGTTCAACGCCAGAAACAAGGCAGGACTGGCGTTCAACGCCAGAAATGGGCAAGGATCTGGCGTTGAACGCCCAAAATGGGCAAGATCTGGCGCTGAACGCCCAAAATGGGCACAGTTTTGGCGTTCAGACGCCAGGAGCAGACAAGGAGCTGGCGTCCAGTTTCACTCCAGCTTCTAACTCTGGCACTCAATTGCCAGTGAGGGATCAGACACACACAAATGCTGATAACAACCCCTCTAGAAAGGCTTCTTCAACCACTTCTGTAGGCAATAAACCTGCAGCAACTAAGGTTGAAGAATATAAAGCCAAGATACCTTATCCTCAAAAACTCCGGAAAGAGGAGTAGGATAAGCAATTTGCTCGCTTTGCAGATTATCTCAGGACTCTTGAAATAAAGATTCCATTTGCATAAGCACTTGAGCAAATACCTTCCTATGCCAAGTTCATGAAAGAGATCTTGAGTCATAAAAAGGATTGGAGAGAAACAGAAAGAGTTCTCCTCATTGAAGAATGCAGTGCAGTCATTCTGAAGAGCTTTCCTGAAAAGCTTAAAGACCCTGGGAGTTTTCTGATACCATGCATATTAGAAGGTAATTGCACCAAGACAGCTTTATGCGATCTTGGGGCAAGCATCAACCTAATACCTGCATCCACTATCAGGAAGCTTGGCTTAACTGAAGAAGTTAAACCAACCCGGATATGTCTCCAACTTGCTGATGGTTCCACTAAATACCCATCAGGCGTGATTGAGAACATGATTGTCAGAGTTGGGCCATTCGCCTTTCCCACTGACTTTGTTGTGCTGGAAATGGAGGAGCACAAGAGTGCTACTCTCATTCTAGGAAGACCCTTCCTAGCAACTGGACGATCCCTCATTGACGTCCAGCAGGGGGAAATAACCCTGAGAGTCAATGATGATGAGTTCAAGTTGAACGCTGTCAAAGCCATGCAGCATCCAGACACATCAACAGACTGCATGAAAGTTGATCTTATTGACTCTTTGGTAGAAGAGATCAACATGGCTGAGAGTCTCGAATCAGAGTTAGAAGACATCTTTAAAGATGTTCAGCCTGATTTGGAGGATTCAGAGGACATAAAAGAGCCTTTGAACTTTCTTCTGAAAGAGGAAAAACCTCCTAAACCCGAGCTCAAGCCATTACCACCATCCTTGAAATATGCATTTCTGGGAGAAGGTGACACTTTTCCAGTGATCATAAGCTCTGCTTTAAATTCACAGGAAGAGGAGGCACTTATTCAAGTGCTAAGGACACACAAGACAGCTCTTGGGTGGTCCATAGGTGACCTTAAGGGCATAAGCCCAGCTAGATGCATGCACAAAATCTTATTGGAGGATAATGCCAAACCAGTGGTGCAACCACAGAGGCGGCTAAATCCAGCCATGAAAGAAGTGGTGCAGAAAGAGGTCACCAAAATTACTGGAGGCTGGGATTATTTATCCTATTTCTGATAGCCCCTGGGTGAGCCCTGTTCAAGTCGTCCCAAAAAAGGGAGGCATGACAGTGATTCATAATGAAAAAAATGAACTGGTTCCTACAAGAACAGTTACATGGTGGCGCATGTGTATTGACTACAGAAGGCTCAATACAGCCACCAAAAAGGATCATTTTCCTTTACCATTCATAGACCAGATGCTAGAAAGACTAGCAGGTCATGATTATTACTGCTTTTTGGATGGCTACTCAGGCTATAACCAGATTGCAGTAGATCCCCAGGATCAAGAGAAAACAGCATTCACATGTCCATCCGGAGTGTTTGCTTATAGAAGGATGCCATTTGGGCTATGTAATGCGCCTGCAACCTTCCAGAGATGCATGCTCTCTATTTTCTCTGATATGGTGGAAAAATTTCTGGAAGTCTTCATGGATGACTTCTCAGTATATGGACACTCATTCAGCTCCTGCCTTGATCACCTAAAACTTGTTCTGAAAAGATGCCAAGAAACCAACCTAGTTTTAAACTGGGAAAAGTGTCACTTCATGGTGACTGAAGGAATTGTTCTTGGGCATAAAATCTCAAACAAGGGAATAGAGGTGGATCAAGCAAAAATAGAGGTAATTGAAAAATTACCACCACCTGCCAATGTTAAGGCAATCAGAAGCTTTCTGGGGCATGCAGGATTCTATAGGAGGTTTATAAAGGATTTTTCAAAAATCGCAAAACCTCTAAGCAATCTGCTAGCTGCTGACACGCCATTTGTGTTTGACACAGAGTGCCTGCAAGCGTTTGAAACGCTGAAAGCTAAGCTGGTCACAGCACCAGTCATTTCTGCACCAGACTGGACGTTACCATTTGAGCTAATGTGTGATGCCAGTGATCACGTCATTGGTGCAGTATTGGGACAGAGGCATGACAAGCTTCTGCACGTCATTTATTATGCTAGTCGCGTTCTAAATGATGCCCAGAAAAACTACACAACCACAGAAAAAGAATTACTTGCAGTGATTTACGCCATTGACAAGTTCAGATCATACTTAGTAGGATCAAAAGTGATTGTGTATACTGACCATGCTGCTCTTAAATATCTACTCACAAAGCAGGATTCAAAACCCAGGCTCATCAGATGGGTATTGCTTCTGCAAGAGTTTGATATAGAAATAAGAGATAGAAAAGGGACAGAGAACCAAGTGGCTGATCATCTATCACGGATAGAGCCAGTAGAAGGGACGCCCCTCCCCTCTCTTGAGATCTCTGAGACGTTTCCAGATGAGCATTTGTTTGCCATTCAGGAAACACCATGGTTTGCCGATATTGCAAACTATAAAGCTGCAAGGTTCATACCCAAGGAGTACAACAGGATACAGAAGAAAAAATTAATTACTGATGCAAAGTACTACTTGTGGGATGAACCTTATCTCTTTAAGAGATGTGCAGACGGAATTATCTGTAGGTGTGTGCCTAGAGAAGAAGCACAGAGGATCCTGTGGCATTGCCACGGATCTCAATATGGAGGCCATTTCGGAGGTGAGCGAACAGCCACCAAGGTCCTCCAATGTGGCTTCTATTGGCCCACACTCTATAAAGATTCCCGAGAGTTTGTACGTAACTGTGACAGCTGCCAAAGGGCTGGCAATCTGTCTCATGGTTACGCCATGCCTCAACAAGGAATCTTGGAAATTGAGTTGTTCGACGTATGGGGAATTGACTTCATGGGACCTTTCCCACCATCATACTCAAACATTTATATTCTGGTGGCAGTTGACTATGTATCAAAATGGGTTGAGGCTATTGCCACACCCAACAATGATACTAAAACAGTGCTGAAGTTCCTCCAGAAACATATCTTTAGCAGATTTGGTGTCCCTAGAGTACTAATCAGTGATTGGGGCACTCACTTCTGCAATAAACAGCTTTACTCTGCCATGGTTCAGTATGGAATTCGCCACAAGGTGGCCACTCCATATCATCCACAAACCAATGGGCAAGCTGAAGTCTCTAATAGAGAATTAAAGAGAATCCTGGAACGGACAGTAAATACCCGTAGAAAGGATTGGGCACGGAGCTTGGATGATGCTCTGTAGGCTTACAGGACAGCATTCAAGACCCCTATAGGGACCTCTCCATACCAACTCGTGTATGGTAAGGCATGTCACCTGCCCGTGGAACTGGAACATAAGGCCTACTGGGCAACCAGATTCCTAAACTTTGATGCCAAACTAGCAGGAGAAAAATGATTACTCCAGCTAAATGAGCTAGAGGAATTCAGATTCACAGCTTTCGAAAATGCCAAGCTTTATAAAGAAAAATAAAAAAAGTAGCATGACAGAAAGCTGTCATCTAGAATCTTTGAACCAGGACAGAAGGTTCTGTTGTTTAACTCTAGACTCAGGCTATTCCCCGGGAAACTGAAATCCCGGTTGAGGGGACCATACGTGATTACAAGTGTATCACCATATGGTTATGTGGAGCTTCAAGATATTGATTCTGATAAGAAGTTCATTGTCAATGGACAGAGAATCAAGCATTATCTTGAAGGCAACATTGAGCAAGAATGCTCAAGGCTGAAGCTAGATTAAAAGCTCAGCAAGGTCCAGCTAAAGACAATAAAGAAGCACTTGCTGGGAGGCAACCCAGCCACGGGGCAACAATCCTCTAAGCATTTTGCCCTATTTTTTATTTTTATTTTTATTTGTTTATATAAAGTTCACTGACACTAAGGTGAGGAATCATTTACAGAAGACCTCGGCACACAAAACAGAGAAAAAGAGCTCACTGGCAAGAAAACGCCAGTAAAAGTGTATTTTGGGCGTTCAACGCCCAAAATGGGCATCCACTGGGCATTGAACGCCAGTAATGGTAGCAATCTGGGCGTTCAACGCCAGAAATGGGCACCCACTGGGCGTTGAACGCCAGTAATGGCAGCAGCTGGGCGTTGAACGCCCAGGAGAGCAGCATTTGGGCGCTGAACGCCCAAAACAGGCAGTGTTTGGGCGTTCAAACGCCAGGATAGCAAGGAGGAGCCAAATTCATTTTTCCACACGTATTTCCATTCTAATTTCAAATTTTATGTTTCAATGCATGATTTTTACATGAACATGTTAAGAACCCTGATTTCTAAAATCCTTAATTTCTAAAAATCCCTCTTTCCAAATTCAATCAAACTCTTTTCAAATCTTTTCTGAAAACAAATCTATCTTTTTCACTCTAAAATCTTTTCAACTAATCCATATCTTTTTCAAATCTCCATATTATCTTTTTCAAAATTCAGATTTATCTTTTTCAAAAATCTATCATATCTCTTCAAAATTAAACTATATCTTCTATCTTATCTTTTTCAACTCAATCTTTTTATCTTATCTTTTCCAATTTTTCGAAAACCCACCCCCCATCCCTTTAAATTTGGGTTCGGCCTCCCTCCTCCTCCATCAACAATTGCACCTAGCTCTCCTTCTATCCCTCTCCTTTCTTTTCTTTTGCTTGAGGACAAGCGAACCTCTAAGTTTGGTGTGTTTATCCGAGATCACTAAGATCATGGCTCCTAAAGGAAAACAACCCACTCCAAGAGGCAAGAAAGAGAGCGTTCCAAAACCACTTTGGAATCAAGGGAAGTTCTTATCTAAAGAACATTCAGACCATTATCTTAAAATAATGGGTCTGAGATCAGTGATTCCGGAAGTTAGATTCGATCTGAAAGAAGATGAATATCCGGAGATCCAGGAGCAAATTCGAATCAGGAACTGGAAAGTCCTAGCTAATCCTGAAACGAAAGTGGGAAGGAACATGGTCCAAGAGTTCTATGCTAATATGTGGCAAACTGACAAGCAGAAACTATCTGGAACTGCCTTCTATGACTATCGGACCGTGGTCAGAGGAAAGATTGTTCATACCCACCCTGACAGAATCAGGGAGATCTTAAAGCTACCTCAGCTAAAGGATGATCCAGATTCCTTCAACAGGAGGATGATGAGAGCAGACATTGGCCTGGATAAGATTCTAGAGGACATATGTATCCCTGGAGCCAGGTGGACCACCAACACAAAGGGTGTCCCAAATCAACTCAAGAGAGAGGATCTCAAACCAGTCGCCAGAGGATGGCTAGACTTCATTGGGCATTCTCTGTTTCCTACCAGCAACCGTTCTGAAGTCACAGTTAAAAGAGCAGTGATGATCCATTGCATCATGATGGGAAAGGAAGTGGAGGTTC